>NC_054543.1:15922270-16286020 GCF_017654505.1 Polyodon spathula
TTTATAATAAACAAATAAATGTTTATTCCAGTTTTATATGTAACAAAAAAAAAAACAAAACAAAAAAAAAAAAACAACTACATGATCTATATTTCAGATAAGCATTGTTTCCTTTTTGGAACATTGAAAGGATAATACATTACTCAATTAGAAATAGTCACATTATGGAACCGACCGCACAATATCCTTCTACTGAGAGATCCTAAAACTGTATTGCAAGGTTTATTTATTTATTTATTTAATTTTTTTTTTCTCGGCGCGTTTTGAAGCCTCTCTCCCGCTCCTGGACGGCTACGTTCTGATTGGTCCCTTTGAAAGTAATCGACGTCCACGATTGCTTGGATTTAAACTGCAGCAGCGACGCGGTCAGTTTGAAAGGCATTCAGGGCAGAGACGAGAAGATTCTAGGAGCAACTGTGGGACAAGCGTATGTTTTTATGTAGGTATTCCTTCTACGGTTTATAATTAAACATATTAAAATCACTGGACTGTGCTTTTGGCATATTTGTAGTCCTTTGTCTTTAAAAAATGTTTATCGGTAATAATAGTTTTTACGCTTACTTTTGGTTACTAGTATCTGGGTAGGTAGGATTCATTTTGCCAAACATGTAATGAATTGTGTTGTAAATATGTTTAAAGTTCTTATTAAAGATGGAGGGGTTTTTTACATGCACATTTAATAGCTGTAGCTATACATTTTGCACGTTTTAGCGTCCCATTGTTGTAGATTTAGATTTGTAGTTATTGTTGTTTACACTTTGACAAAATGTGAAACGGTGTACGCCACATTATAGGGAAATACATACACAGCGTATATTAAAAAGCCGATGTCATAAAAAAAAAAAAAAAAATTGAAATAGTCTGCTAATGTAATCATGACATGGTTACATCGTGCACTACTAGTATGTCGGGCCTAGTTATCTCTTAATAGGCCAGCAAATACCTTACGAAATTGAGATACAATTGTTTTTATTGTTGTGCTTATTTTATTATGTTTTAGCTCAGCCGGAAGTAACATTGAGTTTAAAGTTGTCCTCTAGCAATAGCACAGTTTGTCAATTTTTTAAATTCATATTTTAATAATCTAGATCTCTGCGGGTCAAAGCATTCCCCCCTTCCCCTCAAAGCAGGGTTGTTGTAAAATTTGCTGGCGGTGTTGTGGACAGGATATTTAATTGGAAATCCGATTACTGTTTTTAAATATCAAGTCACATTGGGAGCGGATGGTGGTACCCTGCTGCTAAAGTTTCCTTCCTGGGAATGTAGACAAACTGCTGTGTAATGAAAAGATGGCTACTGGAGAATGGTTAATACTGTAAAACTGAATGTATGTTCCCTGCTTTTTGTTATAATTTGTTTATTGACCGTTCAGGCTGTGGGTTCCATTCATATTGTACATGTTATTTTTTGTGCTGTACATTTGTGGGATTGAAGGAAGGAAACTGAGCTTTACAAAAAGTATTAAGTTCAAGGCAGCAAAACTAAACAATTTCATGATGCATGACAGTTTTGTGACATGATTTATTATTGCATTCTTTTTCCTTTTGTGGTTTTATTAGAAAGCATGGACGATTATGTGAAGATAGAAAAAATTGGAGAGGGTGAGTATCTGCAATGATTAGATTGTTCAAGCTACTGTTTCCAAAAAAGTAAGTTATGTCTTGAGTGACATCATTAAGTATCTTATATGGACCAATATAAGGTAGCTGCTACATTAAGTCTTCATGTGAAATTCAGAACCAACTCCCCCATAATGTTGAAGCTGACACCCTGGGATCCTTCAAGAAGCTACTTGATGAGATTCTGGGATCAATATAAGCGACAAACAACCAAAAGAGCAAGATGGGCCGAATGGCTGCCTTGTTTGTAAACTTGTTATGAATGAAAATGTTTTCAACAAATAATAATAGTTAGTTGTGTGTTAACTCAACATTCTAAGTTAGATGCTAGTTTGGAAAACCTGTAGTCAGCACATCCCAATATTGTGTAAACAATGACTGCTTCCGTCTGCTAAACTGCATTTGACAAGCTATCGCTAGCAGTGGAGTATTTAACAAGATGGGCCACTAAACTGCAGACTACCCAAGTAGTTAAATGTTATATTGACATTTTGCATCAAAGGTTAAGGGTATAGATTATGAAATATTCTTATAGTAGCTGTGCTTTTGTTTTACCAAAATAGCACTGTAATTGCTTGTTTTCTGATATGTATATCCAAGCATTTGAAGGTTGAGTGATGGTTGCGATTTTGGAGTTTAATCTTGGCAAGTCCTGTACAAATGATTTAGGTAATGGTGGGTATCCATGCTGAGAATGCTAATGTTCTCCTCTTTGGATAGGTACCTATGGAGTTGTATACAAAGGTCGACATAAGGCCACTGGCCAGGTGGTGGCCATGAAAAAAATTCGACTAGAAAGTGAGGAGGAAGGCGTTCCTAGCACAGCCATCAGAGAAATATCTCTGCTTAAAGAACTACAACATCCCAACATAGTTTGGTGAGTTAAAATTGAATAACTATATACTGTCTGTTAAGGGGCAGGGGGTTGTTTGGTGGGGTGAAACACATGTGGTTAATTTATGTATAGAATGCATGTCTTTTAAACTTGAATTTAAAACAATGCAGCCTGTAGTGTTGCAGCCTAACAATAGATTTAGCAGTGTAGTTATACAGATTTCATTTGGGATAAGTGTGGTTTTTCTTTTTTTTTTTTAAGCTTTTGTTATCTTTTAGTACCATTTTCACATCATTGAGTTTTGCGCTCTAATATTTTTTTGAAAAGTTGCTGCAAGTTTAGCTATGCAGTCCCTAATGCCATCTAACTAAGTAAAACAAAATTCATTTTTGTTCAGTCTTCAGGATGTGCTCATGCAGGAATCAAGACTCTACCTTGTCTTTGAATTTCTTTCTATGGACCTAAAGAAATATTTGGATTCTATACCTTCTGGCCAGTACATGGACCGGATGCTTGTAAAGGTGTGAAGTGCTTTGCATCATTGCCCTTTTGCCCTTACCCCACCCCCTGGTTCAGCTGGACATATTCAGTTAAAAGGTTGGGTACATTCCACCGATTTGCAGTAAAATTAAGATTGGTTACTGGTAAAATGGCTGAACAAAGGATAACCTAGGTGTTATCTGAACCTACAGACCTAACAGTTTACCTGTGTGTTTTGTTTTTTCTTACCTACACCACTATTCATTGTATGTATAGTTATTGTTGTTTTAACATAACTGTTTAAAGAGCAAGCAATCTGGATAATTTTGTCTTTCTCATTTCCTGCAGAGCTACCTTTACCAGATTATGCAAGGAATAGTGTTTTGCCATTCTCGAAGGGTTCTTCACAGAGACTTGAAGCCACAGAACTTGTTGATAGACAATAAAGGAGTAATTAAGCTGGCAGATTTTGGACTGGCCAGAGCCTTTGGAATTCCAGTACGAGTTTATACTCATGAGGCAAGTGATTTTATACACCTACACTTTTGTTCCCATGTTGGTATCTTGTTTGTGTAAACATGTACAACCCCTTTTGAGCCATAATCCAACTGGAAAATGTTAGTCTCGTTTTGAGTTCACGTCATAATATGTTTGGTACCCCAGACTAGAACACTGCATTGTCATATCACATGAAACATGAGGGACAGTGGTCCGATCAAGTGAAATAACTAAAGTTCACAGGTTTCTTGACTCTTGTGTTACATTTCAGTACCCTAATGGTAGCGTGTGCATATTGCAGTGATTGGTGCTGAGATCTGGTCTTTGCTCCGAATGCTCACAGTAAAAGTTTTATTCCCCTCCCAGGTGGTGACGCTGTGGTACAGAGCCCCTGAAGTATTGCTTGGTTCTGCTCGTTACTCTACACCAGTAGATGTATGGAGCGTTGGAACGATATTCGCAGAGCTAGCCACTAAGAAACCACTCTTCCATGGAGACTCGGAAATAGACCAGCTATTCAGAATATTCAGGTATGATTTTAACCACAAAAAATCAGTTTATTTGGGTTTGATTTGTGGCTATTACTAAATGGGATTTTGGCACCTGTTCACAAATCTGTGTAAATACTGTCAGACTTCATAATTGCTGTGTGTCAAATCGCCTGTCAAATACGCACCAGGTCTGCTTTTAAATATTGTAAGTAAATGCTGGGTCTCTGTCTGCCATTGAAGCTGAGGAACATGAGGAGGAGCTTGAGCATAATGAACTGCTAGTAAGTGACAGTGATGAAAGTGACAGGATTAATAAATAATAGAAAACGTAAGTATGGTAGGCCTATATGTAATGGATATTTGTTTAATGCAGTTATGAAGTTTTGAAAATTAAGCGAGCTGAAAGTAAGCCAGATACAGACCTCTTGGTGTATTTTAGCATGTTTTGTTGTGTTAGTAATGTACAAGTTTAAGATTAAACAAATTATTTTTGATAATGATACTACTTGTTTTATTGTGTTCTGATATCTACGGTGTTGTCTTTTAGTGGACTTAACAATGGTAGATCTAATTCTGTTTTTAAATACAAATTCGTACTTCTGCTTGTATTATTTTCCAATGTTTTGCATACCATATCCTTGTTAGCCAGTGCATATAAAAAGACTAAATACTTTCGCTTTATTCTTGAGGGTGTACAATGCAATGTAATCTTGTTATAAAACAAAACGGTTACTTAGTTCCCACTGACATACAACCTTTTAACAAAGTTGTTGGAATGTTTAAATTGAGTTATGATGTTGCTACAAAGTTGTATGTTGGTGGCTTCTCAATGACTGCATAAAGCATGTGAAGCTAGTGATCTAATATAAATGCCTGTCTCATAATCACTGGTTCCCAATACACGCTGGGTCTGCAAGCAAATAATGTAACCAGAGGTGTGTTAATTGAAGTTTTACGGTAATTAATCTGCAGGCTAGTTATAAAATAAAAACCTGATTTTCTTATCTTTAATCCCATTTGCACCACAAGCATCAGACCCAATAATCAATACAAGCTGCCTCTACTGGTACTCTGTTAGTAGCAAAGGAGACTTCATGTGTCACACTGTGCGGCTTCTGCTTGGAGGTTGATTTCAACAGAACCAGTAATTCAGTGGAAGACTGCCAGGCTCTGAATGGAGGTCTTTGGCATTTGGTTACCCAGACTCCACCATGTGCTGTTATCACAGGATAACATGACTTTGAATGCCAGTTCAAGTGAATGGTGGATATTCCACTTGTCACCCAACATAGAAATAAGGACCAATATTGTACGCTGTATCATGAGATCTTTGACCGAAGACGGAATAGTGAACTATAGTTCCAGTTATATGCTGCCCGAGGTCAATTAAGCCACTAATCAACAATCAAAGATTTAAGGTTTTTTCAGGCCTTGGCTTTTGTAGTTCATAAGGCAACTCACTTACTGTATGTTTTCAGGTCCATTAGTGGGCATGGAGTTGGTTACTTGATCACTGGCGTACCAAAGTTCTTGGGGATATCATTTTTTAGCTGAGTTATTGAGGCTGTTGCATTTTAATTGGTGACATTGTATGTAGATGTGGTGGAATCCTAACTGAGACTTTTTTTTTTTTTTTTTTTTTTTTTCCCTCCCCTGTATTTTTCCTCTTTTGGGTACTGTTAGCCCTGTTTGAATGAAATAGTTGGATTTGTGTAGGTAAACTGTCCTTTTTGAATACTGGTTCTTTCAATTTTGACAGGTCTCTGGGAACGCCAAACAATGATGTTTGGCCGGACGTGGAGTCCTTGCCAGATTACAAAAACACTTTCCCCAAATGGAAATCGGGAAGTCTGTCATCCCTTGTGAAAAATCTAGATGAGGACGGCCTGGACTTGTTAGCGGTAAGATCCTTTACAGTCTGCTCAGTCAAGCAGCTCTGAGAGATACTAAATACTTAACTGTCCAAGTTTGGGAAATAGGGCTTGGCCAATTAGAATTTCTAATGTTATGTTTTTTTTGCAGAAAACACTCATTTACGACCCTGCAAAGAGAATATCAGCAAAGCAATCCCTTAACCACCCTTACTTTGAGGACCTGGATAAAACCAACCTGCCTGCAAACACAATCAAAGTCTAACTGCCTTGGGGAAAAATTATATCTGCATAGATTTCCTTTGTGTGAAATCTAACAATAATGGATTTATTTTTACTTTGTCTATATAAATGTTTTATATATCCTTTTCCTTTCTCTGCACGTCAACCTTTTGTGTTGTGGAGTTAGTACTGTATGTGAATTATAATTCAACACTGTAAATAGGATTTTTTATTTGTTCAGATTAAGTTGTGATGTATACCTGTGTTACTGCTGGTAAGCGGTGTATATAATTTCAGTAATAAAGTGCACCTTTTGAATTGCCAAAATACTAAAATGTTAGTTTTTTATTTATGTATTAAACACTAACATACAAACATTAAGTCATTGTGTATAAAATGCTGTTGCTAAACCCAGGTATTTCAATGATTGAAAAGTTAGCATTCTACCTGGTAGAAAAATACTATGGAAAAGGAAAATGAGTCATGATGTTAAAGTTAAGACCTGGGAAGTATTTTCTATACTGTGAACAGGACCAGAGTTCAGCTAACTAAACTGAAGGATTTGACCTCTGGCTTCTTGTCAGAGGAGATGGTTGGGACAATAGGAGTATGGAAAATGGTAAGGCTAGTTTAGGAGGTAAACTGCCCTCGGTATTTCAAGCTTTTTCAATCAATCAGTCATATCCTGTGTAGTGTCTGGTCCCCCAGATAAACTATACACACTTATGACAGATATTATGTTGAAACAAACTGATTCCAGACATGCTCATAGTTGACTATTACATTTGTTGACAAAACGTCTGTGGAGATCATTTTGAGAGCTTTATTTTATTCATAATTTATCAAAATATTAATATTTAAGCAAGTTGCATAGGTTTTGCAAGTGAAACAAGCTGTATGGTTATTTACTCACTTTGCGTGCTAAGCAAGGTATTTCTTGGCACAACTGTACAATTCACAATGAGTTAAAAATGAACCTAGTATTGATTGAGACTCGGATTTTGCATATGTCCTGTGTACAGTTCTGAAGCTATGCAACATATGAACATCTAAGATCATGTGTGTAATAAAATTTTTGAGATTTTCGTTCAGATTAGTCAGATGTTAAAGGAAGTTAATCCGATGTTTACCAGTCTTAAACTGCTTTTCAATGAAGTTGAACACACCTACAGGAACCTTTTGCAGAGAACAGATGAATGGTTTAAAGAATTACTGCTTCAATTAAGAGGTTTAAGACATTGCTGTTTTCAGTGTTTGCTTTATCCAGACATATGAAGAAGCCTGTAGACATCTCGACTTTTGAAATGGGCGTTTACAATAATTTCAGTCTGCCTCCAAACTCAACAGTTGATCAGATGCAGCAGTCCATCCTAATTTTCCATCAGCACACGTGCTTCTCTCCAGCATTCATGATTATAACAGTAGCATGCCCTCCTGCATTCTTTAGTATGTACAATAGGATGTCCTAAACTAAACGTGGATATGCAGTTATATACACTAAACTGGCCACTTCAAGCCTTGTCCACCTGATTGGGTTTGGCATTGCCGTTGTTTGGGTCTTGGTCTCCTGTTTTACTCTGGGTCCATGTAATACTCTGAAAGCACAAACGGGTGCCGTAGTTAACTTAAACAAAGTTGCAGATCAAGTCCCCCCCAACAATGCTGCATTTGTACCTTGATGGTGACAGTTACCCTCAAGACAATAATGCACTATCCATCATGCCAGAATTCTGCGCAGTGTTTAAAGCATCATGATAGACTTCAGCCAAAATCCCCTGATCTCAATCCAACTGAACATGTTTAGAAGGAACTTGAATGACACTTGTCACAACAATCTGTCTCACTGATTGCACAAAATGTGAATGACATGATTGCATATTTATTATAATAACATAATGTCTGGGCACATTAAAATAAATACATAGTTTAGTGAAACTTTTTGTTTTTATTATTGCAGATTGCTGTGTTTGTACTAATGCAAAGATGTATAATACACACAACATATGCATGGACCAACATTTTGGAATTACGCCACCCGCAGTTTTGTGCTTGACCACTAGATGGCGCTAAGATATCACAGTTCTTGGCACCCACATAAGAGAAATTCTGATGTGCGACAAAATATGTAAGTTTCTGCTCTTTCAGTGGGCAATATATATGTTTTACATATTTAATATAAATGGCATCAAATATACAAAAAACACCAAACAGGTCATCAAAGAAAAAGGGAGATCTATCGCTGCTCTTTTTTTTATATTTCTGTTATGCTCCTCTGAGTTTATACACAGTATTCATACCCCTTCCTGCTGCCAGTAGCAGAAGGAACGTGGTCACAGAGTGGTCAAGAAGCTGAAAGAAGGGATGAACTTTGTGTCTGCTGCTAATATGAGTTTTGACAATGTAAACAAACTGGCAATCCAACAAGGCTAATGAATTAAAGTGCACTGAAGGATAAACTGGAAGAATATATCAGACAGTCACACAACAATCATATTTTAGTATAACATTGAACATGATTGTCAGAAACTGAATCTTTACATAAACCTGCAAATGTACGTTTTAGAAAGGGTAGTATCTTAGATTGATACCAACATGTCTTTATTTTCCAAGAACCGGAAAAAACACTTTAGTAACACCTGCCATACCACTGTCAAAACAGTAATATAGTGCCATCATGGATCAGCAGGATGCCTCTGATCTGTCGTGACAATCTGCATGCTGTTCAGACTATTCTGTAGGAATATTTGCCCATTCCTCAATGATTACTGCCTCTAATTCCGTCTCAAACCTCTCTGTTCTATAGAATGGAAAGAGTTGTTCGTTTTAAAGCAAACACTGTCAAATTTGTGTATTAGAAGAATATAATTTTCATAACAAATTATTCAGTTATGCCACCCCTGTAACTGCATATGACATTGGTTGGTTATTATCTTATGCTGCAGAGAGAAGCAGTACTGAAAAGTAGTTTAGTCCAGGTTTTTTCTCCATTATTTCATTCTTAATTCTCACACCTCAAACAGTCGCTCTGCAGCAAAAAAAGAAAAAAAATGGTTTCTTCCTTTTAAAACACGACATGATAACCTGCAGACAGCTGCTTTAATCGTACATGGAAATGTGTTAGACATGGGTAACCATATTGTATTTTAGCAATAAAAACATTACAAAATATTATAAAGGTCTCAGTAATTTAAAACATATTTATTAAGTGAGGGAAGCTGTGACAATTATTTACCTAGAAACAAATCCACAGTATATACATTGTTTTTGGTATTTATTTTATGATATGTGCTTCTGGAAATTTTTAATTCCAGGAAGTACTAGCCTTAGTGTAGCACAGCCATGCTGTCACGTTGTCCCCGAATATTCATGTACATGCAGCCCCAGGTCGATTTAAAATTAAGAATAAGCAAGTGCCTTTTTCATATTGGAGCTTGACATCAGTGTTATGGCGTTTTTGAATAAAAACAATTAGGGCTGTTTTAGCTCTTCATAAACCATGTCTGCGCTAGTTCTAACCTTGTAGAAACTGTTTTATATGTCATCATATTATCTTAACACATCCTTGAAAAGTCTACAGATTAAGAGAGATCTACAATGCACTTTTCAACGTGATACAAGCTACACTACAGAGTTATTAACGGTAGCAAAAAGAGGCCGAGACAGAGAGTCTGTTAGAAAAAATGGTAACCTTCAAGAAAGAAAAAGGATGGATTACAGAATTTTTAAAATAGAGCATTGATTTTGTGGCCTATCAATACCAGCGCAGGATCTCTGTTATTCAAATGACGTGATTAAGGACAAAACTTTTTAAATATTGTGTACTCAGTAACTGTGTGTTTCTGGAACAGTCTTGGCAAGAGCTATGTGTGGTTGACCATAGTGTATCGACTGGACTGGTGCTTGCCATTATTTAGTCAAACTGTGTATGATGAGTTATAGATACTTTTTTCAAGTACAAATCTGGAGGTCCGGGATTGTGTTTATAATACAATTATGACTTTTGCATTAATCAGTGAATACTTTCACAACTGGTTAATTGCAATGAAAAAATTTCGATATGGAGTATAACACTTGGAAGAATTGTTTGGGTCTAGCATGGTATGTTCTATTGCTTTAAGAGTAAGTACTTCAGATGACATTTTCATTTATTTTTTACGTTTCCCCTATTGTTTTCAATCATTGTGAATGGTACGTGCTTTGTTGCTCCAATATAGAGTTATTTTTGTTCTCTAAATCTATTTTACTTGGCTTGAACTTGCTTTGAGTTTGTCTGGGGAATCCTAAGTGCCAGAGTTGAACAGACTTCCTCATTCCATTCAAATCATGTAACACTGTGACCGCCCAGCCCCACCTATCCAGAGTTAAGAAGGTCACAGTGTCACATGATTTGAATGAAATCATGAAGGCTAACATTTGATAATAGCTCGATGTTGGAGCAACAAAACCTGGAACCACTAAAATAGATTGCAAACACCAAACAATAATAAGGGAAATGTAAAAATGAGAAAGGGCATTTGAACCTACTTACGCTGTAATATATTGCAGATTAATAGAAAACAGCAACTTTAATCAGTACACTGACATAAATCATCAGGGAGATGGAATTTTAAATTCCTGTATAGTTTGGGCTAAAATGTAGATTTTAGATTTGAGATGCAGATTGTTGGTGTTCTTAATCCCAAACTTCAGTAAACAGATTATATCTAATACAAATCAAATACACTAATATGAAATGGAAGGAAGAGTCAATGAAGGAAGAGAAAGATGAAAAACAAGCTAAGCACTTCATTTACATAATAGGGCTTTATGCAAAAAGCACAACTGTGGTTCATTATATAATTTATACAGCAGCAGGCAGCATCATGGGGACAGGTGATAGCAAATGCTACTGCCTGTGTAGTGTTGCTGACAAGAACATATTGAAGCACAATAGTACAATTATAACAAAGCATGCTGTAAAATAAAAGAACGCTTTCATTTGCGCATACAATGAAAATGTCATCGCTCAGGTAAATGGTCTTAACGTCTGGGAATTTATCCAGATAAAACCATTCAGATAAGTTTCCATCTGCATTATGCAGTATTCCACAAACCTGCAACTCATCTCAATATAGAACCTGAATGCATATCATCACAAACCTGCACCTCATCTCAATATAGCACCTGAATGCATATCATCACAAACCTGCACCCCATCTCAATATAGCACCTGAATGCATATCATCACAAACCTGCATCTCATCTCAATATAGCACCTGAATGCATATCATCACAAACCTGCACCTCATCTCAATATAGCACCTGAATGCATATCATCACAAACCTGCACCCTCATCTCAATATAGCACCTGAATGCATATCATCACAAACCTGCACCTCATCTCAATATAGCACCTGAATGCATATCATCACAAACCTGCACCTCATCTCAATATAGCACCTGAATGCATATCATCACAAACCTGCATCTCATCTCAATATAGCACCTGAATGCATATCATCACAAACCTGCACCTCATCTCAACATAGCACCTGAATGTATAATATGTTTTTAATAGACAGTTAATAGACAGCCTTCAGTTTTGTTTGCCATCAAAGAACCTTGGAGAGCAGGATTTTTATCAGCTCATAATCATAACTGAGATCCAGTTGAAGCCAGTTTGATCTCGGCCTGCTGAAATGAACAGGGCAGATTTCAAATCTCTTTAAACTTAATCCCTGAAGCATTACAAAGGTTTCATGCCTTGTTATTTTCCTTTGGCAGCAGATCTATATCAACACAATTTGAATCTGACACCTAACCTATTGAGCTGATATTGCCAATACAGGGTTATAATAAAATGAATGTTTTAAACTATGGGGTGCTTATAAAACATTGCCACATTTTCACAGTATTTTTGCAGTTTCCCAATGTTATTTCCATAGCAACACAAAGCATTTACCACAACTGACCATGCTTATGTTTTGTACCATATGAACCACACCTCTCTGGGCTATGGAATGATCACCTATGCTTTGCCAGACTTTCACTGTGCTTTATTACATGTTGCTATGCTTTTACAATCAGCAACTTTTGTTAGGGCTATACCTTTAAATTGCATAATCTAACTATAAGGTAATTGTTTGAGGGGAACGTAGTTTTTTCGGCACTCTGTCATTACTGTCCAGAAGCAGAGAGACACAGCAATGTTCAACCCTAGGATGACAGGGATTGCAATTCAAACAAAAAATCAAACCGTGAAGCTATTAATATTGTAACCAACACAAACAATGATGCAATTAGTATTATGATCAATTCATTTATGATTTTTAATGCTGTGCGTTTTGTAACACCTGGCTAAATCTTTTTACAATATATACCTGGTTATCAAATAAACTGGGTGGAATATTATTCATTTTACCTCAGAAAATGGTGACTGCCAAGACAGTGTCACATTAAATGTAACACCAGCATTGACAGTCAATTTTGGGGAGGAAAATGTGTAAAGACAGGAATTGAATGATGTGACATTACAACGCTAGCACAGCAGGGGAAGTAGCATGCATTCACATGATTATGGAAAAGTTAAAAGGATGGGTGAACCAATTCTTTCCCACCTGCTCATTCAGCAAATTATTTTATGGTACAGTGATTCACAAGAATGTTTTTGATGCCCTGTGGGTCTTATCTACCTTTCCGCTTGCTATTTGATTCTAATTATATTATAATCTCTACAAAACCTTTATGCTTTGCTTGACAGCTGTGTTCTGTCTTACAAAGGGGGTTCTTTCGAAGATCATTCAATAAGCGAGGCAAGAGCATAATTTAAGCAAATACATCCGACAGTGGGAATTAACCAGAGATTAAAAACTGCCTTGGTTACTGAGACAGAGAAAGAATGAATCTTAGTTACAAATCTCGCTCTCGACTTGTGAGGTCTCTGTGTAAAGGGAACAGAGTGCCCTGGACTGGATGGCCTGACAATTCATTCCCAGGGTTAGGTGGAAGTCGGCCATCTAGAAAGGGGGCGGAACTATGGTACACTAAGTCATCGACAAAGGAAGGAAAGCAATGTGGAAATCGTGGATTGGAGGAGAAACGTTTGCACTCGCTAACCAAGGGGGATGTGACTGATAGTATTTAAGGAGATGTAACGAGGAAATCTGGTCCTTTGTTATGGTTAAGCTGAACAGGAGTACTGTGAATTATCTTGTGTGTTTTGTTTGTTTTGTCATGTCTAAAAATTCTACTTGTTTGTTATTATTAGATGGCTAACACGATCTGGAGCTGTCGCTACAGGCCAGCACTAAACACAGACAAAACTGCACCATTGTACACAAATAAATTATATTTCACCACGAGCACTATAGCACTCACTCTGGACTCGTGCATGTGTGTTCTACTGTGTTTATTCATTTCGCACTGTGTATTATTTTGGGACTGCAACCCATTGTTATTGAACTGTGCAATACACATCATTGTGTATTGCCAACCCTCCATTTCTTTATTGTTTGTCATCAGACTTCACCTGTACTTTGTTCTTTGTTCTTTGTCATTTTCTTGAGTACTACATCACCTCTACACCTGTGCATTGGAAACTACTTTGCCACAGTTACTCATACATCTGAGCCAGAATGACATTATTGCAAATAGATGACAGTGAATATATAATTAAATTATATAATTAAATTAAATTGATCTCAGCAGTGGCCACAGTCACCATTTAAATATTAAATAAGGACCAAACCTGTCATTTTACTTACTTTTAAAAGACAAAGATACACTTCAGATCCAAACACTTAGAGATGCTGGTTTACTCAAGTCCCCCATATTTTAATGATTTAAATGATGGAGGTATTTAGACCCGCCATCCTTGAGATCAACTGAACAGACATCAATGTCTTTACATGTTGAAGAAAATGACTTCACAATAACAGTAAAAGGCAGAGTAAGCATGTTTTCATCTAGGCTACTAAAGATCTGTTTTTATGATAATTATGAACATTGCTGGTCCCCGAGTGACTCACCTGGTCATGAAATGAACAGATTGGATATGCAGGGTGAGTCATAGTGTCGAGCATGTGGCCTGGTTTTGGCAAAGTTATCCATCTTGGCTGGGGAATTAAAATCATCAGGGACTTCAGTGAGCTTACCAGACATCCACTCAGCTCAAGCGAACACCTGCAGGGCTGTCCTCCAGAGGGCGGTAGATCACTGACATCCTGCAGTTAGGGAACGTAATTTGACACACAAAACTTGACACACTCTGATAGAACTGGCCTACGATGTTGTCCTATTTCTGAAGTGAGGATCCTGACAGGTCAATCACATCATGATACCCACTGACCCCCTGATAGAGGGATGCAGCTATAAATGAACAGAAACATCACCACTGAGGTACTGAGCGATTGGGATGTAACATTAATGAAAGGAAGAGCAGGCTGTCAGAGGAGCCTAGAATAGCAACAACATCAAACCTTAAATTAACAAAGTCAGATTCTTCAACCAAAGACTTGGGTATAAGTCCAGACTGGAAGAGATTGTGTTTAAGAAAATACAAAGCAAGCCAAACTCTTACACAAATATATGAAGAACACAGTGTCTCTTAAAAGTGCTTTCAGGACAGCATTAACCAAAGTGAATGTGAAGGGTTTGTTTGTAAAAAGGATTAAGGCATGAAGGTAAATAAGGTTCATTATCACTGGTGTGATAATGGCCCCTTACAAATACAACTCACAAAGAATAAGTGACGTTCTCTATTTAATGACCAAAAATATCTGAATAGGATACTTATTAATGCTGATACAGCATCTCAGTTAAAAAGGTATCCATCTATAATTGAACACCTTGTTTGTATTCATGGATCCTGTTTCTCTAACACAAACCAGGCTACTTGTGACAGTAGGTTTCTCTGGATCTTTTTGAACCTGAGGTCTTGACCCGTATTCATGAGCTTCTCACTTTAAGCCTACTTAAATGGTTAGAGATCACCTAATACCCTATTCACATTGCCTTAATGTAAATCTACCAAAGTTTCAGCTAGGAAACTGTAAAAATATACTTTGGTACTCTTTGCAGCCTGTGCTGAACCCAAACCTTCACCTCAGAGCTTAGTTTTATTCATACTTAAAACTAAACGCATGTTGCCTCATTATTTGATTAAAGATTTATTTCAAAAAGTGAAATTCCCTCAATAGTGTTCCATTTATTTTAAACAAATCTCGACCCAGTGCATAACCTTATTAATACTTTAATGCAAAATATATGATTTTACAGATACCACTGAAATCCCAGGAGAATTCTCAGAAAGCCACTTCATCATCTATTAAGAATCAGAGATTATGCTGAAGTGGTCGGGAGCTTAATTGCGCATCGGAAACCCTATTAGTTTGGCAGTGCTTGTGTCTAGAAATAGATGGGATGTGAGACTGTTCTGTATTGAGTTCCAAACGTTATTTTTTTTATAAGTAGACAGGGGATTTGTGGTACAGAAATAATGGAGTTGGGACACTAGGAAGAGCAGTGGGCTAATTCACTAGCTTTTCATCTTAGAGACACCACATGACCAGTTCAATGCCAGGGGGTGTTTTTGTTCATAAACACAACATTTACAAGTGCCTTGTTTTAAAGAGCAAGTACTGTACATTCAAATTACATTTTCATATGGTTTTTGTTTTGTAAGGTTACCAGACATGTTATGATTTCTGAGAATATTCGAAGTTTTATTGCGATTACTCAGATACTGTGCTTTTTGAGAAGTCTGTTAGGTGCTGTGACCTGAGTTTAGAAGTTGCTCTTCAGTTCTGCCTGCCAGCCAGCATCTTTTATTAAAGTAAACAGTGGCACCATCTACTGAACAACTACCTATAGTGATAGAGATACAAAAGGAAACTCGATCTAGCCTATGTATTATGTGCCTATGGGTGGTAACTTGAAATCTAAACAAGCCAAAGCCCCTTAACAGACTTACCAAAACATAAAATCACAAATATTGAAATTGCTATAGAACCACCCAGGACGAATCCAAAAATTATATAAAAAAAGTAAAAGGTCAGTAAAAATAAATAAAGAAACAAACAAACAAATAAATTCAAATTTGAAGCTACTAAGTATTTAATTTAGAAGATAAAAACCAGTGTAAATATATTGCATTTTGGGGTGTCTCAATTGCTTCTAAATGATGCATCTTTTATTTCCTGCATCGTGGTTGTTCAGCACTCAAGTATGATTTGAACAGACCAGAAATAGGCCACTCTGCTATTTTTGATGTTGAAATGAATGTGAAGAGGATCATTGAAAGCAGTTTATATGCAGCAGTTACTGTTTGACTCATGGTTCATCAGTATCTGGTACCTCTATTGCCAACTTAGATAAAAAAAAAAAAAAAAAAAAAAAAATTAAGAATAGTTTTTGTTTTTCTGCTAGTGGCCTACTGAGATCATATGTCACATGAACCAGTTTTTCTTGGCTGTTGCTATGGCAACCAGAGTTAACTTGATAGTTTGCCTGAAAAATGTAATGCGTTGAAAAAAGTAAAACAGATAAAAGACCCAATAAATAAATAAATAAATAAATAAATAAATAGACACAGCACATTCACATTAAATGAATAAATTTATTAAACAATTTTTTTTTCCAAAAAAAAACAAAAAAACAAAAACACAACTTTTAAAGGATAATGACCAGTAAGATCAAAGGCCTTTGGCAGCAGTAACCAAATGAACCAGCCACTTGGTTTTAGCAGCTAATGACAATACGTTTTCATTAATACTCTGTATACCAATTAGTAACAATCACATGGTATCTAGTAAATGTGAGAATCTAAGCACAGCTTTGGTTCAAAAAAAAAAAAAAAAAAAAATCCAACCTACCGTACAAATGAAAGCATATTTAAGTATTATGTTCCCTTTAGGGTTTTAAAGCCAGATGCTTTCCTCGGCAATGGAAATTATTACATTTTGGAAGTGGACTCCGCAGAACGACTGACATTTAAACATCTACTGCTTGTTTTATATGTTGACCTACAATTAAAATAGCCAGGAATGCACTTCATGGAAAGCTAATATTTCCTGAAATCACACAACTGGAAATTCAGTTTATATTTTCTACATATATACTGCATATGTTTATATGAAAGTACTAATAAAGTACTTTAAGCTTATGCCATAAACTAAATCTAAACGGAGCACACTGCAACATGACATGAGCAAAGATTACCAAGGAAAAGCTAGCCTGACCCAAGTGATTAGCTAAAATTAGTTGCAAAGAGCAGGTTTAAAGTTATATTCTTCTGTTTAAGTGCATATTAAGTTAACCCTGAACAAATATATATGAAGTCCTGCTAATTATTAGCGATATGTCTGTTAAAAGCTGGACTACAAAGGTTACTAATGTACTACAAGAAAGAATATTGTAACATTTGTACAAAAATAATTTCAAGTTTTGCATTAAAACTATTATCTCCAGTTCAAATTTACACATATTAATATTTGGCTAATATGATGGTATCAGATACAAAGGGCCCTATTTTCAAATAGATCAATCTTCTTGTTATTGCAAAGTTTTTTAAACATTAGTGATCACTGGCCGTAAAGGCAATATACAGGGGGGGGGGGGGGGGGGGGGGGGGGGGGGACGGACCACCACTATTTGATGTCCAACCACATTTAGTTTTAAAACATGACATTTAAAAATGTCACTTTATGAAAACAAGGCCCAACGATGCTATATATGAAATAAATGTTTAACTCTAACAAGTTTATTTTGTTTGCCAGCACCTATGCCAATTCCAGTTATAAACTGGGATTTAGACCCATCACATGGTGTAATTCAGTGAGATACAGTCAAACTTCAAAATGGCCTGGCCTAACATTTTACCAGGTCTGCTTTTAAAATACATTACTAATGGTTATAAGGCAAAATATTTAGGTTGGATATTTACTGACCAAACAGAGCTAAAGTCACTTTAAAACATCCAAGAGCAGCAACATTCAAAAAACAAACCTTACAAATCAAAATCAAAAGGCCTCATAATAATAGTAACCACTGTAAAGATGTGCCACATGTCTAACACATACAGGGGTTGGAAAAACACCTGCCATAACATTGGCAATAAAGTGTGGGTCTAATAAATGGGCAGCTAGGTCAGTACTGTCTGAACATGACAGAAGAAGATGATCATTTTTGACAATGTTCTTCCTGAATGCAGATGTAGTCTTACTAGGAGGGAGATGCAGGTTTTTATTATTACAGAATGGGATTCCATTGCAGTGATGAAGGTGTGACCGGAGCGCCACAAAGCTACACACTTGAAGTAACGGATCCCATCTGAAACCCATTCATGCGAGGAATGGCCTGTTAAGAGCTTACAAACTGCAGGTATTTCTAAACATTTTTTGTATCCAACCCCTGTACAATCCTCCTCCAACAAGTATTGGGAGTCAAAATCCTTCCTGGAGGGCAGTGTTTAGTTATTTTCTGGCTTGCGTTGTATTTACTCAAATTTGTGCTTTGAACCCCAGCCAGGTCAATAATCAATTTGTGTTTAAAAAAAAAAGAGAGAGTCAGTGCCTCTACATATGTTTCTCTTTTTGTTTCTGAAATATTAAGACAAAAATACCAGAAGTCCTAGAAATGTCATAAATGCACACAATAGTGAGGCTTGTTGAACATCAGCTGTTGCTCAGGCAACTGCAGAGGAAGTGCTCCAGAAGCACCACTTGCGTCGGGAATGATGCTTGTTCAGCATAACATCTTCCTTCTCTCTCTCTTTCTTCACTCGCTGATAGTGGTCTTCCTCCTTGAGGTACCAAACAGGAGGCCAGCGGTGCTTCTCAAAATACTCTTGATTTTCTATGTGGTGCAGGAAGAAAAACAGTAAAAAAAAAAAAAGTGACTGAAATTCAATACGTTCCCAATATAGCAATCGATTAATTGGGCACACAAAATGGAATCGTTCGAATGAATATCGATACTGCCCCACATACATTTTCGCTTCATTCCCCCTCCCCGACTTGATGATTTTAATATCATTGCTGTAATAAGTAAAAGCTTGTGCACAATAATTGAATGCGACGGGTAAATACAACTACTAATTATGCCTTGGTAGCATCAGGAGAGAAAAAAAAAAATTAATAAAAACACACAACAACATTCGCAGCAAGCCTAAAGCAAGTTTAACATACTACAACAGTGTTACTAAAATATTTATTCCAAAACAGATTAGAGTACTTTGGAATGTATTCTATATAAAACCAGACAAGTTTATGAAAACCGTCTTTTTTTTTTATCTCTGTGACAGCATCACGCATTTTCTTAATGCTGTACCACCTAACCGTCACTATCTGTGAAACTCACAATGCAGAAATCCCTGCCTAAAACATAATAATAATTTGATCTTATTTTAAGTGTACTTAATAACTGTTGCTATCTGCACTGTGATATTATGTAATGTGATATTTTGTATTGTGATATTTTGTGACAACTGTAAGTTGCCCTGTATAAGGACGTCTAAAATAAATAACTAAATAAATAATACTGCGTTTGCTCAATCTGAATTTGTGAAATGAATTGATTAAGATTAAATAAGCCTAACAGTACATTCTTACCTGTCGATTTTGACTTTATTTCTTTACGGTACTTGGCACAAACACAGTTGTAGTGGGTACAGATGTGATGCAAGCACCAAGCTCCCAACTGATTAGCATTATGAAACTGTAAGCAAAAAAAGAGGAGACTTATGCCATCAAATGCCAGCAACTGCGTAGCTATTTTTCTGTTCAGTAGCAATATAACATATGATGCATTTCCAGTTCTTGCTACTTTTTCACTAACTACATTCCCTTTCTAAAATTGTAAAACCTAGAAAAATAAGTTTAAAAAAATAATTTTTCAGAAACTTGACTTTTGGGCAAAAATCTTAATTTTCAGTGTCACAAAACTGCTATTTACAGAACAGTAACAGTTTTCAGAGCCTCCTTTTTCAATTTTCTTTCCTGACAGTAAATTCTTTCAAAGCACATAATGTAGAGGGAATGATCAGACAGCACTTGGCTATATAGCCATCAGTACCTGCCTAATCTAAGACTGATTAATAAAAACTATAGACAATGAGGATAAAAGAACTAACAGGATTCAGAAACTCAAAGCATGTGTCAAACTAAAGAAAATGTACTAGAAACTAAAAGGGTATTTGCAAATTACGACAATGTGTGCTCAAAAAATCTGTGAATAGTTTTGGAAGATCTGTCGAAACTCAAGAGCAACAAAGAATGGATTGAAGCTGTTGGGTATTAATGCTCAGTGATTAACAGTCCCATCCTGTACACACCTGGGCCAGTTCCAAGAAAGTGAGAACTTCTCCATCTATATCTATTCCATCTCTTTGAGCTTTCACCAGGTCGTTCACAGCATACTGTTCTGTGGGAACAAAAACAGGTAAACGTTAAAGCACTTACAATAGCAAGTACAGAACCAGCTATAGCTCCCTTCTTACACAAATACAACAACCACTAAATCAAAAGGGGCTATTGGGTATCATATAGATTTTACAAAATGTCATTTTTACATTTATTTTACAACAGAAAGAAAACATTCTGAAACAATAAGTGTTTTTATATATACTTTTTTATTTTTTTTATTTTGTATATAACAAAAGCCCAAACTAACCCCTTAGAAAACAGTATAGTGTCTTTACACACATGCAGCAAATGCATTCCTAATGCAATGACAAATGTTACTGAATTACATTTCTGACAAGGGAAGACGTATTAAATTGCCCAGGCCTAGAGTTTATTATCCCTGCTTGAGGGTATAGTCAAGGCAGGCGTAGATGTAGAGACCTGTTCTATTATGATGAAACTTTCTAAGGACCTAATTGAGTGTATAATAATCTCAGGTTATAGGGAGGCTGTCTGGAAATTACAAAGACATTATTTTAAGTTTTGACTATATCTAGAAGTGTATAAAGGCCATCTGTCTAGGTGTAAGTCAACTTTATATTTTTCAATGGGCACTTTTGACAGTGGATCTCGATATACTGACAGCTTTCATTTCTAATTCAGAGCCATGGTTGGGGATGAATACCAGACAGGTTTGTGTAGATTCTGAACACGTCATCAGCTGCACTTAAACCTCCTTTTCGAAAAAAAAAAAAGCCTACTCCTTAAAACTCCCCAGGTGCTCTGGTGTAAGTCGCTGACACGCTGCTGCTACAGACCTGTCAGAGCTACCAAACGTGGAAGGCACAATCTGTTTGCAAGTGCAATTAACTCTATTGGATCCAGATCCATGACGGGGGACAGCTGATTCATGTATAAATACTCCAGGACTGCCTGTACGCACGCCTTGCTTGTGTTGGGAAAGTAAACCTGTAATGAAAGCATTGGGATATGATTAGGATAACCATTCCATACAATGTAAGAAATACTGTACAACAGCACTGTTAATTTTGACCAACACAGGCAGGCAATGCACAAAAGATAGGTCTATATACTGTGGGGTATTTTGTTGTGTTTTCCTATTAGCTGTGTTTGCACAGTAGATGGAATCTGTATTTAAGCTGTTTAAAAAATAATATTGTAATACCATGACCAGAAAAATCAGGGTAGGTATTTATGCTGTACTTTCTTATCAAACAATCCATATCAGACTGATTTCTGAATAAAAGTTTCTCATTATCCTGTAGCTTCGTAAGTTGCTTGGGGCACCAACAATAAAATAAGAATATATTATTTGAAAGTGCCATTCCTATGCTTTTATTTATTATCCTCTTCTAGCGATGCATATAAGGTATGAGTTGGGTTATAGTCTTTACAGTGTATATGTTTGATCACAGAAGTATAGTATACTTACTAAAGGGGTGGGTGAACACAAAATGACTTATGATCTTTCTAATCTTTTTTGTTTCTGGTTGTTTTTTGTCATGGGTGACTATCAGTTAAAATCTAAAATCATAAAACGCAATGTATCTGCATCTATGCAGTTCTGCATGCAGCTTATAAAGAGTGTGATGAGAATCTCATTAACAGTTTTAGAAGTGAGATGAGAGGTGTTCATGAAAACACTTTGTTAAAGGGTAAGTGCTTGTTTTCAGATCTATTTCTGGATTATTCTGAACACATGATTCTGTAGGGATACATTCATTTACAAGCAGATCGCTGAAATGAAGTGACTTTCAATTTTATTAGGATATCCTGCCCTCTTTATAACGACTGGATCATTGAAGGATGGCAAATTAAACCAACACTTCTGCTCTTCGAAAGAGAGTCCAGAAGAGCAGGTCCAAGCTTGATCAGGTTTCAAGGTGGTATAGGTTTAAGTCACTTATGTTGTGAACACAAACTACAATTTTCCTGCAGGTCACGTATGGGGATTGTATATTGTGACATTTGCATGAACAACCTACAATTATGGAAGAACAAAGAGAAAGTCACAGCTCCCTTCTGCAGGATGCAGGAAGCACAACACTTGTACTGGCTTTAACAGAATGTTACATGGAAATGAACTCTTAAGTCACAAGATCTAATCTTGCTTCCTTTTGAGATCTACCAGGCTTTTGTTATTTTAGGACTGAAAGTTAATCATGCTGGTGCACATACTTAGTAGGCACTGTAATCAACAACACAGTATGCACTGTAGTCTATGGATCACATTGTATCACATATGTCTAATATCCTATACAGTTTGTTTATATATATATATATATATATATATATATATATATATATATATATATATATATATATATACACACACACACACACACACACACACACACACACACACACACATATTTGTTTTTGAAATTCCAGGTGTTTGCTGTGAAACACAATATAACAAATATAAAAGTTGGGTTTTTCATGTTTGAATATTCTTTCAAAACAAAAACAAAATTTTAAAATTTTACTTCATTTTGAATGAGCTGGAAAACAAAAAGTATGATTTGTGCAACATTACGGCAACAAAATCTCCCGGTTAACCTGGTACCCAATCAAATGATCTAGTAAAGAAATGTGAGAAATGCTCTTCTCCAAAGCAGAACGTATTATTTAGTTTGGGCATCATTTTTGTTTTGACTTCCATTGTTTGCTATCTTTTAGAAAGTCATTTAAATTTATTTTATATGAATGAATACAAACATGGTCATTTTATGATTTGTCCCAGCACTTGGCTTGTATAGTGTACAAAATTTGAATTGTCAGCGAGATCAGCAGACTGCAACAGGGACCTATAAATTATATAGTGTAACACTGCAAGGGTCTGTGAGATGCTGCAGCATTAGACTCACTAACAGAATAATGCACAGGTTCCTGCTTTTGAATGTACCTGGTCTCAAATGAATAATACACCTTGCAGCTGCAATCATTTTAATAAGGGCTAAAGATGAATAATACCATAATTGTTAAAGAAAATCTTGCAATGATCATTACACCATAAAAATCGCTGTGTAAACAAACATCAGCATGATCCTGACATTTCAGTGTGTACCTATAATTGGCCTCTGTTTAGCATTAGCTTAGTTACAATTTCGATAGCGATATCCATTTTCCATCATGTCATCCTTTAAAAGACACAAACTTGCAGCTTGCACAACACACAGAGGTCACGAGAAGGCTATATTCACAATCATTATTCTGGTATTGCACTACATTCTGCAGGTTTAAGTAGGACGCATCCATGCTAGAATAAAACTGCCCTGGTTTATATACAACATCTGGCACACAATAGCTCAACATCTGATACAGAAGCAACTCACTCAGGGTTTGAATGTGACCTATTATTAAATAATGTGGTCGTTTCTTTGTAATATAAAGTCAAAAGACATTTGCTGTTCTATTGATACAGATGATGTCCTGATTAGATAATATCTCATTATTAAAATATGTACTGTGCTCTGGCAGGCTTTAACACATTCTCTGTGCTGTGAACCCAGGCACCATCTGTTTCAAGATTGCAGTAGTTTGGAACTTGTGCTTCAAAAGGCAATATGGAGATCTGACAGATTTTTTTTTAGGGTTATGCTATGTCCAAGTCTATTGAACTAGCATGTCCCCAGTCTTAAAAGCTGACTGTGCTATAGTTAAAAAACGAAGAAATCAAGGTCGAGCTCCGAGTTCTGCTGATATTTATGGGATTCATCCATAACTATTAAACATTCAATGCTTGTATAGTAATACTAAAAGAAGGGTCTTTCCTCTTCAATTTCTTTGAAGAACAATAGAAGAGGGGAAGAAAGACTTCTAGTTGAAACATCAGTCAAGGAAGCTTTACATTGATGTGATATTGCCATCTAGAATGCATTTGTACCAGACAGGTTGTATCGGATACAACTTACAACACATTAAGATAATCTATACGGTTTAATGTTTCTTATTTAACTATATATCATAAAAATATAGTATAAGGTGCTGTAAGATACAAGCTGATTTTTTCGACCCTCTAAATTCACAGCGTCCAGAAAGAAACTAGTGGACAGCCTCTCTGACCTCTCGTGGGGTGGGTATTAGCTTGCATTGTAAAGCACATTATATCATATTCTAAATATAACCACCGGCCCAATAGAATTGATTTAGCATGAACCTAAAAAAAAACAAAAAAAAACAACCTACCCTGCTCCAAAAAATATTACGACAGATGGATAAACCTTTGTTCTTCCTAAATTCACCCCCACAAAATTGATATGTTTTTTTCTGTTTTTGGTCAATTACAGAGCTGAGCATGGGGTCTTTACTTCAATTAAACTAGACTCTGAGTTCCAGCTGATGGTCACTAACCTCATTGTTTGAACTCTCCAGAAACGAGCCACCAAACAGAGCAGCCATCCAATCACAGCTGGAGATCAGCAAAGGCTTATGGGCGTTGATACTTCCATCATCTAACTTAAATGTCACATCTGCCAGAGAAAGATTGAAAAGTGCGGGAATGATTACCCCAGGCACGGCCATTCATTTGGAAGTGAACAAACAGCTTCAGATCTGCTTTGCAATCAGAAGCAACGCACAGGCTTTGACACATTAGCATAGAATAATAGGTGCTTTGTATATGTTCTTTTGTTTATCTCAGTAACTCTTGCTGGTAGCCAACAGTGGAATTATAATGTGCACTTTCATAATGACAAGTACACAGCTAATGAATGGTTTTCTCAAGTAACCAAACCCAGCAGGTCAGACTTTACATGTTGAAGGTGTAGAGGGCCACACATTCGATAAGGTACTTCTTTGGCCCACGAGTGTCTTGAAAAAAAAACATCTTATTATTATTATTATTATTATTATTATTATTATTATTTATTATTATTATTATTAATAATAATAATACTAATAATACTACTACTACTACTACTAATAATAATAATAAATAATAATAATAATAATAATAATAATAATAATAATGAGCTTTGACAAGATTTACTATCGAGTTCAACCATATCGTTTTCTGGTGTAAATGGGATTGCTATGAGCTCAGTGTTCTTACCTGAAAACGTCTCCTTAGCCAAACACTCTTTAATCCGGTTAGCTTTCCTGACATGAAATGCTTTGGTGATCTCCTGATTCATGAACCCTTCTTTGTTTGTGATGTTCTCCACCATCATTCTCAAGTCAAACACTTCAAGAATTTCAGCAATTTGTGCAATTTTCATCAAATCTTTCTCGTTTTCATCCAGCTGTCCTGTGTAGAGAAAGCGCAGCACAGCTCTAAAAGGTCCCACTTGAATGGAACTGTCCATCTGGACCACGGTGATTGGAAATGCAGCTTGTGTCGGGAGGCTGCTCACTGTCTCTCTGTGCATGCTAACAAAGGCCTTGCTCCAAGAGGACAGGGACAGCTTAGCTCCCCTGCCCTTTCCGCTGTTCATCATCTTTAAAGTGCCGTCACTTTTGGAGGCTCTCAGAGAGCAGGGTGACAGAGCGGCTAAAATGCCAACGTCCTCCTCGGTGTTAAGGCTTAGAGTTCTCATGAGGTGATCCCTGCTAGGCTTCTTCCTCACATGCTCCGAGTGCTGGGACTCCTCACTCAGGTCCATCAAAAACAGATCATAAAACTTGGAGGAAGAGGTAGACAGGTAAATCTTGTGAGCAAAAATATGAATGTGGTCCTGAAGAACAAATATGATGTCCGCACATAGGGGATTGTCCAACAGGTGGCTCTGGCCTCTTGTGTTGGTGGGAGGGTATTCGGGTATCTTTATGAGCGGAGGGGGAGCTTTGGGTGGCAGGAAGGGAGCCTGAAGAAGAGGCTTTTGCACTTTCTTCAAATGGGATTTCCAGAACTGTAGGTGTCTCCTCGAAATCAGCGCAGCTCTGATGGCGTTGTCGAATAGATCCTTAATGCCGAACTGGTCGAACACGCTGGTTTCGTAGTAAGGGATGCCAAGTTCTTTAGCGACTTCCCGGCCCCTATCTGGAGGTAATATGTCACCAGGTTTTATTGGTCTGTTTGGGTTATAAGAAAGTTCACTGTGTTAATAATCATAAATAAGACTAAGCTGTGAACTTCACTAGAACAAACCCAACTTAGATATACTGCAACTTAAATTATAAACTCCAAAAGTCTGATTTTCAAAAGCACTTTTCAAAACTAGGTGCGAGGAGAGGAGGTTAAAAGCACTATAACCACAAATGCTGTCAGGCCTGGCTCTGCTGTATAATGGTTACTGAGAGAAAAGAGATCTGAGTTTTAGAAAGTGTGAAACAGAAAATGTTTTTCATAGTAAACCTAAACAAGAAGTTGCTCTTTAACCTGTAAACATTTGCGGACCACAGACAGTATGCTTTACGTTTGTTTTATAGCGACCAATCTACAGTGTAGGAGACATGTGATTAACACAAATCTGTGCAACAGCAAAGATAAAGAACTATTTAAATGGGTTTCATTTACATTTAATAGCTGCCTATTACTTCTGTCTTTCTCAAAGAAAAATACTCCAATGAAACATAAGTGAGCAAATAGTATTTCGAAGGTATGCGGATTCGCACCAAAAGCAGTTATAACACACAAATGCAGGTTTAATCTATTCCCATTTAACATTACATGTGGTTATTAAATTGTACATTTTGCTCCCAGCAAGGGAAAAAAAAAATTTCTCTTAAATTAAAACAAACAATTTATTTAATTTGGCCAAGTTCACCTCTGCTGGCTCAGCGCTTCCCATACAGTTACGCGTAAGCATTGATTACGTACTTCCACGTGACACTGGCTGCGTGCCTTGGAACTGTTGCCTAACAACCACTGACAGACTGCGTGCGATGTGAGAAAAAATCACTCCAGCAACAACAACACAGAAGCTGGCTGTGCAAGTGCCAAGGCGGGGGATCTAATTAATGTTTTTTTTAAATGTAATACATTGATAAAGAAACTCAGAGGGGCCGCCGTCAAACCTCAAAATAGGCCGCCATTGGGCCGTGGGCCGCCACTTGCCAACCCCTGATAGGAGAATCATAACCTTCTGCTGTACCCTACCTTGCTAACGGCCGGCGAGCCCGATTGACAGCCTCCAAATCAGCATAACGCAGGTCCAGCTGGCATCCAACCAGAATAACAGGCGTCCGCGGGCAGAAGTGCTTGATTTCTAGGTGCCACATGGTCTTCACGTGATTCAAGGAATTAGGGTTAGCAATGGAAAAGCATAGCACCACTACATCAGACCTGCAAAAGGGTGAAGCAACAAACATTGAGTCTTAGCAATGTCCTCCGCTTACAGAGAAGTCTGTGGCGAAGGTGCACATTCCACCCATGGAAAACGTCTTTCTGAATTGAATAGCTTTGTTATGTGGAAAATGACATTGCTATGTTACATCATACCCAACATGGTGATATTCAGTATTATTTTAAAGGGATATCTACAAATTTATTAATACTGAATTTCTTACCTGTTTAATATGACATTATATGTGTTTTGTGTTTTTGTTTCTGCTTAGATCACCATTTACGTTTTTGGTAATATATATATATATATATATATATATATATATATATATATATATATATATATATTATATATATATACGATATATATTATATATGCTATTAGAACACACATAACATAGATATCTGTAATGAGAACACACATAACAAGATATTAAAATGACATACCACTGGTATATCCTTCAAAACCTCTCTGAGCAAGGTTAGTACTGAACACCGATTATGCCGAGATACGTTCCCACCACACAAACACTAAAAGCAATGTATGGGCACTTGGTTGTTTTTGTAACAAAGCATAGGCTACTACCACGTCACACAAATATTATAATTCATTTGCAATCAGACTAAAATAAAAATAATGCATAAAGCACATTAGTCATGAAAGGACCAAGACTATTGAACTTAGTTCCTTTCATTTGCCATGTCTTGTATTTAGATCATTGGAACCCTACAAACAAAAACAGGTACAGTACAATGATTTTTGTATCCGAATGTCAAAAAATATTTGTTTGAATATTCAGATATTTGTCCTAGCACTAATAACTATAAATAATTGGCCTTTATTAACAAATCCTTCAAATTAGGATACATAAGAATACTGTATTTATGTATTTTTCAGATTAAAGAAAATCTCCAATCCATTTTTTAATATACAGCTATACCTCTTCCATGTCAAAAGTTTCATAAGATGAACGTCCTTTAACACTTGTTCAATCATTTATAATTATTTATATTGTAGACCTTTTTTTCCTTCTTTGAGTTATGTTGGGAATTTAAAGTACTTTACTGGAAACAATTAAATATATATTTTATTCTTTTAACACAATTGAACATATCTAGAACTTTGGATGCTTTGAAACTTACAGTAAATTATTTTTGGGTTCCCCTCTTTGTTTTTAATGTGTGGAGCAGTATTGCTTTGGAGATGCAACATGTATTAGAAACTATGCAAACTATAGACTTTTACAGTGCAATCCATGTACACTAGGACAGTTCAGGCTTTTCAACTCACAGCCCAATACAGACTGTAGCGCTCAGGATGCTGTAAGTGAAAGGTCAATGTGAAATAAATAGCGTGTGTCCCGACTCCTTTGTGATGAGAAATGTCAGCATTTAATGAACATGTCAAATTTCTTTAATAACAGAATGAGTGGTTGCAGTAGTTTTCTCAATCCAAGTATGATATTACCATGTATAACTAAATGCATATGCATGCTCTCTGTTGTAATTGAAGACATTTGTTTTGTGCTTTTGAATAATAATGTGTTAATCGATTATTAGCTCCAATAAACAAATGGGAAGCTGGTTGCTGATGAAATATTCTGATGAAGCCATTGACAACTTGCTGCTGTGTGCATCAGGGGCACAGTCATGTACAGGCCGCAGATTCTGTATTTAGTGGGATGAACCCTGATCCACACTTAACTAAGTCGTTCCTTCAGGGCAGCTTATTTCCTTTAGATTTTTTGACACACATTTCTCTCGCTGCAGTCTGGGCATAGGTTCAACAGCTGGGATATTAATGTCTGTGCGTCTCAGGCAAGCTTCCAATAAACCTCTAAACCGGAGTCACATGCCAGAATCCTCTTATTGCCAGTGCAGAGATGGAACACTGCCTTTATTTTTAGCAAGTATTGAAAAAAAAAAAAATAATCTAAAAACAATAATTCACTGAATGACAAATTAAGAAGACTGGTCCAAGGACACAGCCAAAACAGCTTCAGCTCCACGACATTTGAATTGGAGTGAAGGTTCTTTTTAAAGCATTACTGGTACACAACAGAAAAATAATGAATTACTGTATCCAATGAATAGTTCTTACAGAGTATGTATAGTACACATACAAATTATTGTTGACAGTGAATTAACCAACATTGAAAATGATAAAACAAGGGAACACTGTATAGGAGAAAGAATTAATAATTGTAAACAAATAAAGAAATAGGTAATTGGCTGCCGTGGATAACTGTACAGTGTCATCTTGTACTTTCTGTACTGCGAGGTATTATGTTTTATATTATTATATGTTTTGGTATTATATTGAGTTGCTGATAGGAAGTTCTAAAAGCTCTTGTGAAATCTGGGGGCCTATCTCCCAGCAGCCTTTGCAAGCAACAAGCAAACTTGGTATCTCTAGAGAAAGAACAAGAACAAGAGGTTCCACTCTGAGGAAAACATTTGGACAGGTCAGGTGATCCTAACCAAAGAGACAAATGCACAGTAATTGAATTAGCCTTTGTTTCGTACATGCTGAAAGTCATTAATGTGCTTGGTCTCTTTGGCTACTATCCAAGCAGGCTCAGTGCCTCAACAACAAGTCTGTGTATTATGTCGACTTTGTTCTGGTCCTTTGACATCTTGTGTAGGAATGTCATAATTCCTTTCACACGTTTGTATGGCTCTTACTAACAGTCACTTTGTCTGATCTATAGGGGCCTACATTTAGGGTTGCCACCTGTCCCCGTTGGGGTGGGGGGGTGGATGGAAATATCTTTTCACCCCCCCCCCCCCCCCCCCCCCAAGTATATATGTATATTAAAAAATGGATGAGAGATTTTCTTTAACCTGACAAGTTTTTAACCTTGGTGATTTCCCAGTCCTGACATAAAATATTACTTTACCGTTAACAGAATGCATTATGCTACATTCATTATTTTACTGAACTTTATAAAATACCGGAACCATCAGTTTGTAACATATTTAAATGCATAAACAATAAAAACTGCACTCATCTACATGCAATTTTAGGCTACTTAAACTGAACAGAAATCATTATGCACGTACCTTAACACATTGTTAATGCTGTGCTAATTTTTCCACAGCATAGTTATTTAGTACAGTCTTAGCTGTCACTCGCTGAAGTTGATTTTACAGGAACAAAAAAAAAAAATCTACACATTCCAGTTATTGACGCTTTGTAGAACAAAAGTTTTTTTTTAAAAATCCCAATACAATGTTATGATATTCTAGTTTTAATTGCAATTTAACGAAATATGTTAAATGTTACTGTGACGGAAATACAATGATTCTTAGTTGTAAATTTCCCTCCTGACCTGTGAGGGCGCTAAGCAGCAAGAACAGAGTTCTTTGGACGGGCTGGTCTGACAGTTCTTACCCAGGGTCGGGAAGTCGGCCAGCCTGGAAGGCGGCGAGACTCTGTTGCAAGAACGCATTGAACCAGAAGGAAAACAACGTGGCAGCCGCAGATTGGAGAGTCGGTTGCACTCGTTTACCAAGGGTGATAATGTGACAGCATAAAAGGGAACAGAGAATCGTAATCTGTTCCTTCTCATTGGTTTGTTGTGGACAGAACAGAGAAAGACTAAACCAAAGTAACCAGAAACTTAGAGTGTTGCGTTTGTTTGTAATGGTCTCGTCTTGTATGTTAGGCAGCTAACACAGTTCCGGAGCTGTCGCCAAGGGCCAGCACTAAATTGGACAGCACTTCACCATTGTCACAAATAGCAACTTGTATCGCCCACCACGAGCACTATTACATGCACCCAGGACTGGTGACCATGTTTGTATTATTGTGGGCGGATACTGTTTATTATTTGGGGCGGTCTTTCCTTGTGTTATATACCCCGTGCTGTACACCTTGGTGTGTATTGCCGTGGAATTATTGTTTGGTCGCCAGACCTGAAAAACTCCAATAAAAAAACATTTCCAAACCGGATTACAATGATCTCCGTCTACTTCTTTTACACACTGCATCACTCCTGCACCTGCTCCCACTCAGCCACTTTGTCACAGTTACATACAAACATATGAATTACATACAGTATTTCTTTTTGTACCATATTTTTAAACAAATTATTGAAAATGGACATTACCAATATTAATATACAAGGAAAGTTTTCTTAAAAAGGAAAAAAGAAACTAGTTTAATCGCTGTCTTTCAAGGTAGTAAAACACACCGGGGTACACAGTAAGGGTCACAAATTCCAAGTATCTGGTACTTATTATATCTTTCTAATTCCTGTGGCTGGAGGTGAGAAGTGTGCTCAGTGGTTGCAAATTCATTCTATTTTTCTGTGGAAGATCCCGTTTTTGCATTAGCCGTCATGGTTGTTCTGACCACCAGTATGGCGGTTATGCAGCTGGGGTCAAATCACTGCAAAGCTTCTCTCGTCTGTCATGGTCAGTGGCAATACAGTAAGCCCAACAGAAATAGCAACTAATCTCCGGTTTGAATGACAAGTTGTAGAAATCAAACAACTGGATACAGACTGACCACTTTAAAACAAACTTTATGAACACACTGTGAACAAGTAACTGAACAAAACAGCATGATCAGCACTTAACACACGTAGTCTAAATATTTGTAATTACTTAATTTCGCAAATACATTTTAGCACCTAATTGCAACTTACACAAATAGACTAACGTGCTTCCCGCTACTGCTGTCACGTAAACATCTCAGATCTCACGATGCTGGGGAATGGTCACATGTGATCTGTACAGACCACAGTACAGCAGGAATTCAAGCAAAAAGAAAGGTGTGCCCAGTTTTTAAAAATAGATATGTCTGTCAGTGCTGTATAGACTATGCTTAGCAGTATCTGAAAAACTGTGAGCGCATTTTTGTGATTTATTGTAAAATAGTTGTACTTCTACACATATAAAAAATTGCCATTAAATCAATAATACTACTTATTTCACGTTTCTGCCGCTTCACATCGGTATTTATGAAATACGAAAATGAAACACTGTATGGCTTTTTAATTAACTCAATTAAGGCACTAGAACTGCATATCCGTGATTTTTCATGTTTTGACTATTATTTTAAATGTTAAACACTTGAATTGTGTTTAAATGGGAACACTAACAATAGCAGGGAGGAAGCTTTGTCCCCTCAAACCTTCCGTCACCATGGATTTGAATAATTTCAATAACTACTATGAACGACTGGAAACACCATAAAAAAAGGTAACAGTAAAACAACAAATAAATAAATAAAAAGCAAATGTAATGCAACTACCTTCTCAGAACGTTTCCACATAAAATCATATTACATTCAAAAATCAAATGCTGATTTCCTATAAACTGTGCTCTTTACAAGAAATCTGAGAAGCACAGAGCATAGCCCTGCATTTGATTTGATCAAGGTACGACTTACAAAAAGACTGCATTAGCTTTTAGCCCTTCAAGCAATAAGCTTGATATTGGAAATCTCCCCAGACTCGACAGCAAAGTGCATCTCCCAGTCCGTTATTAATTGCTTAATTGTCCTGTAGACTTGCCATTTCAGTAGATACCATTTGAATGGACAAAGAAGAACAGTTTATTTTAAAGCTACAAAATCAACTCAAAATCACTACATTTATATTTTGCTCTACTGGAGTAAGGTATGAATTCCTAGCGAACACATGCTATTACCTCTGGTGTGTGTTTAGTCTGGCATTTCTACATATGAATGAGGGAAACTTTGGGACAAATGTGTAATTGGATTTATTTTATAAGCCGTGGAAACCACAGAAACTGCAAAAGATTCCCATTCAGATTTCAAATCTCCTGCTTGTGATGCTGCGTAGGGGCCGCTACAGCACAGCAAGGAGAACCAGTCCCTGCAAAATGTCCTTCCCCAACAATCTGGAGCACCAGAACCAACTGTTTATGTTTCATTTCCCCACCATAATGAAGGTGTATCAAGGTGTTTTCAAACCAAATCCAGTCGTTCATCAGCTAGAACATCCGAACAACAAAACGTAGAACTAACACTTAAATATGTTACTTTGGAACATAATGCCTCCAAATGCCACATTAGCATACATGGATGGGCATACAGAGTATATTTGCAGGGGTATAGCCACATATGCTCTGGCTAATCAAGTTGGCATAGTGGACTAAATTATGGTACTGGCACATAACATGGCATGAGTAACAAACACAAAATTAAAAAAAAAAAAAAAAACATGCCCACAGTGCTATTTAAGGCCAGATCATTAAATAACCTGACCAAGCGATTTCAAGTCAAGTGAAAGAGCTGATATAGCTGCAAATAGGCAATTGTCCATTTGATATGCATCTATGGTCTCCAACAGCACCCCTAAGGGCACAACATATATTGCATCACTCCACAAGTCTTTTGTTGTGTCCTCTAGAACAATTCAGTCCTGCAGATATATACGTCAAGATTTATGTCAGTTACATGGAATATAAATCAACAGTGCTTGAAATGTCTGAAACAGAAAAAACTCAAATAACCCCATACATGTTCAATTGCTTTATGTAACCTTTTCCAACAGTTCTCCAATGCAGACCCTTTCTTCATTAAAACCTACTTGTTCTTGCTATTACTGAATGCAGGTCATTTCCACTAGAAAGCTAACTGCATTTAACAATTGGTATCATGAGAGAGAGAGAGCTGTTCAATCCTCAATACAGTGTACACTTGCTAATACACAGGTTAGGTTTCATTACAGGGTAGTTTTAAAGAAGGAAACACTTTACTAACATTCACAGCACAGCATTGCCACTTAGCAGGTGGAGGCCCCATAACAAGACCTGTAGTTGACACCTACAATTGTAATTGCACTAAACACAATAATGTGCCTTTGGTATCATTTGCCTCAGCAAGGGGCTCTAGCATTAAGATGACATAAGCAGAATGCAGTATATGCCTTTTTACCTTCCATATGCAAAGCGTCTGTCCTTATGGTGATCACCAAAGGTATCCCATAGCCTTAGTGAGACACTCACTTCATCAACTACATCACGAGAGCGTTCTAGAACCTAAAATAGGAGAACAAGGGAAAAAAAATGTATTAAAAAAAACGCAAATCTATAAATCAACCAAAATGAAAATTAAGAGGTGAAATAAGGTGTCCCTCCACAAGTATCCCACATTATCTTGGTTGTAAAACATAATTTGGCTTTCTGTGCGACGTGCCTTGTTGGCTTTCCGGTTTGTCTGCATTCCCTTATGTTAGTTTCAGCAAGGAACACAAGTTGCATCTTTCAATGAAGCCTTGAAGAAATTGCGTTAACTAAGCATACGTTCCCATGCACTGGCAGCTGCCATATACACACACACACACACACACAATATATATATATATATATATATATATATATATATATATATATATATATATATATATATAGATATATATGCACGTCTATGTGGGTCATGGAAGCAAAACGAGAAAACTTAACTTTTGATTGTGTTTTTCTGCCTTAAAGTGCTTTCACCCGATTTCCAGGGCTACTCTTCAGTTCTACAGTAGTCGTCTGCTACAGATGTAATGTAGGCAAGATAAACTGAAAGTGTCTTTATATTGGTAAGTGTCTGCATCATCTAGTTCATGGCAGTCTATTCCCTGCAAAACAAAAGGAAACTTGTTCCCAACTGGCACATAACTAAATGGCGCTGGCTCTAACTTCTATAAGGATGATTTGGCTATCACATATCTATGGCAGGCAGATAGAACTGAACAGCAGCTTGTGTACTCGGGGTCCAGTGAAAGGAATTGTAAAAAAACACAAAAAAAACAAAAACCTTTCAAAAATGCTATTGTCAGAATGGCAATAGGAAATGAACCACACTTTAATGTGAACACACCTGAACTCAAGAAAAGGTAGGCTATGTGTAGTAGGTAAGGGGATGAAGTGCATTGTTTTGAGGACGAAGTGCTTTGTTTTGAGGGGATGTCTCTCGCCTGTAAACTTCTGTTCATTAGTCCTTACCTCTTGGCAAACCCGGTACTGATCAATCGCCCACACTGTAGGTACATGTGTTGCCAGTAGTTGGTACTGCGTTAGGGTGGTGTTGCACGCCCGTGCACAGATGAGACGAGTCTTCCCAACGGCATTGTCTCCCACTACCACGCACTTGATGGTTTCTACGTTTGGCCTTTCGTAGTCCATGTTATTGTCCATTGACGTGTTCCCTTTTAAAAAAGAAGATTCAGTGCACAGCTTTATTTATACTGCATACTGTAGCGTTTCAGCAAGGAGGCAAAAAACGGAGGAGACATGTTGGTTACTGTTCTTCAAATCCTTTTTATTGATTGAACACACGTGCTGCTGGACACTCTCTCACGAGCACCCAAACCAGTGTCCACAGCTCGGTCAGTGACACAAGAATCATTTACAGGATTCATTCTATAAAACAACAACTAATTGGCGGCCCAGTGCCTTTTATAATGTAGCTTACACACATTCCATTGGTCCTCAGTCGTACACGAGGATCAATGGGGACAGACAAACAACAACTAGTCACAGGGGAGACACAGAAGGCTAGGTTTGCAAATAGACAGAGACAGGGTTAACCAGCAACGGCGGGAAATACAGCGCAGGAAGGGAACACAACACAGCAGGAATTACTGTACAAAAACTCAGTAGGAATACAGTACAAAACATAAATGCACTGATTGCTATATTGCCCCCACCTTAGCCTCTTTGTGTCTCCAAAAAGTCAGCAGGGCGCAATGTAGCACATGGCCGTAATCTGCCACCTCCCCCCCTGAAACACAACCCCACTCCCCTGTTTTTCCCCTCCGAGTTCTTGTGGGTGGGTTGGTGGGCAGTGTTGTGATGAAGGCAGTTTCCTCTCCTTCTCTTGCTGGGTTGATCTTGCGTCCTCGGTCAGGGGCATCTATTTAACCCCTCTGATGAACCCTGGGCTTCTACAAGGGGGTGCCCGTTTAACCCCCCCTTCCACCCCCTAAGCCTCAGTAACTTTTGCCCCATTGGGGCTCCCTCACAGGAGGGTGGAAAAGCTGGCAGCGGCAATGCTGACCATGGCACCGCTGGCAGCAGCACATGGCAATCCGACAGCGGAAAAGCTGGCTCCTCTGGACATGCAGCTAACAGTGTCAACGGTGCAGGTACCTCCGGCGCTTGCAGTGGACAGTCTGGCCATGGCGGTGTTACTGGCAGCAGCACGGCCGACATCAGCGCCACTGGCAATGGCACAGAGGCCCCTGGTGCTTGGGGTGGGCAGTTAGGCAGCGGCACTGGCAGTAGTCGCTGCTCCCATTCTCCACTCTCACTCCACTCCTGGCTCACGCCTCTTACAGGAGCCCTTGACAGGGCTGGTGTTTGTGCCGGCAGTGGCTCTTCTCCCTCCGGCAATTGAGCAGACAGCACCTCCCTCTCCAGCGATTGTACTGGTGACTGTTCCTGCTCTCACTTTCCACCTTTGCTCCGCTCCCGACTCGTGCCACTCGCAGGAGCCCTGAAAAGAGCTGGTGCTTGCGGCAGCAGCCCCTCTCCCTCTGGCAGTCGGACAGACAGCACCTCCCTCTCCGAGGGTTGCATTGGTGGCTATCCCTGCTGTCGCTCCACCCCTAACTCGTGACTCTTGCAGGAGCCATGAAAAGAGCTGGCGCTCGCGTGGCAACTCCCCCCATCCCGTGATGAGCGCTGACCATGGCACAGGTCCTCTGGCATAGTGGTCATACTTCTAGCAGATACAGCACACAGCTTTACTAAAATCTGCACTAAAATCCAATTAAGTTGTATGTACCGTTACAGGTTCCTGATGCGATTGTTAGCTTGTTTCAATTTAAAAAGAAAGCTCATCATGAACTGGACAGGATTTATTGATTGACACTTGACAACAGCCAGTAACTGGGCTCTACTGGTAGATACTGGCATCCATAGCGGGTTTAGTATGAGCTACATATCTTAACTGGTAGTAGTAGACCTAAATTTTAAAATGAGTGTCCAAAATAAATCAAAATGTGCTACAATCATTACTGTATCAGACCATGTAAAATAATCTGGAAGCCAAATATATAACAAGTAGTAGTATGAGCAGAAAAATACATTAAAAGCACATCAGGATAAAAAAATAAATTAAAATGTCAGTAATTTCAGAGACTTCAAGTTTATATTTTTCAGCCTCTGGATATATTGTACAGCTACAGACCCATCCCTAGCTTGGCGTTGCCTGAGTGTCAATTCCAACAAACCTCGTGGATGCAGAGAGCTCTGCCTAAATACACAGGTATTTACACTGCAAATAGGGAATGAAGAAAAACAGCATTTCAGAATAGTTTTTACTGTTGGAGACAATGAAGTTTAAAACCAGAACACTTATTTACTTATTTATTTAAAACAATAACAATACAGAAACAGAACAATCATAGAGTGATCCTCTGGATTTCAGCTGTATTCTCTTAGCGTTTCTCCTTTTTTAGCCAGCTAGTTAGTTGCTTTTGAATAACTTCAGGGCTTTCAATGTTTATACTTTACCGTTTTTAACTACATGTTCATACTTTGTTATACCACCGTGAAATGTAAGATTTAAATAGCTGAAACTGTGAAATTTCCTGTGAATTTAGCAGGGCCCTACACATGCTGTTATCATGTACATTTGTTTTCACCGATTTATTCCTGTTGACATGTTTTACGACATTTGTTCTGTATTTCTGTGTGGGGTGACTGAACCCAGGATTAAACCTCATGTTAATTATTTCTAGAAACAGGGTCGGAAAATAAAACTACTGTAACAAATGCTATTTTTGGTGAAATAGAAAAAGATACAGTACAATAGCACAATTGAAAAGCTTTACTGTAACTAATAATACAATGGTAAGGTTCTAGAAGTAGAACCAACGCTTTCAAAATGTCCACCTCATTCGCTTTCATTTTAATTATAAAATACAATCACAAGACCTTAAACTGAAGTAAAAGGGGACCAGGAGCCTTGCATTCTGGGATCCCCAGTAATTGACTGGACAGATAACTAGACGACATGCACTTCATCCATGTGTTTCAAAGGGTGACAGGGGGCATGAGGCTGCTCAGTACCCATGCCTTTTTACTACTTTGGCACCTTATTGAAGCAGATTGGCAGTGGTGTCTAATTGCCTAATAAATCGGTTGGATTATGTAATGGGGACAACAGTCAACGAAAGTGAAAGGAAAATGACATGTAGCTCTAAACATGTCTGCAAATGTACTGCAGGCTTCCAGATTGAACCCAGTGTTCTTAAGCAGTCCAGGATTATGTTTAAAATATGCTATTGTAACTAGTGCTAGGACACACATTTGAATATATTCGAACAACTACCGGGTGCTTGGTGGCAAAAATGACCATGTTCATATTATCATATAACAGAATGAAATGACTGTACTTCCTTTACGCAAAGGGAAACCAATGCAGAAATGTCTTCTGGAATAAAAACCACAGCTTCAGCATTAAGTGTTACTTTCCTTTAAATGTGTAATATGACAGGGTGCTGGGTTTCTTTGTAATATGGTACTCTTTACTTTTGTTTTCCAGCTAATATTCAAATATTTGTTTAAATTTTGAAGGAATATGCAAACATAACAAAAACCCATGTTCCCCCAAGTACTGATTTTAACCTGATTTAGGCAAAATAACAACAACAGGCATTCAAAGTCTCAGTTCTCTCCTTGCTGTAAAGTGCAGACTGCAGATACTTAACTTCTCAAACAAAGCAGGGAAGGAGACAGTCCGGCCTGCTTGCCACCTGACGAACACACCTGGAAACTCAAGGTGTCTGTACAGGTTCAGATCAATCTCCACAGCCAGTTGAAACAAATACAAATTTAATGTGATGATTTAGATTTTAGTTGAAAAACACACAAACACGATTTGGAGTAAACATTGCAAAACTTAAACATAACGAAGGCGAACGTTGGTTTCACTGGCGTGTTCTATAGAATATATCTACTGTTTAAAAAAAACATGACAACTGGATCTGTATGTCAGAGCTATTCTCAGTCTTCTTGTGAGACGCTCTGATGAACTTCCCGTTTAATGCAATAAAATAGGTAACTTGCCTTGTAGATTTACATAAGTGACTTCTTTCTCAACGTAACGCTTCTGTTTGAACAGCATGTCTACTAATTAGTTTTATCACAATTTATAGAAGTCATAAAAAAAAAAATTGAAAAAAAAACAAAAACAAAGTAAAGCCATGTAATCAATTTCACTGTGATAATGAACAATAATGTTGTAATAATGTGAGATTATGTTACCGGATCTGAAATTATCTTGGGATATCAATAGCCTCAAGACTATTGTTTCCCATTCAGAATCCCCATCCCATGAATAAGCCAATGTCCAAAATAGCACACTGTGTAATGTAGATCGTGTACTTTCCATTTAATACGACTGGTGCTCGCAGGCATTGCAATGCGTGAACAATACAAATGAGCGCCTTTCAATAACAACGTAGCAGAAAAACGATCACATCACAGTTACTGGTGATTGTTTAATGGCATTTTAAAAAAAAAAACTGCACCCCTTCTTGTATATTACAGCAAATTCCACAAACGAAAATATAATATAGTGAATTATAAAAAGTAAAAACGCATATCAATAAATCCCTACATTGTTGAGTATAACATAATTATGTGCCAACATACAAAAATACAAAAAACAAAACAAAAAAACACATTGGTCTACTGTTTTGGTTTTGAGTACCGGTATATTGTACAGTTTTTTTTTTTTTGTTTGTTTGTTTTTTGACAGAAAGCTAAATTCATTCATAATATGTGCAAACTAGAAATCACTTTGGTCACACCAACATCTTTAGAAAACACTAACTACACACACAACAATAATTACAACAAGGAACAGTGCAATCAATTACGATTAATTAAACTATAGCAAAAAATAAAAAAGTTAAAAATCAACCCCACTAACACCACTCTTTTGTAATAAAGACAAAGTACGGCATATTCGTTATTAGGACAAATGCACCTACCGTCTTTTGAGGGGAAGGGGGAGTTTGTTTGATCTCTGGAAACTAGCAGTGAAACCAAAATCGACTTCAGAGGAGCACTGTATACAATGAAAATGTATTGCAGTTCACGTACTGTACAACAAAACCGCCCAGCGCTAACTAGGCAAATGCTGCAAGATCATTTCGTAATTGTTTTTGTTTCCCAGCTTGTGAAAAAAGTTCAATCCTTTTTTTCTATTTCCCAGCGTGATAATATAGTGTATGTCTAATGTTATTCCAGTCCTTTCCTAAATTCGGTTTGCCCCCTTTTCCTCCAAATGTTGCACGAGATGATCAACTGCAAACACAAAAAGAAAGCGCATGGAAGCGCGTGTGCAGTTTGCATTGTGACGTCAGCGACCCCTGTTCTATTTATAGCAGGGCATTAGATTTCATTGAGAAAAAGGTGGTCGAGACCGTTGTATCGGAGCTGGCTGATGTTGAGCTGCTCTGACTGCATAAAGCAAGGCTCAGACTTTCAAAAAACAAACAAACAAACAAAAAAAAAAACACTGTCCAGTTTTTCAAAACAACATTCTAATAGGTCATGTTTTGTATTGTTGATCGCTAGACGCCAAGATAACAGACACAGGAGGGGAAAATGTCTTATCGCGCCAATTGCAACGTGCCTCCCCCTTTGCTGAGGATGGGATGTGCGTATGTGAACACTGTAAGGATATGCATAATAACAACTCCGGCATGGTGTGCCAGTGGGATGGACATTAGCGGTGTGGTCTTGTCACGTTCAACGATACAACAATGTAACACACGCCCCTAGAAAAGAACAGTGACTACAAGAGCCTGCTGCTACACAGTCGCGACAACTTAAAAAAAGGGTACATAATTGCACTAAATCAACCAGACACAGCCACTCTCTGACTTTTAGCTGGTAAACTACATCATTCTATGCAATGTGTTTTTATTTTATGTATGTGTCGTTATCCAGGCTGTTTCGTGTACCTTGGAATCAGTTATTAACACAATTCATTTACAAAACAAACTGTTTAAATAATGTTTTTAAGGACTGTGTTTTGATACATTCTCTTAGGGATTAAAAAATACAACTCCAACCCTCTCTAAAACAGTCATTTTATAAACATTGCTTAACAAATGGAATGTTTCAACACAATTCCGTTAATTATATTGTAGTGTTTGCGGTTCCCGCCACACACAGGCGGGGGCGGGCGCGAACCCGCGGCCTCTCTCACTGAAGTATAGCGCCGATACCGCTGTACAAAAGAGCCGGCTGCAATATAGTATGTTCATAAGACTAAGCTATCATTTTCATATCAAACTAAACTCGACTATTACATATACTCTTGTCAATAAAGAAAATGCCATATGTAGACTGGGAATCATTACTGGACGGAATAATTTTATGCCAGTTATAGACAATACAGTATATACAGGCTGCATCTACCTGTTCCAAATCAGTTGCAGTCATGATGGGCAAAACAGCGGATGACATATGGTAAAAAGTAATGCCTGTGGACTATTGTGGGAGACTTTGCTACTGATTGGCTCGAAGGAATTAGTCAATGATCAGTGAGACATGGTCACGTAGCCCTAAAGAACAATTTATACATTTTGCAGACTGATCAACATGTCGAATCGGTGCAAACAGGCATGCACATTACAAACAAGTGAACTAATTTTGATTTGCATCTCACAACAGATGAGCAGTAGACCCACTGTGCTTACCATCTGATGCACTGTCTGCAAGAAATCCCAAAAGATGCCCTTGTAAACGTGCCAGGACCTTGCACTCTGGTTTGTTACATTTTGTTCCTGGGAATGAGGTTCATTAGAGAGATTAAAGAGCATGTAATTATTTGTCAGAACACAACATCGTTATTTAAACTGCAGCTAGGCACTTAACGGTAGATGGTTCTAAAGGGGTGTGGTTGATGTGCATCATTAAAAGGGGCCGTGGTTGATGTGCATTCACGTGATGTGTTTATCCGGCTGAGGTCACAAGTGAAATTAATTTAATAAAAGCTGCACACAACACAATGCCAGTTTATGAAAGGCCCTGCTGCGTTCACTTGCGGAGCTGTGAGGGGATCGCCTTATAAAAGTTTCCCATAGTAAAAGCACGGCAAAGTTGAGCCCTGCAACCCGGCAAATGTCGTTTTAATACAAACATGTTCGGGTCGGGTCAGGTTATGTAGTGTTACGAATTGTCATTAGATTTTACACAAGAACGTACCTTAGCTGCAAGCGCAAAACACTCATTTAGCTTCAGGACACCGAGAAAGTACACTGCTGCAGAGGTGTCAATCACCAGCTCTAAATATATCAGTTTGTATGGCACTGAAATCCCATTGGTTAAGAGAAGCAGTGTGCTGCCTAACAATAGCCAGTCAAATGCGTTTTAAGACACGCAGTGCCCGCCTACTGATCTCCTCAAGAGAGCGGAGAGGAGAGAACAACTGCAATCGCATTTCTTTAAAATTGGGAACTCGTGTTGTTGACAGCAATGAGCACAAAGAAAAGAAGAACAGTTAGGTGGGTAAGACACCGTTGCAAAGTTAAGCGGCATCTATTGGGCTTTTAAATAATAAATACATGAATAAAATTGTATTCATTATTTTGAATACATAAAACATAAAATCCCTACAACACAATTGACCTCGCTGTCATGAAAACTCGAGACGACAACATGTTTGCAATACAATTTTAAATTAAAATACTACAATGCCTATTGCCACTTATAGTCGTACGTGGACTTTTTGATTAACCACATTGGTGTGCACATACTACGTTTGGTAAATATAGAAAGTGAATAGTGCAGCTGGTTGTGTATTACACGATGTCAAAACCTTACTAGTTTGCTTATTTATTTATCGGTTGTGTGTGTTTACGGACAGTCCCGTTTGCTGGCAATCGTTGTTTATTAGGGTGTGGGCAGTTTATATTAACTATGACGTCATTTATGTAGTGTTGAGATAATCTCACGCATCGTAGTTTTAAGAATTTGTGATCTCTGAATTGAGTTGGGTCGGGTCCAAAAAAAGATGTGCTTGCTCTGGCACGGGTCGGTTTCCGGTCGGGTTTAAAATTCAAGCCGAGCAGACCTCTACAGCAAAGTGTAAGGCAGCACAACCAAAGCATGGCGCGCATTGTTAAGCACAGAGTGGTATGGTGGGGCATATTAGAAAACATCACCAGCCGTGGTAAATGCACATGGGGAAAAAGCATGGGAAAACTGCAGCATTTCTGTGGTAAATCTTTATAAGCTGGCCCTCACCTTTTATTAGAATTACAATCTAAATTTACACAAGCACCAAATGCATGTTGTTTTACATATCTGTCTATATAGACAATACAGTATGGGGTGATGTGCAAGCTGATATCAACCTCATCAGAGTTCAGAGTGGCTTTCTGGGTGCTATTGCCTTGAGTATGTATCTCACACAGCACCTATACTAAGTCTATGAAAGCATGATCATAACAGCAATTGGTAGAAAATGTTGGGGGGCACAGTTTAGATTGGATAAAGAGGAGTTCAGATAATGCAACCTGTACTGTATGTAGTTATAATGGAAATTAGAAAATTACATCATTTACACCCTAAGGCTGGTTTAAAGGAGTGATTTTTTTAATTCCCTTTTCCTACAACTTGTCATTGCTTAGGAGCATTATCATTGCCTTACCCCTTAGATATTTTAGAGCTACAGATTAATTTGGAACATGCAGATATTATAAAAAAAAGTCCCTAAAGAATAAATAAACCCTACAGATTTTGCCTCCTGAACCCACAGGAACACTATAGCCAATACAACGCTCCCAGTGAAATCTCCAGACAGCATGCATATCTGAGTGTATGACTCACCCTGCCCACTATGCCGTTATGCTTGTACCAGCTGAGGCACTCAGGGACACAGTTAGTAGAACAATGTAAAGGTAAAGAAATATATTTCTATCAGAGGAGTATACTGAATCAAGACTGGCTGGTCTTGCTGTTGTAAATGCTTTAATTCTATTAAAAAACAAAACAAAACAGGCAGCATACAATAAAACAAATCCAGACAACTGCCTTGGCAACACATAAAAATGCTGCCAAGTACAACATAATTATTTTATATTTCTATTTTTAGGAAAATCCAAAAGGAAACTCAATGGAAATAACTAGCTGGGAAGTAACCGAGCTGTGGAATTCAGTGTGACAGGTTGCGCCACAGTTTCATCTGTAAACAAGCACACTCTCAAGTAATTTTCTCATATCACTGGTGTGTTCATGATGTAAAACACTAGACACCCTGCTTATCTCAAGGCAGCCATGCAAAGAATCATCAGCAGTCAAGCCTGCTGTAGGCCAGTGGATATCTTAAATACGCATCTGTCACTTTAAAGGCATGAGAAGATTAAATGTGTCCTCACATCAGAGTTCTTTATCGTGACTGACCTGTTTTTCTCTGCCTTTACCTGTCTTTGAACTTGAGTTGAAGATCCTAAATACCGGCATTGAACAGCCTTCCTCATTCGAATCATGTTCCAATGTGACCTTTGAATGCTGTTTGCCTTACCTATTCTACATTTACATAGACAGAGTGCAAGTCATGTGATTTGAATGGAATGAAGAAAGTTGATCAGCAGTGCCAGCACTTAGGATTCTCCAGACAAGCACAAAGCAATATAATAATATATCAAACTGGTAAGATTGTACATGGTATTAAAATGTAGATGATATCACAGTGCAAATCACACACTACAGCCTGAAAAGCAATGTCTTAAATATCAGGTCAAGGCTCAATCGATGGCAAGGTATTTATGTAACTCAAAAGTCCTATCTCAAAAGACCTTTGGGTTTCTTTAAAAAAAAAACCTGTATTTACACAATTATTTATTTGAATTTCTCTGAAACTGCTGAGTATAGTTGTGGCAGGGAAGGCCCTGTGTCATTTTTGTCTTTGTTTGGTGGAGGGACATGTAGCTAGATTGGTTTTCCTCATTCCACAAGCAAGTAGTGTGCAACACATCAAGCTGTGTTGTAGGGAGCTCCTTAATCTTTTCAGCAAGCAAGCTGCCTGATACAGACGATATGTTGTTACACTAAAGCATCCAGCGAGTGGTGCTGAAAATGACAAAGCAAATGCTCTCTGTGGTTGCTGTCCATGGTGCTGGACCAGCCAAGTGAAGCGTACTGGACCCCATTTGGGTTTTCCCAGTACTTGAGCTGAAAGGGCAACTCTGGAACACAGAAGCAGTTACTTATTTTCATAGCTATAAAAGTCCTGCAGGGCATTTTATTGTTTGCTTTTGGTTGTTTGTGTGCTTTCTTGCTGAACAAACTCTGTCAAACCCTATGCTGCTATTGTGAACAGTACCTTTTTTTGGTGATGCACAATAGTAATATGAGATTCTTTAAAGAAACGTCACATGAGCAAAAACAAAACATACCATGACCTTTTAATTATATAATAACAAAGAAGAGGTAGCTTCCAAGGTTCTTTTATTTTACAGTCTATTTCAGTCATTCTGATTGATACTTTAGTCAAATATTGTGTTTAATTAGATTTTTCATTTACTCTCAAGTTTTTCACCCTCATTGAACAGGCTAGATAAGCAGTGTCAAATTAGGTGTAAGCACCACCCAGTGAATCACTTATTTTTGTATTGCTGTCAATACACAGAACCTGCACACAACACCACTTCCATAAGGTTCACTGGTTCTTACAACTATATATTTGAAATCTGAAGCTACATCCAGTATCACTATTTCATCTCCAGCAGCAATGTGTTCGAAACGCGGTGACTTTTTAACCTTGCTGCTGTCAGATAAATGAAGTATTCCGGGATGTGATCAAATTGCTGGCTAATTCTAGTAATGTGGCATATGGTGCCAGCCTTCTTGAGCCTCAGCACTGGGATCTGATCTGCCCTTTCTGTGACCACAATTGCATGCTCATTCACATGGTGGTGTCATTGTTTAATAAAGCCTGAAGCTTTGTTAAACAATTAATAGTTTTGATTCGTTAAATGCATTAAGAAATCTCTTTATTAAATATGTATCAGAGGAGCTTCAGAACTGTACTTGTAATGGCAAATATAATGTAATATAGCTAGAGAAAGGAAACTTTTATTTACTGTCTTTAATGTACTCTAATATACTGTATTTTTTATTTTTTTATAAATTTAGTCATTGCCAATTATTTTTATTTTCTCCCAATTTGAAATGGCCAATTATTATTCATCCTGCTCTCACGCATTACGTATCCTGCTCTCACGCAGAGCGCTTTTATGGATGTGCCACTCGCCCCCATAATTTAGTGTATTTAAATGAATATTAGTACGTAGGGTAACAACCTGAATCTTGTTCGTGTCACTGAGATTATCAATTTACTAATATAGTGGTAACTGATACAACCATAATAGCATTATGAGTGGAGGGACAGAATTCAAGGAATTTTCTGATGTCCTGGCACTCCAAGCCACCATTACATTTAATACGCGTGACTCCTACATGTACCAAAGCCTGTGTAAATAAATATGCCAGTAGGGGAAAAAAAACAGTGACGATCTTTCATCAACAGTCATTGTGTGCTGAATGCTGCCTGCAAGCAGTTTGTTGTTTCTCTTTTGTTGAGATCATAAGGACACATAGCTCAGCATTTGGTTTCGGCTCTAGGGATACAGTTTTTTTTTTTCCAGTGCCATGACGTCAATAGCTATTCTCCACTGGTTACAGAACGAATTTGTGATTGGTGTAGCTAGTCTGTTTCCCCCCCTCTGACAATTTTAATATGTCTACTAAAAAATGACACAGGCACATCTAACATTTAAAAATCTGTTTGAAAAGACAGAAACACAGTGTACCGTGTAATAGGTAGGCAAGGTAAATATAAATCATTGCTGGAAACCAGGTGGTAGACCACATGTAAAAAAACAAACCAAATAAACTGGACACTGCAGGTGAACATCGAGACGGGTTTTTTTTCCCCCTCGCTCCTATAGTTTCATTCAGAATTCTTCAGCTCTCCCTGTTTAGCAAGTAGAATGCTGGGAGCACAGAAAGACACAGTGATATTTGCACCATTGCAAGCAGCAATACAAATACTGTTACAACCAAGCAAAATTACTTTATTAAGTAACTTGTAATAAGAATCTGAATTAATTTTAATTGCTGTTAATGTGGTAACTAGATAACTACATTTGTCAGGGAATAATTTACTTTAAATAGACATGCTGTAGTACATACTTTTGCTGAATTGAATATTAAGAGTGCAGTGCTGGCTTTCTATGGTGAACATATGCCACATTGACAGTGTTATGGCAGGTGTACCATTGTAGTAGAGTGTTTGATAGTGAATTTCAATAGACAAATGGCTTTACATGCATCTTGATATACAGTAGTGATGGATCCCTTTAAAAAAAGGTCATGTGTGTGAAATTTGGCTCAAATGTCCATCTCTGCTGTTTAGCAAGTAGCCCTGAAGGCAAATGTACATGATAAAAAAAAAAAAACTCAAGGGCAGTATGAACAGGCTGGCTGGTGTTGATGTCAGGCCAGGAAGTAGATAGACAGGACTGGTGAGTGAATTGCACTGTTGTGCCGGTTTATTGTAAATATATGATTTAAACAAAACAAAACATTTTTCCAAAACAAACAGGCCAAAAATAGACAGAAAAAACTAAACACTAAATACAACAAGTATCGTGCTGGTATTAAGCCAGCACGAATAGTAATTGTTATTTATTTCTCCTCTCTTCTCTCCTCTGTCCTCTCTGAACACCCAACCCCGTGTGCATCAAACACTCACTTTTTTATGCAGCTGTACCAAGACTCGATTGCTAATCAGTCATTCAATTGAATCACGATACAGTCTGCTTGTGAACTACATTGTGCACTCCCCGTGCCCCCATACAAATACCCACTTTAATCTGCATGTGAAGTGTGAAGTGTGAAGCAATCCGCATGCCTAAATACAAATATACTTTTTACATCACCTGTGCTACATATCCCGTACTCCGTGCACCACTACAGTAACACATATAACAGACAACATAAAACACAAAATACACACAGGGGAGGGGTACACTGCCACAGGCAGTTTATTCCAAACACTTTAAATAGCCAAAGTTATGGTCCTGTGGAGTGTGATTTACTGATGCAGGCTGCCACGGTATGAAGACTTTATTTCATGTTACTAAAGATGCATAAATGGGATTTTAGTTAATCTTTTATGTCTTTCAACGTCTACAGCCATCCTCAGGAGTGAAATAAACACAGCATTCCACGAACGATTATATTCTGTTTAAATAACAATTACAATGTAAGGAGAAGAAAGTAGGTTTAACCCTATATTAAATGCTACATTTGGATTCCTTACATTCCTTAGATCAAGCCTGAAGCACAATTGGAAACAGTCATCCCAGTCATGATATTGTTACATGTGAATGAATGCGACAGAGAGCTTAAAGGAGTCATATAACGTGCTATCAGTTATAGCATATCTGAGGGGCTGAATGAGTGATGTTGTGTTTTCAAAAGGGGCGGAAGCTTGTGTACTTAACAGCCAAAATAACCTTGAAGTTCTGCTTTCTGATAAAGAAGAGTGAACTGAAGGTTAAAACTAGAATGTGAGACTATTTTAGAGAATTATTTTATATTGCAGTGTAATCGGAGTGTACCACTGAGCATGGATGCAGGACAGCTGCTCTAGTCAGCATGCATTTCTGCATATTTACTGTACAGGATTTGACCTGCATCTGCAGGATTTTAGCTTTTACTTTGTCACTAACATATGTGCCTTAGTTCGGCTTTCGTCTAATCAGTGAGCAATAAAATGTTTCCCTTATGTTAACAAATAACGTCACACTTAAAATCCGACTAAAAAGAGGTAAGAGAATGTGTTCCAGGACTACGTGCTGGAATGTTGCACAATTAAAAACGTTTTCTTTTTTCATCAATCCTTTAAGTTACTAGGCCACACTAGTTACAGATGATGTTACTTTTGTTTTGGATAATAAACCAATTTTGTATGTGGACACTGACTTTCATAATCAATTATAGTCTAATGCTCCACATTTCTATGAAAATTGGTCCAGGTGGACCAAATATAATCTAATTTGATGGTACATACAATATTTTTCTTTGAACCATGAAGTCATATAATTGTCTAAACCAACATTAATAAAAACTGAGTTCAATACAGTATTTAGAGATGCACTACTCACCCAACAAATGCAAAATGACCCATCAATTTTAACCACTGATGAAAAGCCTTCTGGTTTATAGTGAAAGACTCATGTTCTTCCTCATGACTAGCCTGTAAAGAAAATGAACAGGGCTGGTGTAACTCACACCACGGTTATAAAAGTTGATGTAAAGCTCAGGAACAATGCTGTGCCTTTATTATTTGATAATAGTGTCCAGAAACAGGATTTAAGTGGCTTGGGTTTCATTTCTTCACATCAGTGAAGCACACAAGCCTGCAAGTCCTGGCAAGATCAATTCGTTCTTTAGAATGTATTTGTAATGCAAAGCAGTACATAAATAAATAAATAAAACTTTAGCGTGGTTTCTGCAATTATGACAACCAGGTCAGAAATAGTGTTGAATGTTGTACCACTTTTCCCTTTTCTGGGGTAAAAGAAACATCCCACCCAATAATACTTATAACTACTATTAAGTAGTTTTAAGTATTGCTTTTATTTTTTTAATTTTTTACTTTAGAACTATGCCGATGACATCTAGACACAGGATAAGATGTACTGGAATTTTTGACAAATTAAGTGGTTCGTTCTCCCACCCATTTCTGTTCATTTTTACATTCCGTAAAGTTTACAGGTATTTGTTACCAAACCAGTTTTGAAAACTTATTGGAATTAGGATTTGGAAAAGATCCCTGAATGAACCTTCCACGACAGTCTCAATACTAGGGATTGCCCCTAGAAAACAGATCATATTTTTAGGTAGAACTACACATAAAAATACATACGGCATGTATTTGAAGAGGAGACCAATATTCGTTCAGGGAAATTGTGACAAAAAGGGTAAAGTAGCCTTTGATCACTATGCCCTATATCCACTGTATGTACTTGTAAGAATGTAAGATTGACAAGCAGACAGACAAACAGGGTGCCTCCATATACCCTTAGATTCTGATATTTATAATAAAAGAATGCCCTTAAAAAAATGACATCACAATTGAACAAATGGATCTCTAGATATGTTAAATGTAAGTGTGACACACTGACAGTCAGGGATAGACTGCCTCTTTATCACCTGACATTATGATACACTTAAAAAATAAGGTCCTTAGCAAGGTTCAGCCCCTCAGGATTTAACACAGCGAATATGACTATACCAGACTAGTACACAAGAATGTTGATAATGCATTAACTTAATACAGCCACTTAAATGTGTTTCTGTGGATAATGGATGCAGTCATTCATTTGGTAATAAAATCCGATATCTGTCCCTTATAAGTGGCATTGCAAATTCTGGGTTCAGCACAATTCTGTTTTTCCTTCATCCTTAATACACATGTAGACAACAACACAAATCAGCAATGCTGACATGACAAAGAATAACAGAGGACTCTGTACATGTGCAGCAGAGCAGTTTGAAAGGAAACACTGGCATTCATGTGCAGTCATCACTGTATCACCTATTTGGATAACAGCATTGTAAACCATTGTTTGTCTCTTAAAGTAAAACCAACCAGTTGCAAAGCAAATGCCATTATTATAATATTTGCACTGAACAGCAGCCTAGTTCTACTTTTCTTTTGTGCATACCACCTGAAACTTTTTTTATAGAACACTTGAAATGTTCCTACCTGGATCAAACATGACTTGTAAGTAGTTTAAGTGGGGTGTTGCTCAGACCTGAAGCAGTTGTAGCTGTCTCAGTGCTAGTTAGCAGCCTGTCTCAGTTCAGTTTCAGTGTAGGCACTAACTAAGCTGTACCTCCCAGCAGGACTCTTTTTTTTTTTTTTTTTAAGGCTGCGGTAGAGGTGTGCCTGCACGCATGTGACTTCAGACAGAAGGGGCAGGTTAGCCCTGAAAGGCCCACAGAGGGCTGATCCTGCAGCTCTGCACAGCACTCCTTATTTTTTTGGCAGGCATAGTATTTGATGGACTGTGGAAAGAAATGCTGTACCAGCTTAAAGCACTTTTTAAGGATTGAATCAATGCCAGACCTTTTTGTTGAAGTATAATACTATATACTATAATACTTAACAAAAGTACATGGCATGTGTAGGTTATTTTTATTTACTTATTTGTTAAAATATTTCAGTTTATATAATGTAGATTGACACTCGCTTATAGAAAAGGTCAGAAAAACCAAATAAATAAAAAAAAATGATTTGGGAATACTCAATTTCCTTTATTTTCAGAGTGCTAAAATTGACACCAAAAATGAGTGAGTCTCACTCCAAATGCGTGAGACCTGACTTGTCTGCTAGGTATTGAAACACTGTTTTATATAGGCCAGTGAAAAATATACAAATGAATATGTGAAATCTGAATCTCAAAGCAGAAGCTGAATTGGTCAACCTACACATATTTATAGCACTGCGAAATCACCTGTCAACCACTCAATTGAGGCGGTAACCCTAGGATAACCACAGATAAGTGGCTGTTGCAATCTACGTACTCTTTTCCTTTCGTTTGTACTGACTTCAAGAGAACGGGTCGGTTGTCCCATGCCTTTTCCCCATGTGTCATTTTCAGTATAAACAGAAAAAAAAAGGTTGGTAAAGAGAATATAGTTAAGTGTCACCATTGTATTGACTTTACAGTGAAGAGAATTCAAAGAGGTGCCTCAGTTTGTCTTTTTAAAGCAGGTGATGTTAACCATACCAATATTGAGAATAAAGAACAGTAGATGAATAATTGGCTGAAAGATGAGTCTGTAATCACAATTACTTTAAATTCTTCTTTGTTTCTCTGACTGCTTTCCAAGTGCTCACTAAAATTTGGTAGCAGTGATCACTGATTCTAGAATTATGGATAATAATTATTAAACAACAAAAAAAAAATCTATTCAAATGTGTTCTGATCAAGTGATAAGACTCCTTTAACTCATGAGTTATAACAGTTTCATAAAATACAATTCGGCTTCTTCAATGACAATCTGGGAATGCTTGAAGAATATCGAACTATATTTTACATAATGTCAATTATCTAACTACATTTTTTCACTATCTTTACTGAAAAAGTCACAATTAATACATGTTTCCTTGTACAAATGACCAGTCTTGAAACATCTAGTTCATTGTTCTTCAAGAAATATGTGTTTCATATATAATGCAGACCTGTCTATAATCATCCCAATCAATTCTAAGGTAATGGTAGCAAGTATGCTGGCAGTAGCATCTCCTGTTCTGATCTCTGACTTGGCATTGCACTGAGGGCTTGACAACTGAATAGAGAGCTTCGTACAACTGAAGTCAGTCTTAACACTTTCAGCACTGCAGACTTGCGTACATGTCTAGGAATAAAAATTGTGCAATGAGAAACAATTTGGGAAAATTAATTTAGTTAAAAAAATGTTTTTTTTTTGTTAATACACTGTATCTAAAATACAAGGCCTTGTTATGTAATCGCTTAACTGACCTGACCTTCCAGTGAAACTATGCATTGCAATATTAACTCTCCAATCAGTAGAATGTATTTCAGAATGATCTTTTAAAAGCCCAATATGTTGCTAATGAGGGTCTGCTAATAGTTTTCTTACTGCCCTGGGGTTTGTCCTGTCCTGTTTAACATCCTTACTGTTTTCATTCGCAATCAAATGCATGCAGCTTGGATCCAAATCCTCTTCAAATCTATTTATGTAATTAGAGTGTGGCTGCAAACAGTCTGTTTAATTTCACACCTGCAAGATAACAAGCGCTGTGCAGATTCCTGCAGTGGAGCCATGACAGCTATGCTGTGTTTCTGTGGAAGTGTGATTTCATTATTGTCTCTGATACATGCAAGGTCTAGTGATGGGGATAGAGAGGAGGTGTTGTGTCGTAGCATTGTGTTATTGAGCACTGTCCAGTAGAAAGTTATTTGGGAAAGGATATTAACACATCTAACAAAGTGAATCTTACCCAACATATATTACCACCACTTCATCGATCTTGCTTGTTCTGAAAGATGCACACTTTATGTTCATTGTGTATTTGATTTTTTGATTTTTTTTTTTTTGTATTAGTGAGCAGAATTATTTCATGTTTAACTTACAATACGTGAGTTTGCTTGGAAAACCAATTCAGAATATTTAATTATTAGACTGTTTTGTTTAAAATATTTATCCTGAAAAAATAAGTCTTTCAAAAAAATAAAGAGAAACTTTTAAAATGTCTGCCATCTATTTCTTTTACAAGAATGCAAACTCTCAGAAGATTTCCTATGACTGACATGTTTTCAAAGTCTACTACTGTCCTTCACATTAAACCAACCCCCAGCCCCAGGCGAATTCACGAAAACAAGATTCCCCAGGTACATACTTAAAAACAAGATGCATTCCAGTCTATGTTGCCAATGCCATCTTCTAACTAGAACACATTACATTACAACACTTTTTCTTGAGGGTGTGGTGCTGGCTTGTTGCACCCCAGTACTTAATTCTCAAAGGTGTCAGCCCAGTAGTCTCAACATGCATTCTTGGCTGTGTTATTGTCCTAAGGGTCTGTGTGTTGTAAATTTGCAGTGCAAACCCTATTGTAAACAAAGAACCCATATGACAACACATGTATTATTGTGGCCAAAACTACTATTTAAATGTATGTACACTGTTTATTTATATACACTGTTTTATAATAAAATGTTTTGAATCTGGCACAGGTCACATGTTAAATGGATATAGCACCAAGTAAACATTTCAGAAAGCATTACCAAACCCCCACACAATATGGCACAATTGTCAGTCTTGCTTGTGAGAACTCCAGGAATAGCAGGGTATGTTCAGGTCAGGGCTGAGCTGTGAGGGGAAGCTTTTGGTGGAAGTCTCATGAGTACTAAAATGTTTAACTGTGGCTAACAGGAGTAAGAGGTTATCTAGGGAAAAATTAAAGAATGTGAAACAGTATATTACTGGCTGAATGTAACTACAAAATTCACCAAAAGTAAGATATGATATGGGTGCTTGTTGATTTTGTTGCCTGTTGTTTATATTCCTCATTCTCAGCCTGCAAAATTTACAATAAGTTTTACTCGGAGGAACCACTTGCCAAACATTTCACTGTAACCACCTTACTCAGGGAAACATGTTGGAAAATAAACAGTGGCCAGTAGTTTTATTGATTATATATATTCATGTTTTTACTCATTTTAATTCAAATAGATGTAGTATGCATTTCATTGTTTTAATTTTCCTTTAAAGGAGAAACTTCAGGGCCTTGTAACAATGGAGGATGTGGAGATCATTGTCACACAGGCTGATTTTATTTTTTAAAGCTTGGTAACTTACCTTGAGTAACCCCCTATTAATAAAGCTCTGAAACTTCACAAGCAAATCACGTGTGCATATTTACAGTTAGAGTTAACACCTGGAACTTGAAAGACACGATATTCCTGATGGTTTCTGTCATCTCTTCCACTTGGTGTCGGATGACAGAAATGTTAACCATAGCAGGTGCTTATGATATGAAGAACAAAGAGGTATCTACATTCCTGACCACTTTTACTTTTTAGGAATGCAGTATCAGAAACTAAAATGAGCCTGGGCTTTAGCTGAAATCACTGTATGCTGTACTTACCAGGGGTGGGTAAAGTTGGCACTTGCAGTCCAGGTGTGTGTTAAATATAAAAGTTAAAATACTCTCTTTACTCATCGTAGTTATCTGCATGTTCTGATTGTTGCGCTGCCAGTCCCTGGCATGTTGTACCTTTGAGTTTCATGACACGTGAAAAATGTTATAGAAATCCATGCAGCTTTATTGAAAAGTCAAATTATATAATTTGTCCTCAAACCTGTGTGGGTGCCTAACTGTGACCAAACCAACTCATTTAATTTAGTTTCCTTGTCATGAATTCGTCCGATGGCAAGCCGCAATCCTTAATTTAAAAAAAAAAAAAAAAAAAAAAGCATTTTTTACTGTGTGACCATGTTGGGATCCAATAATTTTCAATGGGCCATTATGCTCTATGGGGTGAGACTTTACTTTCACACCTCTGAAACAGAGGTCAAACTGCCTTATAAATTTATACTTGTGAAATTGTGTATGTCTACTCAAAATCCATTATCACATTTTTAAAATCTGCCCCTATGTGACATAAGGACTGTGAGGAAACCTGTAGTCTTTGTCTTCCAATTCAAGGTCACAGAATTCAGATTAATATATATTCTACTGTACAATAATGTTATTTGTGGTAGCTGCAGATACCTACATATATTTCTCATGAGTAAGTAGATGCCCCTTTAAATTACATACATTAAATTGTAAAAACAGCAATGTTGTTTAGGCATGTGAAAGAGGACATTTTCGAATTGGAACAAGCAACAGAGGTTAGTACAGTCCTTAACCATACTCTATATCACAACTAATAGGTTTGAGAGGTCCTAAATTTCAACCAGTCCACATCTCAAACCTAAATATGAACCATCCTGTCTTCAGGTTATTAATGGAGTGCTCAGTCTAAAAGTATAGAATCTCTTTTTGGATCTATTTCGTATTTATTATAATCCAACAACAAAGCAAACCACAGTGTACTACACGACAATGCATTCCTAAGCAGATGTGGAGTTTGATGTAACTAATTCTGCTGTTTTCATTTAGGTTTACTTTATCATAAAGTGCACTTGCCTTGTGTTAATCTAACTCGGGATGATTGCTGTAAATATCCCTTAGCCCATTATTTGGAGATTCATGCAGCATCCTTGATATATCACATCTGATAAAATATAAAGCAAGCAAAGTAGGAGTAACCTTGGAGTCAATTCAAGTTGAATTGGCTTTGTAGTCAAACATGAGGGTGTGAGCAGCAGTAATGGGTTCCAAAGAGTCCATTCTTCCTTTTATTAGTTGGGTCATTATTTTTCCGAGCCTAATAATAGAACAGTGTTTTGCAACATTCCAACATACTTATTTATGTACCTACACCTTGTTGCCCAAAGTGTTCATGTGTGCTTACTTAGTTTTCAACAGTACATGTAAGTACAGGCTCAATGTTTTTCAACATGTTAAACTGTATTTTTGACAGAGTAGTTTCAGTCCTCTCAGGTAAGTATCCCGACTCTTCCAGCCCTTAAGCAATGCGCCAGCTTGTATTTCACCGAACCTCTAAAGCTTGTACTTCTGAAATAGTTTTAAAGAAGCCTGAATCTTTACAAACAACAGCCCTTAACCAACTTACACAACATGTATTATTGTTTTCAACTGCTGTCTGGTCCCTATTTAAAAACAAACACAAAGGCACATTTTTAAAGAGGAATAATACATTACAAAACTACCAATAAACTACTTTTAAAGCAGTTTCTAGTGTTGCTCTGAGTAGATGTTTTGCTCCTTCCTGTTTACCTTGGCTCAAAGAATTCATAATTAATGCATTCATAATCAAAGTACCAAAAATGCAAGTTTCCTTGGCAACCTCCATTGAATATGAAACTATTTAATTAATCAAAACAGGCTCTAAAAAAAGTATAAAAATATATGTTAAAGCTTTGGAATGGGGCCGTCTTCTGCTTTTTATACCACATGCTGGAAGTAAATAAATATGACCTTGTGTTTCCACAAGAGAATGAAGCTGCAGTTCAGCATGTCTTGAACTCAAATCTGGAGCTGAATTTCTTGGTTTCTGTATAAATATAGTATTCCAAACACTTTTCTTTGATTTTATAACATCCTCTTGAGTCATGGGCTTCACTTTTTTTGTTCTTTTGTGGCAATGCTTTTTTAAGAAGCATTACAAATGCAGGCTTGAAATGTCGTCCTTAGAAAAGTTTGTCTGCTTGGACAAATAAAGCTGAGTAATAGCTGTGGAGTTCTTGGATTTCTAATCTCTATTAGTTAAGCAAATAACGTTTTGTAATTTGTGAACAAAAACATCTTGTTTCACATTAGCCACTGTAAACCTTATCTGGAAATGCTATACCTGCTGGGTGCCCAGGAAGTGGTAATACATATTTTTTTCCAGTTCCCCAGTGGAATTGTCAGAAGGGGAGGCTAAAAGCCGATGCTATTCTCATTGATATGGACAACACACAGGCTGATTTTGATGTAATTGTTTTGGATTGACTTTGAAGTTGAAGAGAATTACAAGCAGTTCCGCTGGAATGGTTTTCCAAGGAGGTGTTGCCAGTTATTATAAGATACATCATTATTATGAGAGGCATTATTTTACACAGTTTGAGCAGTCTACATAAGATCTCTTATGAAACACCCTCCACATCAAATGCTAACTTAATATTAAAAGTATGCTCTGTGGCATACAGCAGCCAAAACTAGCATTCTTGTTTTCTGAAAGCTCCACAGCCGTCTCCAATAAGAGACAACAAACCTTTCTTTTGTGAATAATGTCATTATAATGGCAAATGGCAGGGTGTTCTCATATATTAGAAATTAATAATGTGTTGAGTAGCCCATACATGGTTTGGGAGTTGTATTAATATGGGGATATTTCAAGAACCACTTTGAACCAGAGTTTGAGTACCTCTGATCATAGAGCAGCAACCCTCTATACCCACGAAAAAGCGAATTCAGTTACTACAGCTCACAGACAGAGAGGAAGAAGATTGAACAAAAAAACGTCCTCTAGTTGACAAGGTAGTCTAAGAATACTTGGTTAATAAAAATTTTCATTTTAATATATGGTAATTCAAATATATACTGTGTGTGTGTGTGTGTGTGTGTGTGTGTGTGTGTGTGTGTGTATATATATATATATATATATATATATATATATATATATATATATATATATATATATATATACACACACACACACACACACACACACACACACACACACACACACACACGTACAGTGGCTCTCAAAAGTATTCACCCCCCTTGGACTTTTCCACATTTTATTGTATTACAACATGGAATCAAAATGGATTTAATTAGGAGTTTTTGCCACCGATCAAGAAGAACCCATATGAATGTAGCACATGTAATAATGTCAAAGTGGAAAATTGTTCTAAATTAATTACAAATATAAAACAGAAAATAATTGATTGCATTCACCCCCTTTACTATGACATACCTAATTAAGCTCTGGTGCAACCAATTGTCTTTAGAAGTCACATAATTAGTTGAGTGGAGTACACCTGTGAGCAATTAAGGTGTTTCACATATTTTCAGGTTAAATACACCTGTCTCTGGGAGGTCCCACAGTTGGTTAGTACATTTCCTAACAAAAATTACATCTGGAGACAAAGGAACATTCAAAGCAAATCCAGAATAAGGTTCTTCAAAAGCTACAATCGGGTAGGATATAAGAACATTTCCAAGGCATTGAATATCCCCCAGAACACAGTAAAGTCCATTATTAAGAAATGGAGAGAATATGGCACAACTGTGAATCTGTCTAGAACAGGCCATACTAAAATACTGAGTATCCAGGCGAGAAGGGCGCTAGTCAGGGAGGCCACCAAGAGGCCTATGGCAACCCTAAAGGAGTTACAGTCTTCCACGGCTGAGCTGGGAGACACTGTGCATATGGCAACAATAGCCTGGGTGCTTCACAAAACTGGCCTTTATGGGAGAGTGGCAAAGAGAAAGCCATTGTTGAAAAATACTCGCATCAGATCTCGGCTAGAGTTTGTCAAAAGGCATGTGGGAGACTCTGAGACCAAGTGAGAGAAGATTCTATAGTCTGATGAGACCAAAATAGAGCTTTTTGGCCTCAATGCTAAGTGCTATGTTTGGCGCAAGCCTAACACCACAAATCATCCTGAGAACACCATCCCTACTGTGAAGAATGTGGTAGAAGCATCATGCTATGGGGATGCTTCTCTGCGTCAGGGCCTGGAAAGCTTGTGAAGATAGAGGGCAAAGTGGATGCAGCATAGTACAGAGAAATCCTGGAGGAAAACCTGCTGAAGTCTGCAAGAGACCTGGGACTTGGGAGAAGATTCATCTTCCATCAGGACAATGACTCCAAACATACAGCCAAAGCCACACTGGAGTGGCTTAAAAACAAAAAGGTCAATGTCCTGGAGTGGCCCAGTCAAAGCCCAGACCTCAATCCAATTGAGAATATGTGGAAAGAGTTGAAAATTGCTGTTCACCAAAGGTCCCCTTCTAACTTGACGGAGCTTGAGCAATTTTGCAAAGATGAATGGGAAAAAATGGTAGAGACTTATCCAAATAGACTCATGGTTGTAATTGTTGCCAAACGTGCCTCTACCAAATATTGACTCAAGGGGCTGAATACTTATGCAATCAATTATTTTCTGTTTTGTATTTGTAATTAATTTAGAAGAATTTGTAGATTATATTTTGCAAGTTGACATTATGGACTTTTTTTGTGTTGATCAGTATCAAAAACTCCCAATTAAATCCATTCTGATTCCATGTTGTAACAAAATAAAATGTAGAAAAGTCCAAGGGGGTGAATACTTTTGAGAGCCACTGTATATATACAGTGGTTTGCAGAAGTATTCACCCCCTACCATTAATGTCACATTTTGTTGAATTACAAATAATGTGTGCACAGTTTTTCAAACAAACTTTTTTTATTCAAAGCTGTAGTGGTTAAGCTGAACAGTGTTATATGAGGAGGAGATTAAATATCAGCAAACTTGCTAAGAAAATGTACAAAATGAAATTTACTGGTTGCTTAAGTATTCAGCCCCTTAAGTACTTGGTAGAAGCATCTTTTGCAGCAATTACTGCTATGAGTCTTTTTGGATAGGTCTCTACTAGCTTGGCACAGTAGGATGGCAACATTTTTTCCCATTGTTCATGGAAAAATTACTCCAGTTCTGATAAGTTTGTTGGGGATCGTCGGTGGACTGCAATCTTCAAGTGTCACCGTAAATTTTTGATTGGATACAAGTCAGAACTTTAACTGGGCCACTCAAGGACATTAATTCTCTTCTTGTTCAACCCCTACAGTGTGGCTTTGGCTTTGTGCTTCAGGTCATTGTCCTGCTGAAATGTGAATTTCCTTCCTTGGCTGGCTCAAAGAGGTTTTCCTCAAGGATTCACATTTACTTTGCACCATCCATACTCCCCTCTGTCCTGACAAGCTTCCCAGTCCCTGTTGAAGAGAAGCATCCCCCTAATATGATGCTGCCACCACCGTGCTTGACAGTTGGGATGGTGTTGACTGGGTGATGTGCTGTGTTGGGCTTGGGCCAGAGGTAATGCTATGAATTTAGACTGAAAAGTTAAATTTTTGTCTCGTTTGACCACAAAACCTTTTTCCACATCTGCAGAATAATCTACATGCTATTTTGCAAACTCCATTTGTGCTTTAAGATGAGGCTTTTTGAGTAATGGCTTCTTTCTTGCCAACCGTCCATACAGGCCAGCTTTGTGTAAGGACTGGCTTATTGTTGATGTGTGAACATTGACTCCCAGTCTTAGACACAGAACTTTGCAGATCTCTCAAGGTCATTGTTGGCTGCAGAGTGACATCCAGAACCAGTTTCCTGCTTGCCCAGCTGTTTAGTGGGAGGATTACCTGACCTGGGTAGTGTCTGGGTGATGTGATGCATCTTCCATTTCTTAATAATGGACATCACTGTGCTGATTGAGTGTGTCCTATCTACCACCCTGCTACAGATTGATAATCAGCGCCTTTGAAATTTTCTTGTACCCTTCTCCTGCTCTGCCTCTCTACCACTTTATTCCTGACTTGTTTCAAAAGCTCCTTGGTCTTCTTGGTTGCTTTGTTGGATCACCATATAAGTTGCATCTTGAAAGTCTTTATATACCTGAGGGAAATTATCTACAAGTTAAACCACATTGAGTACACACAGGCTGAAACCATTTCACAAATTTTTTAACCTTACAAATACATCACTTGCACTTCAGCTGCTTTAGGGCTGCACTAGCGAAGGGGTTGAAAACTTATGCAATTGACATTAAACTGTTCCAACAATGTGGCGTTGTCTGGCTTTCTCATGATTGTAGATAGATGGAGGGGATCTCTCTCCTATAAGACGCATTCAGGCAGCTTTTAACTCTGTTTATCAATCACACTGTTTGACATAAATATTGTAAACACAACTGTGTTACATGAATCTAGCTGTTATTACTTCCACACCTCTCAAACTGGTGATTTATCTATGAGAAGTACAGGACTGTAGTCAGCTTGCTTTGAAACTTGAATCTAAAACAGGGTTGAACAGCGCCCTCTAAACGCATGAGTGGAAATTGTAACAATGTGGCAGCTCAGTCAAATTTCAGCACACTCTGTGACCTTTTCACCACTATTCCTGTTTGTTCACCCTGTGACTTTGTAACCACCCTGCTGATATATAGTGTGTTACATAAGCATGTGAACTCTAATACAGTGAAATTTTCTGCATGTAGTTCTATCAGTAGGATGCTTGCTCATATGGAATTTCTTTTAGGAAACTGCAAGCCTTAAATGCAATCATCTGTGTTGAAATACTTCTAAAACACATTTATACCTGGGACTTTTTGGTTTGTATTTTTGATGTGTGCTTAACATACTGTAAAAGAATGAGCTGAATCCAGTTGTTCATTGAAACATCATGAGACTCCTACAGATAAAAGCTACATTTCCACTGCCATGCAGCAGCAATATTCTGCATGAGAACACTGTTCTTGCCTTCTCCCTCAGCAAGCAGGTTCAGGAGTCAGTATGGATGCTCACTGAGCAGGCTGAGTAAGCACACAGGATACAAAGCAGGAAATAAAGTCATAAGTGCTGCTCAATTATATATTGTACAAATATAGAGTGGAGTTGAGCCGTATAGTGCAAAACTATTGTCCTCGTGACAGGGGATTGACAGAATGAACAGTGCCTGAGCCGTTCTAAAAGGGGATGTGCCAAGGTCCGGGGGTGAGGGTGTAGCCCTTTATTTCAAACAAACTGAAAGTATGCGCATAACCACAATTACACATTGTGTCCTATACAAGCCTCTTTTTTTATGCTGTGTACATGTTTCTTTTGTCAAAAAGTGAGGGGGGTATGTGTCGTTATATTAGCAAGCGCCAGCACCACCTAGTGCACATGCTGATCCAAAGTTACAATTTACAATGTTACATTTATCTTGGGCATGCAACTACAACTAAACAGCAGCTCCTGAACTTGCACACAAAAACAATTAAAAACATATTTCAGTAATTTAGTAAGATCCACTCAAACTGATTGCAAATATCATTAAAAAAAAGGGATTGGGGTATTAAATCTCTGTCCAAGCCCTTAACCAATTGATTGGTTCATTATACCCGTGGAGTCTGGTGTAGAATGGCCATTCAGGGCCAGAGTTGCCCATCCCTACCTTCATGGTCGAAAGCTTTCAAAAGCTTAAACATCCATTTGACAGGGTAGATGAATTCACTGCACCTCCCACCAGCAGGGGGAACACAGCGGACCTGAACATCCAGCAGGGGTTGGCGACTACACGGTTAACGTTCTGTAGGAGTGGGTCAGCTAGGAGGCTGGTGGAGGGAAACGAGGTACACCTGGTTCCAAGCCCAGGTAATCGGGTACTGGGCGGAGCCAAGATGTACAAAAGCCTTAACATTTCTGTGTGTTTCTTCACCAGATTAAGTAGGGTTGTTTCCTGCCTTTCAGCTGCCAAGGATCAAGCATGGGACTGTGGTATTTAAAGGACCAGGACTTCGAAATATGTGCTCCTCTCAGGACCTGTCAAGTGTAAATAGTGCATAGCTTTTTGTCTGTTTGTGTAAATAAACATGGTCGCACCTTTTTTTCTGAAACCTGACTCTCCGTGTGTCATGCTGAGGTCTCCCACAATCCACTTAAACTCCCCAGTGAAAATCTGTTGGTAAAGGATACAGAAGTATAATATATAGATGGCAGATGTTCAACCATGTGATCTCTCTAATGAGCACAACCTGGTGGCCAAACGTTGTAATGGCAGCCAGCCCTCCCCCTCTTGCCCTATAATTACACTTTAATTATATATTATTAAAGTGCCAAATAACAAAAACAACAACTGTGATAAAGATAGCTGCTGTGTTTTAACATTGTCTATAGTGTTAGCACTTCATAATTGCACACAGTTATTCTAGTTTTTATTATTGGTCTCTTTTTAAAAGCCATATTTAAAGTTTGATCCTTGGGTAGGTTGTTGATTTTTAAATGAAATATTTGTAAAAAGGTAAGCATGTTGCAGTCCTCTTACCCACCCAAAGTTCTCACAAGAAGACACACTTATACCTTAGAGACTGGGTGAAGTATACAGAGTACATGAATGATCATTCAAGGTTTACAGTTTTCTTTCTCGCTGCAGGACGATGTCCCTGTTGGCGCTCGTGATTAACTGGGATGTCTTCCTGTGGCGAATAAGAAATGTATATCACAAATGATCATCCTCTATTTCTACTGTAACACCTTTAAATGAAACTGGAATGAAGGCAATTGAGCATGAAGAGGCATTTGAATGACAATCATAGGTATTCAGAAATGTGTTCTGGAAAATGTTGTTAAATACAGTTTAATTCCTGTCATTGAGAGAATTATATTACACAAAGGGCTTTTATTTTCATATATATATATATATATATATATATATATATATATATATATATAGAGAGAGAGAGAGAGAGAGAGAGAGAGAGAGAGAGAGAGAGAGAGAGAGAGAGATAGATACAGTGGCTTGCAAACGTATTCAGACCCCTCATATTACCGAATTACAAATGGTACATTGAAATTTCGTTCTGTTTGATATTTTATTTTTAAACACTGAAACTCAGAATCAGTTATTGTAAGGTGACATTGATTTTATGTTGGGAAATATTTTTAAGAAAAATAAAAAACTGAAATATCTTGCTTGCATAAGTATTCAACCCCTGTGCTGTGGAAGCTCCCAGTTTGCACCGATGAAAGAAATTGCCCTAACGAGGACACAATTACCTTAAAGTTGCTGTCACATTTTCTGGATAAAAACCCCACTGTTGAAGGATCACTGGTAAGGCTGTGAATCTGAAGGAAAATGAAGACCAAAGAGCATTCTACAGAAGTTAGAGATAAAGTAATACAAATGCATAGATTAGGGAAAGGGTACAAAATAATCCCAGTGAGTACAGTTGGATCAATAATCAGAAAGTGGAAGCTGCATCAAACCACCCAGGTACTGCCAAGAAAATGCCATCCCTCAAAAAGGAGACTTGTGAGAGAAGCCACAGAGAGGCCAACAATCACTTTGAAGAAGCTACAGAGTTCAGTGGGTGGGAGTGGAGTAATGGTGCACCAGTCAACCATATCAAGAGCTTTGCATAACACTGGCCTGTATGGGAGGGTGACAAGAAAGAAGCTGTTACTCAAAAAGTACCATCTGAAAGCACATCTGCAGTTTGCCAGAAAGCATGAGAGTGACCCAGCTGCGATGTGGGAAAAGGTTTTGTGGTCAGATGTGACCAAGATAAAGCTTTTTGGCCAAAACTCAAAGCGCTATGAAGGAAGAATGGATGGAGCGAAATACAGGAAAATATTGCAAGAGAATCTGCTTCAGTCTGCTAAAAAACTAAAGCTTGGGAGGAAATTCACCTTTCAGCAGGACAATGATCCCAAGCACAAGGCCAAAGCAACATTGAAGTGGCTCAAAAACAAAAAGGTGAACGTGCTACAGTGGCCCAGTCAAAGTCCTGATCTCAATCCCATTGAGAATCTGTGGCACTATTTGAAAATTGTGGTCCACAAGCGTCGTCCAACCAACCTGAACAACCTGGAGCAAATCTGCCAAGAAGAATGGGCCAAAATCACTCCGACTCTGTGTGCAAAGCTGGTACATGCTTACCCCAAAAGACTTAAAGCTGTTATTGCAGCGAAAGTTGGCTCTACCAAATATTAATGTGTGGGGGTTGAATACTTATGCAAGCAAGATATTTCAGCTTTTTATTTTTTTAAAAAATATTTCCCAACATAAAACCAATGTCAACGGGTCTGTACCCTTACACGTATTGTTGAATTTGAGAACTTTCTCCAATTCGTTTTAAAATAAAATTATTGAAACAGAAAATTAATTTTAATGTTACCATTGTATACTCTCTATACCAGAGAATTGGTCAGGGTCTAAATAATTTTGCAATATATATATATATATATATATATATATATATATATATATATATATATATATATATATATATATATATATAATAATTTTTATCTTTGTTATCAGCAGTTTCCTCCCTGTTGTTAGTTAATATATTATTATATCCACCGACGGCAGTGTTGCAGGGATGGCCTATGGAGGCTAAAAGGGTGCTTCAAAAGTCACCAGGACGTGATGATGTAAACAGAAATAGATATACAAGATTAAGCTAATTCTAGAATGGACTAGTTTTGGTAAAAGATAAACAAACCCCTTCCCCCTTATTCTAATTAATGTTTGGCTTCTCAGGCTCTTACAGAGCTTGAAGAGAAATTGACGACAGCTAAAAGTTCCACTGGGGATTGTAAAAAAAACTGGGTCATCAACTTTCTGACAAGTTGGAGTGTCAAATGGCTAAACTGTGGAAGAATGTGGTAAACAGACTCCAAGCTATTATATATTAGTGTCAAACTGCAGATTTAAACTGACTAGAAGAGAGGTTCTCAGGTGTTTTCGTTTGAGGGACCGCTTTAACAAAAATAAGGACTCCCAACTGAAAACTGAGGAAAAGACAAACCACAAATAAGAAAGCAAAACTATACTGTGGTGATGTTTTATGCATATTGTCCTGTAAGAATCACAAGGCCCGTATCTCAACATGACAGTTAAATAAAAACAAAATTCTGTATATTAAATATGTACAAATGATAGGCCTCTGGGATTTCAAGAGGAGCCCTGGACAACCTTTCTCTGGACCTCAGTTTGAGAACCACTGGACTAGAAAATGTGTTTTTGTGAATAAAAGCTCTTTATTTGCACTCTCTGTTTTCTGTCAGACACTGGGATTCTGGTAGTCACAGCAACCAAACGTGATAATCTGTCTTGGCACAGTGTGAGAAAGTTGGCCACTGCTTGCTACAGAACCCATGTACAACTAGTGCTGTGTTTGTAATATGTATTAATTAATACAATCAGAACAGTTACGTAACTGTCAAGGGGTCAATCAGTTGTGTCTAGTCCCCATAATAAAGTGTCATATGACTTTGGTCCTTTTCTCTTATTATAAGTATACCTCAGATTCAATACAATATAAATATGTCCTCTTTCTTCAGCCCTGATGTAGGTGGAAATTACCTGTGGATTAAGCCAGATGACAAAGAAAATGTTAGCTGTACAAAAAAATTCTCACTATGAAGAGTAATTGGCTTCAAATGTACTTTTCTTTTATTCAATGATTCGTTTTGCAATAGAAGCAATTTCAGATTTGTTTTGCAGTTATTCTGAGTGGCTCTTATTGCAATGATTCAGTTTTTTTTTTAAATGGACTAGATCAGTCACAGCATCTTTGTTACAGTAAGAGCCAGTGCCACCTATTGATCTATCACTACACTGCTATGCACTTGATGGAGATTGCACTTACTAATATATACAGTACCGTGAAAAAGTATTTGCCCCCTGTCTGATTTTCTGCATTTTTGCACATTTTTCACATTGAATTTGGTCAGATCTTTTTGTGGGTTGTAGTAGTATATAGAGGGAGTCTGAGAGAAAAAAATGACAGCAAAATGTGGTGCTTATTTCGTTTGTTTGGTGTGTTGTTTGAGGTAATCAAACATGCAATCTTCAGGTGTGAAAAAGTTATTGCCCCCCCCTAGTTAACTCAACCCAATTAAAGGGATAATTAGGGTCAGCAGTTTGAATACTTTGGTTAACAATCAGGCCTGATTTGGGCCAGCCCTGCCCAATATAAATCTGACAATCTTTGGCCCTTACCATCAGAGTGAAGTTGTCAGCACACAGGTTCTAGAGGCACATCATGCCACGATCAAATGAAATTCCTGAAGACCTCTGGAAAAAAGTTTTTGATGCCTATCAGTCTGGAAAGGGTTACAAAGCCATTTCTAAGGCTCTGGGGCTCCACCAAACCACAGTCAGAGCCATATTGTCCAAATGGAGAAAGTTTGGGACAGTAGTGAACCTTCCCAGGGGTGGCCATCCTGCCAAAATCTCTCCCAGAGCAAGGTGTAAAGTTGTCCAGGAAGTCACAAAGAACCCTAGAACAACATCCAAGGATCTGCAGGCCTCTCTAGCCTCGGCCAAGGTCAGTGTTCAAGACTCCACCATCAGAAAGACACTGGGCAAAAATGGGATTCATGGCAAGGCGGAAACCACTGCTCACTCAGAAGAACATGAATGCTCGTCTCAAGTTTGCCAAAGCACCCTGATGATCCTCAAGAGTGCTGGAACAATGTTCTATCGACAGATGAGTCAAAAGTCTGGCAAAAACAAAAACACTGCATTCCACAGTAAGAACCTCATACCAGCAGTGAAGCATAGTGGTGGTAGTCTCATGATTTGGGGATGCTTTGTGTGGGGGCAATTACTTTTCCACACGGAGGCATTGGGTGTTGCATAACTTTCTTTAATAAATAAATGAAATAAGTATCAAAATCTTGTGCTATTTGTTCACTAAGGTTAGATAATATTAGATTTTGGTTGAAGATCTGATAACATTCATTGTCAAAAATATTCAAAAATGAAGAAAATCAGACAGGGGGCAAACTTTTTCACAGTACTGTAGATAGATATTTTGGCTGATTTAGCTTACGTTACAGAAAACTATGGCAGGCAACTAGAAATGAAGAACAGCTGCTGAATCCACTTATCGCATTCATTAAATACCTCTCTGAAAGATTGGAAACATCCTCTAAGGTAAGGGAGCCATATAAAAAATGAAGAACATTTAATAATGCCTTTGTAGCCAGACAGCAGTGTTCATGTCAGCACAAATACAGCAGTCTTATTAATGTATCGAAGGTTACACTCAGTAATAATTGCTTGGCTAAAATAGTGTCTTCCGATTTTAATCTGTTTCATCTGGCTCCCCTCTCCCTTTCCTGCCGGTTGTCTGATATCTAATTTACATGTGTGACTCTCTCAAGAGAGAAAAACATGCCCGCCTACTGTAGCTCAGTCAGATCAGGTTTTGGTATTGATGTCAATCGTGGATATTTAGAATAGTCATTAAGTGGATCAAGTGGATGTCTGGAGATTCCATAGAGAAACATTTCAGAGGAAATGAGCTCTTTTCTTCATGTGTGTACAGCCCAGCCTGTAACCTAGAACCTAACTGGGACAAATCCTCCACTCTCGCCGTGACACTGTTGACCCAGGCAATGAGAGACAATGAATTGCATCTGCTGGGGAGGGAAATTTTTGCTGCTGGAGGGTTCTTTGGACTGGTTCCATTCAGCTTTTGTTTTGTTTTTTCCACATGGGATTTAATTAGCTTCATTTCATTATCAAAAAACAAGCAGAATTCATAATAGATTCTTTTTTTTATTCTTGAGACTGCCATATGAATTTATAATGTCATTAGGAAATGTTATTTATATCCAGAACAGTTTGAATTATTTATTATGTGCTGTACAATAATTGCTTGAATAATATTTTTTTACATGATTTAACTATTGTGGTCCAGATTGATGCACTATGTCTTTATAGACTAGCGGCAAAATGAAGATGTAGGGAGGCTGAAATGCCAGCTAATACCTATGACCTCCTGATCATAGTCATGTAGGGGGGCCGTCACACCTAATTTGGCATTAGCAACATGAGGCAGGGGGGCCCAGACTTCCACCTAGATTGAAGATGGTAATTATGGACAAACAGCAGGGATGGAAATAAGACTGCTATTGCATAGCAGCTTCACCCATTCCAGGTTTTAATAAGCTTGATTAGCCACAGTGTGTATCTAACAAGCTCACGTGTGTCTTATTAAACTCACAGTAAAACAGGGACTAGATCAAACTGCTATGCAATGGGAGTATTATTTCCATCCCCAAACAATATGCCTCCAGAACAATTTAAACACCCTGTAGATTTGTCATGTGCCCAAGACTATCGATTTATCCATGGAAAACAACTCTGGGAACATCTGAAATTCCAGGAATATCTACAAATAAACAGAAAGTCACTAAGGTGCTGTGGATAGGGGTTTATTGCTTGCTATAGGACGGCAGTTTCCAAAACCTTTTCATGAGAGCTCTAATTTTAAATGTACAGCCATGGAGGGTATGCCACTGATCTGCTAATTTCTACAGTCCTTCAGATTTAAGAGGAGGCAACAGGGAGATGCAGCTTTTATATATTTTGGGGACAACATGCCTGACTCCAAAGTGACTAAATGCCTGTAAGAGAAAATCTACAGTAACTTTATTTCAACACAATAGAAAGAGCTTTTTTGACAGGCTGAAATACATTTTAAAACAATGGTTTCATCATTTGTTTTCTAAACAAGCAGACATGAATATTACAGTGTAAATTGCAGGGTCTGGAAATGGTCATGTACAGTAAGTGCTGGTTTATTATCTGTACTGTTCATTATGGAGAAGTCAATCCCACTGTTATATAATACAGAATATCTGTCACAGTGTCAATTTGGATAAAATCTGAGTCAGTTATGTCACTATTTTACTGCTCCATGTTGCAGATCGGGGAGAGGTTTAATTTATGCACTGCTCCATCTTGTGGTCAAATTTAGAACAACACTTTGTTATTCAAGAAAAATAATGTAATCGATATGGAGTGTTTTCAATCAGGAAATCTTGGTAAAACATGTATTGTATATTGAAGATACCACGATTTCTGAATAGCTCATATTCACACACAACGACCACAGTTGCAATGCAATTAGATATGCGTTTCGATATATATGAAGAAATATAAGTTGATATAGAAATGCAAATTTACTTCAGGTAAGTCATTTTAAGTTCATAGTAGGTTTACAATGTGATACACCACTCATATCAACTCCCACTCTTTCCTTTTCACACACATTGTGTAACGTACAATGTTACACATTGTGTAAACAGTAGTTCAGCAATTGAAGTCACTGTTTCCTCCGCTCAATTTTTAAACAGGAAATTCACTTTTGGACTACAAAAGCTTTCACATTAGAAAACACTTAACACTAAAGTCTTGGCTTAAGTTTGGATTGGCCACGTTAATTAGACATACCTGCATCAAAGGATTATCTATTATTTTTTCAAGTTGAACCAGATAAGCATCAGTTCTTTGGCCAATTGTTTAGCTCAAAATGTCCTATTCCCTGCAACCAGGAAATACAAAAAGTAACTAAGCTCTTTGTATTTCATTTATTCTCATCCCTTTGCCTCCCCCTTTGTTAAAATATGTATGTAGGTCTGACAGAGTCTAAAGGCTACAATGTCACATGATTTGAATGAACTGAAGAAGGGTCTTGCCACTTAGGATTCTCCAATCAAACTTAAAAAAGCAAAGGCAGATTTAGAGAAAACAATAATAGCTCAATATTGGAGAAACAGCATTATCTCCTAGAAACCCCCCCCCCCCCCCCCCCCGGCAGGAAAGAAATGCTGCAACATGGGGTGAAGATGATCAGCTCAGTACCATTAAGTAGCGATTAGCATTGACCTTGCTTTCTAAGGGAAAGAGTGCACCCACACCATGCCAGGAAAATGCACTTGGCTTTAGAGTTCTTTAGCTTGGCGCCACATGTGCACTTGTCCATATGTCGAGAACATGGTGAAGGATGATTCATCTGACCATATCACATTTCTCCAGTGCTCGGTAGTCCATTGCCTGTGCTCTTTGCACCACTGGACTCACATATGTGCATTGCCAGGTGTGATGAGCGGTTTGTGCACTGCAACCTGACTATGGTATCCCGCTTTGTGGAGTTCTCGGTGGACCGTTTTTGATTAAACTGACTGCTCGCACCCCAGGTTGAAATTAGCAGTTCTTCGTCTGTTTCGCCTTGCACTTTGAATTAATGCACGGATATCACAATCCTAGAGCATGCGCTTCGGCCAATGTTGCCCTTTGCTGATGATGTCTTTCCCTCGGAGTTCCATGCCAACATCACCTTAGACAACGTTGCTCATGAAACATCAACAAGTTGAGCTGTCTTGGTCACTGAAGCTCCTGCCAAACGCGCCCCAACAATCACCCCTCTTTTAAAGTCACTGAGGCCTCCTCTTGCAACCGTGCTAGCCATAATTATAGGCAACAAGGCCTGTCTACCATTTTTATACTTGACTCAAAGCATGCTGGGATGTTTTTTGCTTAATTAAAACACAAGCAATGCCTGAGTGGAAGCCCTTGCTTTCAATATACTTGGTGTCCCTCATTTAACCAGGTGTTTCAATTTTTTTGTCCACTACCTGTATGTTAGTATATATATTATATGATATATATATATATTATATTATATATATATATATATATATATATATATTAAGAAATGAACAACAAGTAAGCTCTGTTCCTCTGGTACTCATGCTTCTCTAGTTAGAAGTCCGGTAGTCTTCAATAATCACGTATAGGCGGTATAGCTGTAGTGTGACCACCAAACAGTTTTTAATAGTGAAGAACACCAGCATCTGGTGTATGACTCCGTATGAGAACATCACCACCATGCGCACTACAAAGAACGGACCATCGTGTATAAAGAGGCTTATTATTATGTTCCATATGTCTGCCAAGTGGGTGGACAGCAGCGATGAAGATGGTGGGTTTTGGCAGGCATCTGAAGACTCTGTGTTTATTACTATTGATGAAAAAACACAACGTTAATTAAAATTGTGTAACCAACTTGTTCAATGCATTCAACATAGAATGTTACAGAACCCCGTGCAGTGTTTACAAGAAATGCATTACTTTACCTTTGTTGTATCCTCAGGGCCGGATTAATCCATCATGAGGCCCTAGGCAAACATACACTTCTGGGCCTTATATAAATAACAACAAAAAGACTATATATATATATATATATATATATATATATATATATATATATACTACTATATAATATATATATATATATAATATTATAATCATTAAATAATCTTAACTCACACTCCACCAATTTGAAAAAGGTATCATTTTCGTTTTTAAGTTAATATAAATGGTTTTAGTCAGAAACAGTCAATTATGCTGAATTCTAGTTATTAATTATGACAAACATTTCATGAACTGCTCTCAACTGAACGACCGCTGAACAACTGACTGAATCTGCCAGAAACATTTCAATTGAAGGCGGTGTGCTAAATACATTCAAAATAAATTTGGAAAAACCTGAAGCCTTTGTCAAGTCCTGTAGCGAAGCCTAATAATCAATCACCTTTCACGATTTACAGAATAAAAATACAACAGTTAAAATATGGACAAGACACTTTGATACTTTTCACTGCCATCACATAATGGTAGGTATATGTCATTCGAGCTGATTGAGAAAGCCACAAGCAATACAAAATATACCATATTTCTTTTGATTCAAAATCACTGACATTTTTTATTTATTTACGTTAGTGTTAAAATGTGATTGTTTTAATTTTTTTTTTTTACTGACTGGCCTTAATGGACAGTTGGCAACCTTAAGCCAAATGTAGTTTAAAGTGGCTTGCTTCTTTCTCAATCAATGAGCTTTCCTTGCTGTTGATCAGAGGGGTTTATTGACACGCTTTGTTAAAGAGAAAGCTCTTTCTTCCAGGGTCGGGGATAAGGTTTTTGGCAGTTCGGGGCTTTTCTAATGCCCCACTTTGCCGCTTGCTTTCTTCATCTTCCCGTTTCTTGTGTTTCTGCTTTGCTGGCCAAGAAAGAGACATCGTTTGCTGTATTCACGCAAAGTCAAACTGACTGACCTGGAATTTACTTGTGTCGCCACGCAAAAGTGAGCATGACAGCAAGTTCCGGTCAGCCAGTTGGATTTTGTGTGAACACAAGTGAGATACACTGCCTCGGCTGAAATGTCAGCGAGTGAAGTTCTTCCAGTTTGCACGTGATTTTCAGTGTCTTTTATAAAAAAAATTAAAAAAAATAAACTTTTCTTGTTGGGCCCCGCCATGACTTTGGGCCCTAGGCAAGTGCCTAGTTTGCCTATGCATTAATCCGGCCTTGTGTATCCTTCGTTGTCTGTATCAGAGCAATATCTTTTGGGGGATTACATTTCTCAGCGTGTTTCTTATAAAAATCATAGTGTATCCAAATCCAGCTCCCTCGTGCAGTAGCTTTGATTCTCTGATTGATGTGAGTGGCGTATTGTAGGAACAGAAAACAAGCTTTATTGCAGGAGAGAGCATGATCTGGATAGATATACTGCTTATAAATTGTGTTCATAAGAGAAATTCTCTCCAGAGTAAAAGCTAAGAAATGTACAGTACTTCCCAGGTGATTTATGATGTAAGAATGATAATATCAAGTGTCAGGATTATCTATACGGACAACACAGAGGCAGCAAAGGTTATGTAATAAGTTTCTTATAACACTGCAGGGTGATAATCAAGGCCTTATAAAACATTGTCAGAAACTCACTTGTGTAAGGAATTTTGTAATAGTTTTTGTGTTAGAACTGATTATAATATATTATTTTCTGTTACAAATTGAACAAAGAAGCTGGGAGTAGTATTTTGGGTTTTTGAGTTCAGGACTGTAAGGAAATGTGGTAGTCCATACTCATATTGTTAGTATATTTGGAATGTATGGTACTTTCAATGGCGAGATATTGAGCACAGAGTTATAGTGGGGTATCTTGGAATGCAGGGTCAATAAATTGCAGACTGACTAAAGAGAGGGCAAATATGACCATTTATGGGCATTTTTGAAAAGGGTTTTACTCTATTATTGGTTGCATGGGGGATGGGTAGACTCTCAGAGATAACAAGATGCAAATGAATGTCTGTAAGGCTTGGCAAATTGCCATGTACCCAGATATAGTGTGGAGGAGTCATAAATGACATAATTAAAAGGATGTGTTTTGGAATCTACCAAATTAAAGTGAAAACATTGTTCGGGGCTTAGTTCTATCAATCTCACTGCAGCCCTGAGTGACACGACTCTGTTCAATACAATGTCTATTCTACCCTATACCAACAAACACATATATGTGACACCACTAATATTGTTTATTAGTTTCATTATTCTTTAGACTTGTCTCTTATTTATTATTATTATCATATTGACTGTTATTATTAAGCAGATGACAGGTGAAAATAAAGACCAATATATGCATAGTTTTTAAGTGATAGGAAAAAGGCCTATTCTTACATCACTAATAAGTTGAGCTAAGAAAATTATTTGACTATAAATATGCATTTATATAATGTGTTTACAAAGACACATAAAGTAACTGAATTTAGACATTTTCTTTTTCTTGGTGTGCTTTACTTGATTATAAGTTGCTAGATAAACGTTACTTTAGCAACATGTACAATGTTGGCATTTTGCACATCTACAGGCATGCCCAGATAAAGTGTTCCACTCCAGCTCCAATTTCTGAGTTCATTTAATACTTTAGAATGAACAAACAAACACCCCTAAACTACTGTACATTTCAATGTTTGATCCATAATTGTTCCTATTATTGTGACTAAGCCTAGATATATATTACAGTGTTCCCTCGCTATAACGTGGGTCTCGGGACACACACAATATGAGCGTTGTAACCGAAGGGCATTATAAACGGGGGAGGGGGTGGGGGGCGCCGCAGGACATATAACAACACACATCTGACTAAAATACTAAATAAAATAACGCCCTCTCTATAACGCATGTATACTGAAGCAAAAATGTAACTTTCCGTAAATTAACCATGCATAAAGCACCATGTAATCATTGCTATATTTTTATCAAAACAAAACAAAAAAAGGTAACAATCCCACTCGTTGATCATTTTAATTAGCAGTTTTTAAACTATAAATAGCCTAGCTAAACGGAGTCCGGGAATTCAGTTTGAAGCAACAGACAAGCAAACCAAGTGTGAGAAGGACAGGGGCGAGGGGAAGAGGGAATGGGCTCATTCCAGGTTTGGCTGACGGGGTGGGGCGGGGCTGAAGCGAAGCTGAAGAAAGTTGCAGCTCTTCTTGCAGCAAAAAAGTAAATACATTAGGAAAGATAACCACGTAATAGCTTTTCACAGCTTTTCTTCAGTTCAGATACTGTATCAAAAAGGGAGAGACAGAAACGGAAGTTAGACTGAGAAGTTGTTTATAGTTTGAACAACACCGGTACTGTATTTACTGTAGAAGTATTACATGAATCACTAGTATAGGGAATTGGGGGACATGTTGTAGGAGCGTTATACCCGAGGTGCATTATAACTGACAGCCTTAGCGAGGGAGCACTGTATTTTTAAATCAAATACAAGTCTAACTTACCTGCAACATGAAGAGGAAACTGTAACATACTCCATGTCCATACAGCAAGAATCGTATACACCAGAACTGTGTTTGTCCTAAGTTGGAAGGAGTGAAGACAGTACTCAGCTATGTACACACTGACAACATATTATATACTTTACATTAACATGTGGGATTTTTAAATAGACACAAAGTCGATTCACACTGTATACAACAGTGATGCAGAAAGAGACATTACTCTTGCATTGGACCACAAACTCATGTTAAATAACTCACTTGACTTTTTCCTCAGAAAGCATCTCACTTGTGAATTCAAGTATATCCGCTGCAATCCCAACAAAGATAAGCAGGAGCTGTGACAACTGGTCCTTGGAGATGCCAATTCCAGTTGGAAGAAGCCACTTTCCGATGATCAGTGTCAACAATAAAGTCTGGTGAAGTCCTAATTTCCAAGCATCAGAGCATGTGGAGTTCAGCAGTTGAAGACCCTTCACACGAAAAGAAAAAGGACTATGAGCATTCTAGCATAAAACAACCTGGCCTACACAAATCAACATTGCAAAGAAAACCCGCTGAAGCAGGCACTATGCAAACAAACAGTAGTAACATTATTCAGACAATGAATATACAGTAAACTTATCTATATAGTATCTTTCCATTTTTGCATGATACAAAGTCCAGTATATTAATGTCACATGCAGAGGAGTTTTTAAACTTTACTTTCATATAATTTATGACAAATCAATAAAGCAACTGCTTTCACAGTCAATGTGAGAGCCTGCCAGCAGTGGTACAGACCGAAACAAGTTTGCTTTTTGACTGCTGCACCCCGGTGGTAAGCATTCTGCTTTATTCATCAGTCACTTATTGATGAGAAGTTTAAAACATTAAATTATAGGACTTCACTTGGAGGTAAATTATTTCTAAGACTGCTTCATCTACCCACTATGTACCTAACATGAATTCCTGGAAAAAAAAAAAAAAACAACATTAAAAAAAAGGGTCAATATGTAGATATAAGATATTTTTTGATAAATGAGTCTATTAAGTTGCTAAAAATGTAACCTTTACATGTTTTACATCAAATGTAATTTAATTTTATTTAAGTACATACAGAGAAACTAAATACTGTAACTTTTCTTGAGTTAGTGGTACACCTAAACCTGTGATAATGGACACATTGGGCCAATTAAACTAATAAGTGTCAATTAAATATTTTGTCACGTTTCATGGGTGTATTAGTGAATAAGTATTATACATATATAGTAATACTGCTTGATTTGGGTGTAGATTGATTGATTTCAATTGTTTGTGACTTTAATAAACAATATACACAACAAGACATTTTAAACTCAAATCAAGAAATATTACCTGCCAATGCCAATAACAATTATTTTGTGCTTGGATTAAATCAAAACTATGGTACTGCTAGTCTTCATAAAGTATAGCAACGGCTGTGGCAAATCTTGATTATATAGCATTTCTTGCAGTGAAGAACCTTGACAAAGTTTTTATTTTTATTTATACTGAGACGACCCCTTTGTGCTTTATAGTTTTACCTTGTCAAGGTGTGGAATTCCTCCAGTCTGACTTCCTGGATTTGTAGGTATGTTGGGTTTATCCAATTGTTGACACTTGTAAAACAGGTCAAAAAGGAAATTCAGAAACCAACTTAAAAGTATATAAAACTGTGCACAAAAATGTGTTTACAGCTTGCCATCAGATCTTCCCTAACATACATTACAGACCACAAATGTACATGTGTTGTATACATACCGGTAATTAGTTCAGAAAAATATCAAACACTGCAGGATTGTATGTGTATATGTTCATCACAGCATGTTATAAAATGTCAAGATGACAACATTTTAATTGTGAAATTGTAATTGGGAACTTTGGTCAAGTCCAATAGACCCAAAACACAATGGGAGAATACAGACAGAGATTAGCGCTGGAAAACAATATCACTAGCAAACAATAAAAGAAACAGTCATGTTCATTGTCAAAATGTTTAAATGTCAACACTGAATACTTTTATGTATAAATTACAAAATCTAAAACTTGAATTAGGTGAATCAGGTAGCTCAAAATCATAAAAACATAACCTGGGCTAGGCAAAATAACACACTGTAGTACCTTTGCATGTCCCTTCTGTATAGCAGTCAACACTTGCTAGTGTCTTCATGAATGTAAATTTTGACTTCAATATACTTCTGAAACACTTACCTTTGTTAGACTCATAGTGTCTTTTATATCGTAGTGGTAATAGTGATCCTCCAAAATCCAAATGGATGGGATTACACTGATCAGATAAAACAGGATTGCTGGAGAAAACCTTTTTAAGAGGAAAGTATTTTTAATCATTCAAACAATTACGTTGTTATCAATAAATCTAGTAAAAAAAAAAGCCTTTATTTTACCCTTAGAAATTGTATTTGAACTGTTGAAATTTGTTTTAATGAAAAAGGGAAAAAATAAATCCTATACAAAAAATGATCTTCTAAAATCATAATGCAATCAATATTCAGCTTCCATCAATATCATACACTGACACAGGAAAAATATAGAGAAATATAAACCTTAATAGTTAAGCATTGGACATATATAACAAACAAATTGCATTGTGCTGGAAAATGCTAATTGATGTAATACAGCATAATATAATGTAATATTTCGATTCCAGGATAGTCCCTCCAGATTTCTAATGGGTGACTAATGCTAATGGACATACTGAGTGTATTAATGAAGTATACACAAAAGTATGAGTTACATTCGACTCATTGCTTCAAAAATACAATGCTGTGAAACAATTAAGGGATAATGGTGTTGCATGTTATGAGGTAATAATGGAACTCCCCCATTCAATAAAGCCCCAGACCAGAGACAAGAACCTGCAATGCAGACCTGTCAACTCTCCCTTATTTGCCAGGACTCTCACGTTTTCACTCCTACTATTTCACGTATAATGTTACTAGCATGCATTATGCACTTTCCACTGTATTTAATGTACTATTTAATGTATTTTGCTACTATCATGTATTATGCATTTCTCTATATTTGAAGTATTATGGATTTTCTTGTTGTTACTGCATCTTGTAAAGTGTACTGGCATTTTATGAATATATTGCATAAATATATTTATATTTATATATATATATATATATATATATATATATATATATATATATATATATATATATATATTATGCAATATTATAATACAATTGGCAATATGCAACAATATATTCTCACATAATCCTAAGCAATGTTGGAAAAAGGCATACTTTCTGAAAACTAGGCAGGTCTGATTTTAACGGTGGGACAGACATGGGAGCATAAATGATGCTTGTGGTAAGCACTGCACAAGAGATCACAAACACCCCAAAAAAGCAGTTGCACATGCAGAGCTCTTTGCATGTTGTGACTCATTCAGGAAATCTGTAGCAGACATTTTCCCAGACTCAAATTGCAAAGAATTCTGCAGGAAAGTCTAAAAGTCACACAAATAATGCACGTTTCTATTACAATTTCAGCATCAACACTGATTAAGAAATTAAAATGAATTGATATCGTGTTTATATACAGCTGTAGTGTATTCATTTAAAATGGAAGATAGTTGATAATGAAATGTTACTGACAGTGGCATTATTGATCTGTCACATATGCACAAGTGTAATGAATAATGTTGCAACACCACGTTGTTGTGTGTTTTGGCTTTTCTTATTTCATTTTTTTATGATGGACTTAATGAATTTATACAGTAAGTGCCGAAGCTCGTCCTTGGATGACGATGTTAATGTGCATTAGTACCAAACTCAGCCTTTAGGTTTGTGTGTGATGAAAGTTACAACGCCAACCTAGTATGCTCTGCTGTCATGCAAAATGAAGTAAGTGGACCTGTTTACAAAGTATTGGTCACTGCCAAATCAGTCACCTACATTACAGATTGTGAAACATGTCATGGTTGTCTTTCTGTTTGATATTTTTGCTTTTTTAAATCAGAAGGAGCACAGTCTATCATTCTACCAAGTAATCGAGTGGAATAGTTTGTCTTATGTAAGTATTCACTTCAGTACAGGCCACTAAGATTTTCGGCTTACAAAAGCTCCCTTATTTTCATTTGTTTGACTGAGAGTTAACTTTTTGAGAGCCAGACTCAAGTATCCCTGTAACGGGTTTCATCAGCAGTGGTGTTTTAGACGGTGGTGTAGTGGTACCTATTCCACGCCCCTGTTTGGTGGAATGGAACAGATGGATTGAACAGATAACCATGAACACATTGCTATTGGCCCTCAGCCAACAAGAGACAACACCCCACCCCCACCCTCTGCCTAGTGGGTAAACACTATGTTGCCCAAATTAAAACTTGGTAAACGGCGTTTACCTGCATTTACCCTCGACTATACCACTGGTTTTAGAACAGGTGTTAATAATGTGTGTCATCTTCTCAGTGTCTGTTACTCAGTATTACTAACAGAACGGTCGACCTGCATGGGAGAGCAGTATAATCGTACAATAGTAGAGAATAGCATCTTTTAAAAAAAGCACTGCAGTACTTTGTAAAATATACTGCAGAAAACTATAGGTGTACTGCATTTAACTACATGAAATAGTTACTGTGTCAAAAATCTTACATATTTGTGGGTATATAAGTGACTGTACTTTTTATAAACAATATTATTTTTTTTTTTTTATAGTAAAATAATGATTTAGTCTCCCGCTATTGCATTCAGTTTTACAAAAAAACAACACCAAAAAAGAAATTTCTTTAATGCACAGGTAAGTTCATCCTTATTATTACACAACCAATAATACTATACAGTAAATTAAAAAGTGGTCACAGAATACGTTTTTATAGCATCTGAAGAAGCTGACCATACACTTAAAACCAACCTGGTCTCACAAGCCCGTTAATACAGTAACATCTTGCCGAGGCTCTGGAAATGTTACCCAGTTAACGTTTTGAAGGATCTACCACCATGCTTTGCGGCTACGTTACCACAGAACCCCAAATCTGGGTCTGTTACATCACCTTTTCAGTACTGGATTTGTTTGAAACATGGATTTTTTTTTTTCTTAGCCTTTCCAGTACTGTATGTTTTCAAACCATCATTCATTTGTAGCGTACCTCAGTTCCCCGCAGGCAGGTGCATCACACAGGGCGAGGCAATCCACACACGGGCGGAAGGTAGGCGCGAACCCTGGAGGAGCTGGCGAAGTTGTACAGCGGTATCGGCGGACTGCCTCGCCCTGTCTTGCCTTGTCTGATGCGCCTGTCTGCGTTAACCGAGATCACTACAATATTATGAATGTACATACTGAATGTTCTTAAAAAACATTACACGTGGAGAGAAATAAATTATGATAGATGTAAATGCTAAATTTGGTATGACCTAATTGATGTCAGTTTAAAAAAAAAAACATTGTTTTTTTGTCGTGTATCCATGGGGTTTTTGAGAACAAAACCTGAACATTTAGCTTTTCTACTTTTTAAAATATAACAGTTTATGTAAGTTGAGAGTCTGGTTCTGCTTCTGTGCGCTGCAGACACGGATTTAAGGCAACAGGCACCAAAAAATATATTCACGTTTTCTCGAACATATTTATATTTCTGCAACAGAAGCGCCAAGAAACTCAAGTGTTCTGGTATGAGCCTAACATTGTCTAAGTGTGCGCCGAATTTCAACCACTTGGCTTTTTAGGTTCAGATGCAGCACCTATGCAGACACGCACTACACATGGTTACATCTATCATACCTGTCATAAGGTATATCTCACTACACGTGTAATATGTTTTAAGAACACATTCAGTGTCTACATTCATAATATGTTAAAAAAAAAAAAAAAAAAAAAAAAAAAAAAAAAAACGTTTGAAAACAATACAGTACTAAAAGTTTTTTTTTTTTTTTTTTTTTTTTTTTTTTAATTTAAAAATCTATGTTTGAAACAAATCCAGTAGTAAAACGGTGACATAATGTGGGGATGTAGAACATCTCGGTAATGTAGCCGCGAAGCATGGTGGTAGATCGAGCAAAACGTTAACTGAGTAATGTTTTCAGAGCCTCCGCAACACGTTACTGTGTTAAAGTTTTCCTTGTTAAGCCAGGTTGTTTAAAACTGTATGGGGTGCAAAATATTTAACAAACCGCTGAGTGATAGTCTGTACCATAAACAGAATGTATCCAGATTACTGACCCAGTTCCTGGAAATGGTTGTATTTGCAAAACGTTTATGTAGGAGATTATGCTTTATTTGAATTAGACATGATATAGCATTTATAAAACCAGGTACAGACTACTAGTATAACACTTTATAACGATATGCATAATCCATCAGTCACTTTGACAATGTGTTACAAACCAATCTATTAAATATAATGTTTTTGCATTATAGGTGTTATGAATGAGACATTGATGTTTAGACCATTACCACAAAGGTTTTAGGCACAATTAAACCTTTCACAAAAAACAAAACAAACAAACAAAAAAAAAAAAAAACAATACTACAGTGACTCATCAAATTATATTCACATTAACTTACCATTTGTAATCTTTGCCTCGCCTCCTTTTCAGAGTTATGACCATTTCAATTACAAGCGGCAGGATAAGAAGTGTAAGAAATGAATACCAAGAATGTTTAACAAAAATAACCCGGCCAACTGCTATCAAAGAGTGAAGAATGAAAAGCAGTCTAGCAACAAGAGCGCACACAATCTGGATAAACATGGTTTAGAATTGTGCAAAGCAGTCCAAGTTTATGCTGTGAAAAAGTAACTCAATAACAATCTTCAGAATGTTTTGCAGCAGACGATTCAAAGATGCAATATCATCAGGACATCTTAAACTTCCTTTCTTGAGAACCCAAAGGGTGATCAGCCAGACTTCCCAAATAATATTGCTGCTAACCACAACGCTTCCTTTTAAAGTTCCTAACAAATAGGACGGGTTTGTCGTTTACAGTCCAAGTACTGTATGCTTTCAGCAATGCAGTATCCCTTATACTGCGTTGATTAATATGAATGGTGTGATGTTATGACTGAAAAAAGTTGTTACACAGTTGGAAAAGCTGTGACCAAACCCCAGGACAATGCCTCTAATTTCTAGGTCACGTGTGTTGTGGTCCTGTTTAGTCTGCTTGTCTCTTGAGACACAAACTGTATCCCGACAGTGTACCATGATAACAGTCAGGGGTGGAGCTTGATTTTCATGTGGGGGGAGGGTAAGTCTTACTCTAGGGGCCCTTGTTCAAATAGTTGTCTGACAATCTGAAAGAAAAACACATTGGAAATGTGAAAAAACATCAAGTTGTCAAAAGTGCCCAGCCATATAAAGAGGAGATATCAAAAACACAACCCAAGTTTCAAGAAACCATTGGGGCAACCTTGTACAGCACAAAGCAAATAAGCACAACTGTAAAACAAATGGGGGCCAAGGCTGCCCCAATTGTTTCTTCTAACTTGTATCGAGAAGAACAATAGTTCCTCACGCCAAGTTACAGTGAAGCGCAAGAACTACGAGTGACTATCTATACAGCACGGATAGTTGATGTCTTTTCAGGGTATTGGCCCGGCAAAAGTAAATCAGCCAAAAGCACCATTTCACTTTTAATTTGTAGTTCCCAACACTCTTAGGTGAAATGTAGAAAAAAAGGAAATATCTGTCATACAGTAAGAGAAATAAGTCGCCAAAGTAAGGTAAAAATGTCCATTTCCTTTTTCGCCCAAAAGGATAGTTTTATTTTGTACTGCATATCACAAACTAAATATACAGAACAATTTAAAACAAAACATTAATATCATACTGTTATCATAAAAACACACATTGCACAATAACACACATATCTACTTGCTGAAGTGTTTTTTTAAGCAATGCACTAGCAAAATTCACTGGGAAGTGTCGTCAGCTCCCTAGCAACAAGTAAGGTAAGACAGGTAAGCCCTCCATCTACAGTGCCCTCCTTCTTAGTTCTCTGCAGTGGGCTGACTTTATACAGAACTTGTATGAATTTTTACTTTTTAAAATTCTAAAATTCAGATGTACAATACAGCAGACTTTAACCAATGCTTCCCTCCCCAGAAAAACTCCAGGAGCTTCTGGAGACTGTCAGTGATGTCTTGGGGAAGACCTCGTTGTACAAAGCTCTTTATTTAAATAAAAGATAATACTTTGGGTTTATATAGCACCTTTCATCCCATAGGATACCAAAGCTCATTACACGCGGCAGCTACTCTGTGCCAGAACACTGACACAGCAGTTAAAGTAGGAGAAGTGAGGAATTGCTCAACCAATTGAACTACAGGAGGAAATTTCGGAAGGACAGATTGTAAGTGCCTGAATTGGAATTTAGCCATAATATTTGCATAGTTCAACTGTTTCAACATTATCTATAGCCTACAGTTTAAACTATCAGGAATAAATAAGGAATCTTTTACCGATACAATACAATAATATTTATGTTAAGTTGTCGAAGGGCAATGGTCTCTAAAAACCCAGAAGTGAAAGAGCTGATATAGGTCTTTATTGTATTTTTGTTTTTGCATGTGACAGATGAATAAAATATATTGAACTCCACCTTTCTATTCATTTTGAGGTCTGATAACCCCCTAGGCATGATTATATTGTAGCGATCCTCAGGGGGGAGAGGAGAGAATTAGGATAGTATAGAGGGTATGTGTGCGTGAAGGGGTTGCATGGTGGATGTATGCATGCAGGGGTTGCATGGTGGTGTGTGCGTGCAGGGGTTGCATGGTGGTGTGTGCGTGCAGGGGTTGCATGGTGGTGTGTGTGCAGGGGTTGCATGGTGGGGTTGCATGTTGTGGTGTGTGTGTGCATGCAGGGGTTGCATGTGTGGTTGTGTGTGTGTGTGCAGGGGTTGCATGCAGGGGGTGGTGTGTGTGCGTGCAGGGGTTGCATGGTGGTGTGTGCGTGCAGGGGTTGCATGGTGGTGTGTGCATGCAGGGGTTGCATGGTGGTGTGTGCGTGCAGGGGTTGCATGGTGTGTGTGTGCGTGCAGGGGTTGCATGGTGGTGTGTGCGTGCAGGGGTTGCATGGTGGTGTGTGCGTGCAGGGGTTGCATGGTGGTGTGTGCGTGCAGGGGTTGCATGGTGTTGTGTGCATGCAGTGGTTGCATGGTGGTGTGTGTGGGCAGGGGTTGCATGGTGCTTTGTGTGGTCAGGGGTTGCATGGTGGGTGTGTACATGCAGCAGTTGCATGGTGTGTGTTTGCATGTGTGTAGGGGTTGCATGGTGGTGTGTGTATGTGTGCAGGGGTTGTGTGCTGTGTGTGGATGTGTTTGGAGGGCACTTGGGGTTTAGATTTGGCGTAAAAGACGGGGGAAGAGGATGGGGGTAGCGAGGGCATATAAGGTGGTGCAGGGAAAAGACTGGGAGGATTGGGGAAGACGAGTGTGAGAGAAGGCTGTGTTTGGGGGATATAGAGAGAGCGAGAGAGTGATAAAGGGTAGTGTAAAGAAAAACAACTACAATCATTTATTTTCCTTTTTGACTCCCAGTTCCCATTCCCACACTTTATGATTTTATTTTATGATTATTGAATTATTAACAATTATTAAAATAAACAGCTTGCGCCTTCATGTACTCCCGGTTGCAGTCTCATTTCTGTCTAAAAAAGAACCTGAAACGATACAATATATTGATGGACATTACATAAGCAAATTAGACATCCTTTTTTTGGAATACCATGTTCCTTCTCAAAAATGTGTTTTAATATTAGCCTTTAATAAAGGGAAACGACTACATTTATGAATTTTCATGTATATGTTTCAGTGCAATGTAGTTTCTTCATTGGAATAAAGAAATACTTTTTTAAAATTTACATTTTATTTCTGTTTCTTCATAAAACTGTTTTCTGGGGAGAAAACAAACAAAAAAAAATACATTGACATTGGTTCTTGTACTCAGGGTTACGCTTAATTGAATTCAAGATCCAGTTCTAGTGTACTATTTTATGGTAAACTGAGCATGCATGACTTAGAAACTCGGCTGTTAGCTGAGCTGAGCTCACATCACCCCTATTTTAGCATCCATACATTGGCTCTCTAAGGCAAATAATTGATTTATATTTATATTTATATATGATACATATCATATATAATATACTATTTGATATATTAATATATTATTCAATTAAAAATAACTTTTAATTTTTCTATGACCCTGTACGTGCTTTAAGATCTGGGGACCAAAAATTGCTGGTTGTTCCAAAGACAAGGCTACGAACAATGGGAGATCGGGCGTTCGCCAGTTACGCGCCTAGTCTTTGGAACGTTCTTCCCCTTCCAATAAGGGAAGCTCCATCCCTAGATATTTTTAAACCTCTTATAAAAACACACCTTTTTACCATGTCTTTTTGAATTATTTTTAGTTTTGTGTGGGTTTTTTTTCTGTTTATATTTTTATTCTTGTAATTTTCTTGTAGTGCTGTTTTCATTGCAGCTTTTATTATTTTGATTATTGACATGTATGTAAAGTGCTTTGTGATCCCCAAAAGGCGCTATATCAAAAATCAATCAATCAATTATTCGTTATATTATTATTATTATTATATAAACTATAAAATTATTTTGATAAAAGTGGGCAGGATATATATATATATATATATATATATATATATATATATATATATATATATATATATATATATATATAGATAGATAGATAGATAGATAGATAGATGCTATTTGAAAGAAAGAAGTAGATCACCACAGAAAACCAATTCTTGCATTCCTGCACAACATGACAATTTATATAAAGTAATAGTCACCCATAGTTTGTTATATTAGTACAGCAAAATACCTCTCTATTAAAAATGCCTCCAAGCTTTCCCATTCGTGTTTACGTCATATTCCTCTGACAAACAAGGACCAATCAAAACGCGAGACAGTTATGCGTTTCCATCCCCCAAAACGGCCCTGTGTCATACCTTCGTTACTTTCAAGTTTTTGACTTGTGAATCAAGCATGCGCTTGGTAACTTATAGCCTGTAAGAGTGAAGTCCAAATCACACGGGTTAATGTGACTCCTCCCATTGGTATTGGGCAGGTATTCGGTTCCCACGGCAACAGAAAGCCAAACAGTTAAAACATGGCCGGGAAAGACAAAATGAAACCTCTTCCGAAGTCACAAATGCTAGAAATACAGGTGCAAGAGAAGAAACAAAATACGGTGATTAATATGGAACCTCTCTCTTAACGCGTTGGTTTAGAGTACTTCGGTTTGGATTTAGTTTGCTGGTTTTTGGAGGTGATCTTGTCTGTTGATTTATGTTATTATTATGGTGCTACTGTACTTATGGTGTACACAAAATTACAGCGTTGCAACAACCGAAGCACATTGCAATGAAGCCATGACTATGACAATAAAATACCGCCTACAGTAATTACTCTGTCAATGAAATGTGCATTATTTTGTCTCAAGCATTGCCGTGCGATGTTGACGCTGTCGTGTCTGTTTTAATTAGGCTGATGCTATTCGCGTACACGACTTAATCAGTACAGCAGATAGACATACTTTAAGGATAGCTAGTTTTTAAAGCATAAATACAGTAGACTACTACTATGTTCGGTATATTATATTAGGGCCTATGCTGCATTATAGTTATACTGTAACTTCCAGGCCTGGGTTGCCTGTTCAATGCATTTGTAGTATAAGTAACAAGTGTATTTTGATTATTTGTATATTCCAGCTGATAGCGTACACTAAGTATATATTATGATTAAACCATAGAACCATAGATAATACTTTACCACAGTAAAAAGCATAATATAGATTATATTACTTATCAGTTCCACATTGCAAAGTGACATACTGACTTTATAACCACAATGTATTTAAAAAAAAAAAAAAAAAAAAAAAAAAAGGTTAAAATGCATTTCAGTTTTTTAGTTACAGAAAGATATATAAGTACCACTCAAAACCAACAAGTTAAGCCAGAAGCATTAAACAAAAGGATCACCAGGTGTGTGCGTGTGTGTGTGCCTACTCTAGGAACAGTAATGCTCACTAGTTTCAGGAGGCTCTGTTGTTCTTTGAATTTCATATCCTTTGTACTTAGTAAGAGGAACTGCCTGTTCAATGTCAAAGGATGTGTATATAGTTAGAAGTTGGTGGTTGTGCAGAAGTGTTTTAGAATGTGACAGAAAATCTGTAAATGCAAGGATTAAAAATAATATATTTCTCAAGGTATTAATTACGCCGATAGTATGTTTTATTCAAGTGAACCAGTAGTTGCATGTGTAATGATGGCTATGAATCCTATAAATGTTGCCTTTATTATTATTATTATTTTTTTAAACTGGTTTTGCATCTAGGCTACATAGAGGGCTATATTGCAGCCTTATCTTCCTCTAAAGTTAGCTGTTAAATGGACATAGCAAAAGTAACTGAAACTGATAGGTTTTCACAAAGTGAAATATTTATGTTCTGTGTGTGCCATTAATGACATTATTTTTGTTGCATTATACACAAATACATCTGTTGCAACAGAAGCATGTTGCAATACAGATGTGCCTATTGCATTATTATTGCACTTGTACAGTAACTAGCAGCTGATATTCATTTATAGCTTAAAAACTTCTTAGTCTTAACAACCGATGGATGTATTTTAAGTACTGCTAACTTGTAATGCACAGGGAAAACTGTATTTGGGGGATATACGTGTAAATAACCTGGAAGGCCTTTCTCATAAGGTGGGTGCACAGTATGTTAAACTAGGGAAGAATGTAGTTCAAATGAACTTTTTCTTTTTTAATGTGCGGATTTAACATGCATGCGTTTTTGTATTTTGTGTGCTTGTTTCTTTTTTATGTATGGATCAGGACAATGAAGCCAGTGAAAAGGAACACCAGGTTGCCTGGAAATTTCTATCGCATTCACAAGTTAGCATGTTGTCAGAACTGAGCGTGGAAGAAGTGCAAAAGTAAGTATTTAAAAGTATAGCAGTATTTATGTAGGTGGTGAATTTTTTTTTTTAATGCATACACTGTATGGGGCATAAAGAGCAGCTTAGTATGTATGAAATAACAGTTATTTTAACTAATGTTCTCTATTCCTTTTTGTTTAGAATCGCTTTATATCATTTTCTGTTTGAGTCATCACCTGGTACACTGGATTGTAACCAGCGAGGGGGGGCAGGGGTTAAGTATTACAATTTATTGAATATTAAATATTGGTTAAGATAACTGTTATTTCAGAACTGTATGGGTAAATCCACTTTCTTCTAAAACATTTTTTTGAGTTATGCTTCAATGTTTTAAAATAACACGTATAATATTTTAATAGGAAAATGGAAGACATCCTCCAATTTAAAAACCGTCAGACATGCTTAAAAGAGGCAGCTTTATTAGATTACTATGTCTCTGGGTTTTGGTGGGCCAAAGAAATGAACTTTACAAGCCAGCAGATATCAGGTTTCATGACCCTCTTACACATGCTGTTGGAGAATGCCAGTAAGTAGAGTTTCGATAAAATTTTTTAGACATTCGTCAACATTCCATTTTATCCTGTGTTCCGAAAAATATAGCGTTACAAGTCCCCATGTGTTGCTACAACTGTTTAAATAACGTAGCTATAATTTTCTTTTTCATTGTTAACGTCTTGACAACTTTTTAAACTTGTAACTTTAAAGTCAGTTTCAAAGCTCTTTTCAAAATGGCTGCTCTAGTGCACTGGGATTTTAGATATGTCCTCTAAATCACTGCAGGAAGAGCGATTAAAATAAAAAAAGTAAAAATAACAACAAGTGCTCTGGCTTTACTGTTCCATACTACATCATGGATTGTTATTGCTCTGTTACCTGTTTGACAATGTGGGCAATAATCCTTACACTATCAGTGCACTAGAGCAGACATTTTGAAAAGAGCTTTGAAACAGACTTTAAAGTTATAAATATAAAAAGTTGCCAGGATGTTAACAACGAAAAGAAAAATTACATGTACATTATTTAAACAGTTGAAGCAACAGGTGGGGATGTGTAACACTACATTTTTCGGAACCTGCTTTTAACCTTTTCTATATTGATTATGCATTCCTGTATTTAATAACGTTTTATAAAGTACATAGTATTGATGTATTTATTATTTATTTCTGTATTTATTTTATAAATAAATACTGGTTTAATGTAATACATACTATACATAAATACTCAGTTATAAATAATGCTATGGTTCCTGTCTTTTGGAAATGTCTGATACAATCACAAGGCTAGACTAAGTGAATCAGAAAGTAACAACATCCTTTTTACAGTAGATAAAGTCACTTACTGGTAGAACCTCCTAATTTCGAGGACAGGACAAGATCAGTGGTCTAAAATTTCCGGTTTGCGCTTTTTAACTTTTGTGATAAACACAAATTACAGTGAAATTACACCCTTTGGTGGTGTTGTATTTCTGCATGCAGTCACAATGATATTTGTAACCCCACACTGGTAAAGTTCACTTGTAAAAGGTGCATGGATGTAAAAGGAGGCATATACAAACAATAAACCATTGTAAAATAACACAATATGTGTTTAATCCCGTCTGTCAGTAATAGAGCTAAAAAATGCATTTACCTGTCCTGTAGCTTGAGGCTTTAATTGGAATATTAGCCCAATTTACACACATAAGCCAGGTGCATAATGTTGTTGGAATACCTTTGCTGAAATTACAGGCTTCACATACATAGTCTTGTCTCATTCAAAACTACAGGACAGTAGGCAGGCATGCCATAAGAAATGTTTTAACTACAAAGAGATCAGGAAAAATGCACCCGCTTTGTTTGCTATGCATCTGATATAACATCCATGCTTGCTTGTTGCAAAACTGTAGCAAAAAATCTGCACTGTTGCCTGTGTACAACTCCACCATGACCTCACCCCCTAAATATATGGGCATCTAGATCATCAGTTATTGTGTGGAATATAATTATTATAATAAACCTATTCAACCATTAAAATTCACCTGCCATTTCAAGAAATACTGTAGAGATGATTGCTTACTTATTTTAATACAGAAAAACACATGTCACTTGTGGAAAACTGGAAAGAACTTGCAAAGACAATGGCTGGAATTGGGCAGTCCAGTCCAGTGGGAAAAGGTGGAATTGAATTCTTCAGTGTGGACCAGGCCATCTCCATCATTGACTATTTCAAGTCCAGGTACAGTGACTTTCAAGATTCAGTGTCTTCTGATATGTAGCTGTTTTGCTACTGTGAGGGGAATGGTATCTGATTGTTTTGAATCTCTTATTTGTTGATAGGAAAGCCCATGTAATTGTCTTCTGAAGTAGGATACTTACAAAAAACGTCAGTGGCTGCAGTTTATTTCTTCGCCACCTGGTATATCTAAATGGGTAGAAGCCCAGTGTGAAGTAGCTTGTCATACTGCTGTGCTGAAACCCACGCGAGTATTACAGTCAGAGGTACACTATAAGAGTGAATGGATGAGTCTCTTTGTGATGTCCTCTTCTGACACAACACACAATACAATTGTAGCCATAGAGATGAAACACCTGCAGAATGAGTCAAGTAGTGATTAAAAGTCAGGCACTGATGTGACAGCTGTACTGTCTTTTCAGTTGTCAGGTTCTTTTTTACCTAACTTGGCAATTCACAGCCGTTTCCTTATACAGTTTTCATATTTTGTTGAAAGTCGGGTGATTAAAGTCAAGCAGCGATTCACAAGCAATTGAATATACAGTACAACATCATCAAATACCTATTTTTTGTGATTGAGTATTTCAAATTATAGCAGAAATTTTAATTTAAACATATGAGACTGAACGTGGTATCCTGTGCAAATCCGCCATCTTTGTCGATTTATTTATTTTTGGCACATAAAGCAAAACTATTAAAATGTGTTATTAGATGTCTACTTCACATCACATATTAAGCCTCCAAAGTTGTTACAAATGATTATTATATGTGTAGCATATTTACAAAAAAAGATTTCTTCACTTAACAAAAGCATTTTGAGACAAAAATACTTTGAATAAGCAGTCTACCCCACTGCAGTTGCTTGTCTCTGCTAAAAAAACGAGGCATCAATTCACACAACATTTTAATAAACTGGCTGTATTACATTTAGCAGAGCTCTGAATAACACCCCGCTCACACTTACTGAGTCGGCCTCGGGCCTCCTCTGGGCTGCCTCTGGGCCGCCTCAAAATTTCCGTTCACAGTTGAGGTTTTAGGGAGCCTGTGCTTTCACATATGTGGCTGAAAAGGAAGCCTAAATTGCGGCGAAGTGCTTGTCAGAAATGTAAACAGTGACGTAAACACCGCATTCCTGGAAATCAACAAGAGCTGGGAAATTTGCAGACATAAATATGGCAATCTTATTTTTTGCAACATTGTTGATACTGTACTTATTGCATAAGATACGATAAAGGCGTGTGTTGACAGGGAGGGGGTTACAATTCCTTCCTGCTAAATCCATGTGAAAATGCACTTTTGGGTGAATGGGCTAAGGGTTTTAAATTGTGTTAATTGTTTTTTATTGTTTAGTTAATCCCCTGCACCTGGTGCTAATTGTAAATTGGAGCAAGGTGCAGGGTATTTAAGAGAGGCAGCCAGTCTGTTAGAGGCTGCTGAGTGGAGAGTGAGTGTGAGTGAGAGTGAGAGTGTGAGTGAGTGAGCGAGCAGTCGTTGCAAAGTATGTCATTGTGTTTAGCCCTTGTGTTATGGTGTTTGTTTTGCTTGTAAACGGCATAGCCGTCCTGCGTATTAGTCAGGGACATATTAATGTTTAGTTAGAGCTCCAGGAGAGAGCTAGGTGTTTGTTTCTGTTTTGTTGGTTGTGTTATATTCATTTGTGTTTATTAAAAATAGTGCGTAAGCGCTTCAAAAATATTTTTCAATCCAAGTTTTATCGTTTTAATGAAAGCTGTACGATGAAGAACCACTTACCATTCGTGACTGACCCAGCATCATCGTCGTCAAAAGTGGCGATGTATTCAGTGAAATCCCCATTGCTATTTTCCGGGCTGGAGATCGCTGTAGGTTCCATAAAATCCAAGATCCGTGGTGGGTTTATTTCTGGCCTGTTGCTCAGTATTTCCGAGAGTTCTCGGACAAAGTTGCAGGTTTTCACCACAGAGATAACATGGACATAAAGGACATAGCTGCTTCTGCATCCAGCACTCAAAGAATATCACAGACATTTGCAGAGCTTATTGAGATGTTATAGTAATAAGATAATGACTTGGATCGCATTATTGAGGAGTTTGGTGATAAAACGAGTGATCGGGAGAGTATCTACGTCTATAAAGAGGCATGTGAAAAATACAGCAAACAAGGGGTGGGGCTTGGCTGGAGATGCAGGACTGTCCTTTTGCGATTCAATACATTTTAAACCTGTTTTACTCTGGGGGGGAAAAAAAAATATTTAAAACAGCACCTGTGAAAATAAATTGGACCTGATGCGCCTGACAAGCGCTTAATAAATGGAGCGCTAAGGATTCATTTCTGCATCGTCCCAGGTGCTACCCCTTAAGTAGGAAAGTGGATTGAGGTACGTCACTGCACTGACGCGTTAAGGCCGGCCCAGGGCCTGCGTTGGGTTCACACATGCAGATAGGCTGGCCCTGTGGTGGCATTGGTACTTTAGGCCGCATCAAAAAGCTGGTCTAAATTTCACCAGGGCTGCCTTTTCATTTTTCGAGCGTTCACACATGAGATAAGGCAGCCCTGGGCCGGCCTAAACCGCAAGTGTGAACAGGGTGAAAGACAATAAAACATTGTATTACTGTAGCTTTTATTATGCAGCATATAATAACATCATATTAAATTTGTCTGACGTTTAAATATAATTCATCGAGAGTGAAGATAATAGCCTTAATATCAGTTAAGCTGCTAACCTGTGCATCTTTACCTATGTTTTTTATACTGCTCTTTCCAGTTCTTTTTGTAATTTTCTATTTTATGTTTTAGCTGCAAGAATCCTCATGCTTAAAATCCACATGGGCTTCCTGTAAAGAGGTTGCATTCTGAAGTTTTTAAAGTCATTTAGATGGTGGAGGCCTTCCTGAAGATGAATGATGGCCATTGTAGACAGTTCATGAAAAAACAGTATTAGGCTTTCGGGACAGCGGGACATGGGTGGTAATCCTAAAAATGTTTATTGTTCATTCATTCCACAACAGCAATGTGGGCTGGCCAAATAACTTTACAAAACCCATCATTGCAATATAACAGGTTGGTCTATGAAGTCACATTCACTTATAAAATGGGCTGCAGTTTTAATGCGCATATATATATATGAGGAACTCTACTACTAGTGTCCCATAGTAAAAGCATACAACAATGTAATAAAGCACAGAGGTATGGTAAACCATATTAAAAAAACATGATGAACCAGGGTAGGCTATGGTAAATACATAGCTTAACCATGGTAAAAGTGCAAACATACTGTGTGTAAATACTGCAGTAAACTTGTATGGGGTGCTGCAATCCTTTCTTTTGCTTCAAATAAATAACGAAATGCACATACTGAAGATTTATTTTTTCTCAAAAAACATATGTTTCTTTTTTGGAGAATAAGTCAGTTGGAGATAATCTTTAATGAAAGCCATAGTAAATAAAAAATAATTTAAGGCGACCGTTTCAAGCATGATAATTACTGGAAATCTACTTATCTGTGTTGGTTGGATATTCCTCTTGACTACTTACAGTTATTAAAATACATTATTCATACAGATATGAGCCAGGCTTATGGCACTCATTACTGTGTACATATCCTATCCCAGTATCTGGAGAAGTCATTTGGTAATTTTTACCCTTGACCTATTTGGAAAAAAGTTTCAATTTGCATTCAGATCTATTAAAATGCTGTTTGATACAACATATCCAAATACTGTCAAGAAGTCCCGTGCTCTATGTAAGATTAATACAAGAGTTACACACTTTTCATTCCTCCAGATACCATTGTATAATTGTGTGTGTTGAATGTAGATGTTCTGCCTTCCTGTAAATACAGCCTGATTTCGGACTTTGGCTTTGATGCAGATTTGCACTCCCACCAATTTCCCTCAGAGATTAGAGCCAGTAATTATCTGGGAATGGGCTTGTATATATTCAGATAAACACTTTTGCAGATTTGTCATGTTGAATATGTGCTATCCTGGCTGACTTTATAAGATGTAGAGGAGTTTAGCCATCTGATGGCCAAGTTGCATCTATCCCAGCAAATAAAATGTAAGTTTAAACTGGTCTGGCAGTGTGGTGTTCAGCTGTTACAGTTAATGCTTTCTGTTTATAAAGCAAGGAAGGTTTATTCAACACCCACTCAGCTGCAAGAAAAAAAAATAAATACAGTTGCTATAGATCAAAGGGTTTTTAGTAGGATTTGACTAAAAGAACACAAAATTAATTATAAAGAAATTGTGATAGAAATAACAGTACTGTTTAATTTGAAATGGTAAACTTCAACAGTGTTTTTTCAGGATGATGCAAGTAGGATATATAGCTAAATGCATACTGTAATTATTAAGAAATGTAACAAATAGTATTTATTACAGTACGTATGTCCTCGGTGATTTCATCCTCTGATTTAAATGCTAGAACTTATAGAAGTATGTTACCCTTGATTCAAGTTCCGGTTTGAAGTTGATATAAAAGCTTGCAATTGAGACTACTCAGTTTGCTTTAAACAATAATGATTTATTCATACAACACAAACAATAAAAGCATTTGGGTAATAAGTTAAAACAACTCCTTTAGTATTAAATATAAGATATTCTCTCCAAATCACTTAGCAAGAAAAATGTAAATTGCATGAAATTACAATGAGGACTCTTCCTTAGTTCCCCATTAAAGAAACAAACATGAAGTGTTGGTTCTTAAATGGAAATGCTTCATTCCTAGAATATCTACTTCTGTATCTAAGATTTTTTCCACTAAGATGGTGACAAAGCAACTCCTAAAGTGTTACATTTAAGACATTCTCTGAAATGACTTTGTAATAAGTACCCTAAGTTTATAGCAATTACAATGGGAACTCTTTTGTAGTTTCTCAAGGACCAATCAAATTGTACTGAATGCAGTGAGATTAATAAAATAAGTACTTCCATTATTTCTAGAACAGCTTTTTAACATTTATATTGTAAGATATTTGGGGCAGGATTTTCAAAAGGTCATAAATGATAACTCCAGTGTTAATCAAGAAATTGATATGTAGTATTGATTTTCGCATTTTCAAGCAGTCGTTATGCCTATTACGTTATTAAACAATCATCCTATTGTGATTTCCAAAATTATGCTGATTTACAAAATAATGTTACAATAATGTCTTAACGAGCAGGGCTTCTTGCAACTATTTATTTTGTTTGCGAGGGAATTTAAAAGCAAATCTGTGTTAATTGTCATAATTTAGCAGGAGTTAATTTGCACTTGGAAAAGGAGGGTATTGTGTGCACAGAGTGCACCGAAGCTCTGAGCCTCTATGGGCACTGAGGCACCAAAGTACCGTACGCTGAGCGTGCCAAGGGCTAAGCGTGTACCAAGCTACTGAAGCACCAGGGCAGCTAATGCAGCGGTGCCTAACCTAACAGCATGTTGTCACCTGGTCAGCGCACAGCATGCACCAGGGGAGACACACACTGTCCATAGCGGCCTCCTGGAATGAGGATTTCTTCCCCGCTGAGATCGAGGAAGGAGAGGAGCCTTTGCCCTCTAATGAGGCAGAGCCCAGCTCCAAGGTTGCCTCGGAAGCTAGCGCACCTCTGTTTTCGAGCTCCATGTCCCCTAATGGGACGTGCTGCAAACTTTTTGAAAGTTCCTTGGTTGACAGCAGCTGAGCCACGGCGGTCCATATTCAGGACACAGGCTTTGGCTCCTCGCCCTCAGCCCTTCCCAGCATTCCCCAATTTCATGGAGAAGGTACACTTCTCCTGGGATCGTCTGGCCTCAGTGCCCAGTGTGCTGATGCAAGCGGCTCAGGGCAATGTTCAGGCTGTGGCGGCAACTGCTGCTAGGCCAGAGGCTTAATAAAGGTTCCCACCATCAGCCGCTAGAGCTTGGGGGAGAGCTCAAGCTGGAGCATTGGCTGCCGGTCGAGCCCAAAAGAGGGTAAATGACTAGTGGGGTTTAATTTGTATATATATATTTTAATCTGTGCCGTCCGATTTGTACCCACATGCTAGATAATCGTAATTTTTATATGTGAAGTGTTCTAAATAAGTGTACGTTCTGCATGACAAAATGCACAATTTTAAATGAAGTTTACAAATTATACACAACATAGATATTCCCATTGTTTTTTTATTTCCATTTGGCTGCTGCTTGCTGGTGGGAGAGCCTCTTCCCTGTACGCTAGTTGTTTCCATAACAGCGAATTATGCTTCCATTCCTTTTTCTTGATCTCATTAACATGCATTTTGATTAACAAGTTTCACTTATCTTGTCGTTGAGACAGGAAGTGATGTAGGTGATCTGCGACAATTTTTAATGAGAAATGCGCTGATTTACAATGTCATCGACTCAATTTCAAAGATTTAACAGACTGATTTAATTAACACATTTAGTTTGAAAATCACTTGCTACTAAAGCTGTTGTTACTATACCACGAGTTCGATATAGTAACACTGGTGTTTAAAAATCCTGCCCATGGTATCTAATCTCATGCACATGCATAGATTTTAGATATCATGACTCACCTCTCCTTTTATTTGGGTAATCTTAATAAGTATTAACCTTGCGTAATACTTTCATGAAGTTTCTGTTGTGTAATTAGCATCTTCTTAACTTAAGCAGTAAGAACTTCTTCAAAGCAACAAGAGTGGGTTCCTCCTGTTTGAAGCAGCTTAAAGACTGTGGTGCAACAATTACATGCCTAACAGCTGTTGTTGAAGACATTTAGTGGGCTAAAGCTCTTGATTTTACATGGTCTTGAACAAAAGGGGGCTAAATCTCTGATTGTCTAGTTCAGTGGTTCCCAACCCAATGTAGGGACCACCTTGGTATTTGAATTACATACCAAGCATTTTTTCACTACAGTATTTTGAAACTAATTTGTATGTGTATATGTATAAGTACATGCAGAAAGTGAAGTATTTATATAACGTACCTAACTTAATGAGATTCCTGGGTTTGAATGTTGTAATTTTGCCCATTGGAAGTTGCTGATGGCAGAGTTCCTGATTCTTTTGTTAAAAATTGTTTATTTTTTTCACAGTGTGAATATTTTGTAGATAAATGGCATCTCAGTTTTGCAGGTTTAACAGTCTTGTTTGACAAAACCGTCTCACAAATAATGCACTGTGGCTTGGGCCATCCTCGGATCCAGTAAGTGTAAATACGTGCTGGTCCCCACAACCGTTACCTTGTGCAGCAAATTAATCTATCCATTTCTAACGCAATTTTTTGAACTAACTGATCGCCTGCTTTGCATGATGTACATTATAAAAAACACCAGAATACGCAGATGTACATGATGTTACTTACCACTTCTAGTGGGCTGAAACGGGACTGGTGGCGCACAGACGATAGGATTTATAGCATTTTGTTAAATATGACAGTGTCAAGAACAGAATGTACACATTATTTCCAGAAGTAGTGCTAATAGAATTTCCTTTTGGCATATAGTCTTTAAACCTGACTGAGTAAACCCATATAATAACAAGGAGCTAAAGTCGATCATTTGCACTGTGGTACAGTTCACATGTCAAGCTACGAATACAGCTTCTTTTTGTTTCACATTAACTTCTGCAGCAAACCTCTCCAAAAACCTATTTAAATAATAAATACCCCTGGCAAGACTGCAGCACATATATTGCTGAAAATGTTTTATTTTATTTATTTAGTTATTTTTATTTAGTTATTCAAACCAAGTTAGGAATATTCAATGCAGTGCGCTACTTTTATGCCAAGTGAAAAGGATTATGTTTTATTTTTCCGGAAGTTCAATGAACACAAGCAGTAGAACGAGCACAGATTACAAAGCAATTCATTTGCGTTAATGCAAGATGTAGATGTTTTTTTTTTTTTTTTTTTTTTAAATAATGCTGACAAAAAAAGAAGTCTGTAATTATGACAAGACAAATGTGCATCATGAAAAGTTAGAAAGCTGTTTCAGTTAATGGCGGCTTTGAAGGCGATGCTTGGTATTGCGTCAAAGGGAGCTGTAATATATATTAATTATAAACACGCCCGTTAAAAAAAAAATGAAGTGGAAAAATGCAGACTACATACATATCTTATAATTATATATCACATGGTTAAACACTTGTTGTGTTTGTAGTAATATTTTGATAGCACAACGTGTTATTGTGCAAGAATTGCTTAACTGAATTTTGGGAGTTGTTTGCGGACCACCTGGAATTTACTCCTGGTCCAGAGGTTAGGAACCCCTGGTCTAGTTCATGTCACAGTTGGCACGTCCTAGAGTAAAGATGTTAAGCACCATCTCCTTTGTGTCTGTATGCATTTAAGAATCATCATTCTTACAATAAGTGCTATTACTTTTTTTAAAAATACAACTTGCTATTTTACTCCTAGTTTATATTAGAGATTATTAATGTCTGCCTGTAAAATGTAGCTGCATTTTGAACATGTCATGGTTCAATTCAGGTAGATCAAGGCTTTAAATTAGTTAATTTTACAGTAGTTATTTTTGGTCTGTTTGATTTGGAATCGTTGAAATCGTTAAATTTCCTAAATATCTTTACCAATTACTGTGGTTACATATTTAGCCTTTCCCAGACCTTGAAGTCTTCCCAGTGAAGTGAAGGTTTAGATATTGCTACGTGTTGTTATTTAGTTCATTAGTAGGTCATGTAGAGTACGTCTGAATGTGTAGTCTTTATCTAATTAGTTACATTACTTTGTGAAGGCATTATGACCTGCAATGACCTCTTTTAATTATAATTAAACTTGGTTTTCCTGACCACAAGTTTTTGTATGTTTAGTTTAGTTAGTTTAGTTTTTGCAAGTTGTTCCGTCACTAACCTTAAGCACTTGGTCATAATCTATACGTTAAAAGAAACAGTAGTTATGCATTCGTCAGTATTTAGTACTGCTAAGCAAATTAGTCACATACAGTACTACATTATTAGATATACCGGTGGCAGAAGAACTGGTAATAGTTACAGTGGTTCGTAAATTCTTGAGAATATTAGAATCATTGAGACAAACCTTGCAAATCCTTTTGGCATTATGCTTTTAAAACAGGGTTAAACAAGGATACTTCAAAGGTTATTAATACAAAATGCAAAGCTTTGCACTGTTACATTTAAATAATCCATAAGGCAGAGATTATTATTTATGATACAGATGTGGTTAAGAAAATGCTGACCACGGTTAATTTGGTGTTGGAATAGGATCACTAAATTCTGCTCAGATGTTTTATTTCACATTATCCAAATATTTAGTATTAACATTCTTTCAACTTGGCAATACTAGGAGATACATCTGACCTTTTACTTTCACTCACACATATATACAGTTGTAATCAAAAGTTTACATACCCCAATGGAAATTTATAATTTCTAGAAATTTCTCAAAAACAAATCATTGTAAAAAATTTTTCTAGCAAAAGTTTTGCTTTTGTGGATGAGGAAAAAAGTTACGAGAAAACGAAACAAAGTAATATATATAACCGTTCTTTTCACTCACCTTGTTTGTCTGTTATTCCACTGTTTAAGTGTTAGTCCGTTTTGTTTGTCTGTTTATTTTGGCCTCATGTGCCGTGTGCTGCTTTTGTTACAGCCTTTTTATTTACTGGTCTCTCTCTGTCGTTTATTTCCTGGTTCCTGTTTCTGGTCTGACGTCCCCCACTCCGGCCGTCTTTGTGACATGTGGTGTCATCGTGGGATTACTAGCACCTCCTAGACGCAGACCAGAGCAGGAGCCGCAGTTTTTTGGGAAAAAAAAAATTGGGGATTACAAAAAAAAATAAAATAAAATGGGATGGAAGGAGGATAAAGAGGTGAAGGACAGGGAGGAGGAGTGTCACCTAATGGCCAGACATCCACGGCGATATAACAAGCCGTCGCCAGGGTGCCCCCTCTGCGACCAGGACCATCTGTTCGCCAACTGTCTCTTCCGCCACTATGAGGAGAAGGAGGAGGAACCGGCTCAAGAGAGGAAGGTGGGGAGAAGGGGGAGAGGATAGCTGCAACAGCAAGAGGAGGTCGGGGACGACGGCTTGAAGGTTTTTTTCCAGTGCCTCGCGGAGGAGTTGTGCCCAGGCTGTGGGGTATATGGGCACACATTGGCCCTATGCCCCATGCAATATGCAGAGGGGGAACTAATGCCCCAGTGGGAGGATCCCGTGCGTCCAGCGCCCAGACGGGGGGGACCGTGAGCGTCCAGCGCCCAGACGGGGGAACCGCGGGAATCCAAAGCCCGAGGGACAGCTATTTCCACCATCACCAGCAGGGGAAGAATGCCTGCTGATTTCACCCCGAGAGGGAGAGGGAGAGCCACACCAATCCCCTGCAAGAGAGGGAGAGCCGCACCAGTCTCCTGCAAGTGAGAGAGAGCTGCACCAGTCCGCTGAAACAAGGGTAGACTACACGCCGCTCCCACCTCCGTCGCCTGGAGGCTACATGCTGCCCCTACCTCCGCCAGGAGCAGAGCAACAGGAGCTGCCTCTGCGTCCGCCACCTCCACCGGCAGGAGCAGAGCCGCAGGAGCTGCCTCTGCCTCCGCCACCTCCACCGGCAGGAGCAGAGCTGCAGGAGCTGCCTCTGCCTCCGCCACCTCCACCGGCAGGAGCAGAGCCGCATGAGCTGCCTCTGCATTCACCACCTCCACCAGCAGAGGGTGAATGCCTGCTGGGTCCCTGTCCACCAGCAGAGGGTGAATGCCTGCTGGGTTCCCGTCCACCAGCAGAGGGTGAATGCCTGATGGGTCCCTTTCCACTAGCAGAGGGTGAATGCCTGCTGGTATCACTTCCCCCACCATCACGAGGAGAGGAGCTGGAGCTGCCTCTCCCTCCATCACCATCAGGGGGAGAGGAGCAGGAGCTGCCTCTCTCTGCACCAGAAGGACTAGGAATAGATGCTGACGGTCCTCAGCAGGCCTTGCATAGGCTGCTGAGGGAAGCATGGGGAAGAACCGCCCGGCCGCAGTGGCCGAGAAGAGGGCCAACACCCGCACCCCAGCTTGTCCTGACTCCCTGCCTCGCTTCGCCCAAGGATGCCTGCCTGGCTTTGCCCAAGGATACCTGCCTGGCTTCGCCCAAGGATACCTGCCTGGCTTCGCCCGAGGATGCCTGCCTGGCTTCGCCCGAGGATGCCTGCCTGGCTTCGCCCAAGGATGCCTGCCTGGCTTCGCCCAAGGATGCCTGCCTGGCTTCGCCCAAGGATGCCTGTCTTGCTTCGTCCAAGGATGCCTGCCTCGTTTTGCCCAAGGATGCCTGCATTGTTTTGCCCAAGGATGCCTGCCTCACTTCGCCCAAGGATGCCTGCCTGACATCGCCTGAGGTTGCCTGTTGCTCCGCATGGCCTGGGGTTGTCTGTTGCTCCGCATGTCCTGGGGTTGCCTGTTGCTCCGCATCTCCTGGGGTTGCCTGTTGCTCCGCATCTCCTGGGGTCGATGGAACTGCTTCGCCAGGGGTCGCAGTCAGCTCTGCTTGGCTGCAGGGGTCAGTGTGGCCGGAGCCCCACCAGAGGGAGCTGCCGGCTATAAAGGGGGGAGAGGTTAGGAGACCACCTTCCCCCGCAGCAGTTTCGCTTCCGGAGATCTTGGGTGAGGTCTGGAGATCACCTTCCCCCGCACCAGTTTTGCTGCCATGGAAATTTATAATTTCTAGAAATTTCTCAAAAACAAATCATTGTAAAAATCTTTTCTAGCAAAAGTTTGGCTTTTGTGGATGAGGAAAAAAGTTACAAGAAATAGATTATTTATTTATGTGGCAAAGTGCCCACCCCTGTGTGTATTTTGTGTTGTGTGTTAATGTTGGTGTATAGTCATTGGTGCACGGGATATAAACGGATCTGTGTAATATGAGTGTTTAAAATGTGTATTTGTATAGGATTGCACAGCACTTCATGTGCAAGTAAAACGTAATAATATGTGAGCACTGGGAATTGCACTTTATTAATTTATGTGCAGTTGTACTGCGACTTCAACTGAATGATTGATTCACAATCGCGTCTCGGTGCAGCTGCCTAAAAGCTGCATGTTTTCACCCACTCGGGGTTGTGTGTTCGGTGAGTAGAGAACAGGTGTGGAGAGGAGAGAATTAAGAACGAGAAAACAAAACAAAGTAATATATATAACCGTTCTTTTCACTCACCTTGTTTGTCTGTACGTCCACTGTTTGTTTAAGTGTTAGTCCGTTTTGTTTGTCTGTTTATTTTGGCCTCACGTGCCGTGTGCTGCTTTTGTTACAACCTTTTTATTTACTGTTCTGTTCACCTATTAAACGCTGAGCGAAACCATTCGCTCAGCTCCACAAAACTCCACCTCTCTCTGTCGTTTATTTCCTGGTTCCTGTTTCTGGTCTGACATCCCCCACTCCGGCCGTCTTTGTGACAATTTATTATTTATTTCAGCAAATTTTTTGCAAAACTCCAAAAATGATCATTCAAAAGTATTCATACTCTGAGGTGCTGGTTGGTTGAGGCACCTTTAGCAGTAATAACCTCTTTTAAACGATTAGGATATTTGTCAGTGAGATTTTGGCAAGATTCTTTAGTGATTTTTCATCATTCTTCAAAGCAAAATTGTTCCACTTCATTCAAATTCCAAGGACTTCTCTTCTGCACAGCCTTCTTCAACTCATACCAAAGATTCTCAATCAGATTTAGATCATGACTTTGACTAGGCCATTCCAGAACCTTGATTTTACTCTTCTTTATCCATTCTGAAGCAGATTTTGATGTGTGCTTTGGATCGTTGTCGTGTTGGAATGTCCAGTTGCGCTTTAAACCAAGTTTTGTAGCAGAGTGTTTCAGATGATTTGCCAGTATCTTTTGGTATGCAGTGGAATCCATTTTACCATGTATTGGAACTAAATTTCCTGTGCCGTTGGAGGAAAACAGCCCCATAGAAGGATATTACCACCTCCATGCTTGACAATAGGTATGGTGTTCTTTTCTTTGTATGCCTCACCAGACTTTCTCCAAAAGTAACAACTATCAGCGTGACCAAATAGCTCGATTTTTGTTTAATCACTCCACAAAACCATTGAGACCTTCACCATGCAATACGCAACCTGTGGTTGAAATGGAAACTCCAGTCCCACTTGCAGGAAATTCACTTTGAATATCTTTGGCAGTCAATCTTGGATTGTTATTAACCTTCCTTACAATTCTACTTGTTCTTGGTGAAAGAACCTTCTTTCTTCCAGACTGGGGGAGCATTGTGACAAAACCATGAGTCTTGTACTTTTTGATAATAGAAACAATAGTTGAAATTGGGATACTAAAATGCTTGGAAATCTTCTTGCATCCTTCTCCAGCTTTATGGCAATAAATAATTTTCTGCCTAAGGTCTTCAGATAGCTCTTTACTTTTTCCCATATTGTGTGTTAAATGTATTGATCTTGGTGTCAAATGCAACTACATTAAAGACTGTAGTCCTGTATATTTTTAAAATGTTTTTTTTATTTTTTTATTCTAGTCCTGCATATTTTTTAACCCTAACTGTGTTGTTTTCAGTTTATTTCAGCATTATAAACTATACGAATTTCTCTTCAGTCAACCAAGAGACGAGCTTGTTCTAAGCTTGGAAGTAAGTGTTTTTCTCCTCTCTTATTTTAGAACAATACAGGAGTAGCACACAGAATTAAAAAGCTGCAATATTGCAATAGGTAGCAAAAACGTTTTGTATAAATAGCCTGTCCATCGTGGGTGATTATTTGTATTCTAGAGTGAAAGATGACTAGTAGGTGATGATAGTAGTGTTCCGTCCTCCTCACCCTAGCGAGCCACGTACCAGTTTTGCCGTGTCCCCGTCTGGGCAGACCGCCAACGATTCGTCCATCCTTCCCTCACCAGAACACCAGGGAGAGAGCTTGGCCTGTCCTCCGCGTTGGCGGCAAGCAGCTATCTTTTCGTCAGCTGCTGTTTTATGTCCTGCCGTTTTCCACTGGCTGCTGAGTGTTATCCCACTGCTGACACCATCTGTGGCAGGCTGGCGAGTGGATAGAGGCCCAGAGACAGACTAGTTCAAAAAAATAACTTTTATTATAAATGCAAAAATTGCAAGGGCAAAATAGTTGGTAGGCAAAAAACAAAACTCACAAAAATAAAGTTTCCAGGCTGGGCAATGCCTTCACTGGATTTAGAAAATTCAAAAACCACAAAACAAACACCAACCTGCTTCCTCAGCTCCCTCTCCCCAAATGAGAAGCAGAGGCCTCCTTTTATATCAGGTGGCTGGGCGCTGATTGATCGTTAATCAACCTAATCAACTAATCAACCCCAGCCACCTGAACATAATAAACCCAGGCAGGTAGGGGAAGTTAACCCCATCCCTGCCAATTTAAAGGGCAGAGCTTTGCTCTGCCACAGGCTCCTAAACTGAAAAGTACTATAATGCAGTCTTATCAAAAAGTGCAGTACCTGCAACTATGAACCACTCAGAAAGCCTGCAACATTATTAAAATATAAGAGGACAGAACAAAAAACAAGATGATTCATTTTGAAGCTACTTTGTTATAAATAGTAGATTAAATTGTTTAGTTATACTTTGGGCGGTTTGTCGCTTTAAATAGAGGAACGGGAACACTATGTTTTTAAAGGAAACTGTCTTTTAATTATAGGAAGGGCAGTAATCTTTGAAAAAGGACTGACTTTTCCTGCTTTTGTTAGAATTTGCTTTGTCTTTTGTTGGTCTTAATCGGGGCAAAATTATAAAAAGCATAGCAAATGTGACCAGAACAAAGACCAGAGTTGATATTTTAAAAATACATATCTTTTGAAAAAGCGATTTTTGCTATAACAGAATTCTTATACACTTTCTAAACAAAGATAAGTGTAACTGCGCCTTTACAAAAAATATCACTAATTGCATTGAGAAAAGAATGTGTACATTATGGAGTATTCCATTTTTTTTTAAAAGGCCACAACAGAGGAATCTGCGCTTAATGATCTGTAAAAGGATGCGATAATATGTTGTATGAGTCATGTGTCCAAACAACAACAACAACAACAACAACAACAACGACAAACACAAAGCCTATCTTGTGTTGTCCCATTGAGTTGTGGGACAAATAATCAGGCTTTGCTTTAAAATGTAAATATATTTGAAGGCAAAATGACCCATGTTCCAGAAGTACCAAACATTAATGGATGTATTTTAGTATGCCAAAAAGTCACTCATTGCCTGTAAAACAGGCCACCCTGCCATCATATTTTACTGTAGTAATGTTGTAAATACACTGAATATACAGTGCTCACTTATTTCTCTGTCAGACTTTCATATGAAATGTTGAAAACAGTGAAATAGGGAAGGTCCCTTCCACAGTAAATTGTAGTACTAAATTAGTATTAAAGACCAGATCATGCAATCTCTCTTTCATGGTTGGTTTTGCATCCTAATTTCCTAGTCTGTATACATTTGTAATTTTAGCTAAGCTAAGTGATGTGTTGGTTTCCAAGACACTGACAGACCTCCCAAGAAAACTGAAACAGAAACAGTCTGCCATGGCAACCAGCTTGGTCTTTTCAGACTTAATAGCATACTCTATAGCATTACATTTTCCTAAAATGTATTTCTTGTTTAAAATCATATTATTTTTGATTAGATCGTTATTTACCATGCACACTGGACTGAAGCCTGTTCCACGCTATTATTGTTCCCCACCTCACCTCACAATCTTCCTTGAGCAGTCTTTTCAGAAGTAATAGTTGCAGGAAGTTAGTAAGCTGGGTAAATAATTGAACTTGGCAAACACAACAATAGAGAATCATACAGAAGAAATAAGAGGATCAGGTTGGGAATTATAGGAACATGTACCATAGGTGTTATAAAGTGTCCCTTTAAAGGAATGATGACCAGTGTTTTACAATTCATTTTCTTATGACTTACTGTAATAATATAAACAAATTTTGTCTTTGTCTTTTTTTTTTTTTTTTTTTTTGTAAGGAAAACATTGAGGTTATTAAGCCAACAGAGTTCCCATTCCCAGCTCCTCTTGAGGAAGGCCTGCCCTCTGATATCTACTCTCAGTTTATGGCACCTGCCCCAGCAGAACAAAATGAAGACAAGGTATTACTAGAAATAGTGGGAATGGATGTCCTTTGAGATCAGTTCATTAACTTCCAGTCAGTTCCAGAGGCAGCCGGTTAACAGTGTTCGTTTGGTCGCCGAACCCCCAGTCTCTTATTAATGAATTGCGCTTCCCTTCTTCTGGGTGATGTGCATTTCATTTCCCCCTCTCATGTGACACTGGTACATCAGCAATGCCATTCATACCATCTGTTTAATTGTCTGAAGCTGGGCTGTGCTCACTCAGAAATAGAGCACCCTAATCTGCCTTGCATGTATGCAGTAGCAGCCAGCCATCAGCCAGTACCTGCTATGATTGACTTGTCTGGATGGAGTGCAGCCGGTTAGTGAACACGGTTATCAGGTGGTCAGCGCCCATGTGTCAAGACAACAAATGCTATAAATATGAGCAGCACGACTTTGTCTCTTCTCACTCTTGCATGGTGTGTTACTTTAAGGAAAGATAGAAAATGTTTAAGCTGTTTAAATATTAAAATAAAATTCACAAATTAATTATTTTCTATTTTTGTCCAACTTTGTCTAACTTTAAATTAATTAATAATGTTCAACTTTGTTCTTTTCATCTTTAATCTGCCTTTATTTCGCGTCGTCTGCCTCTTTTTCTCCCGAGGCTGCTGCTCTTCAGCAGTGCTTTAACTTAAGCTCAATAATATCTTGCTGTGTTCGGCAATTTTTTTTTTTTTTTTTTACTGACAATTACTGTCTGTTTGGGGTAATCAGTTATTAAATATACCATACAGAGTATTTGTATTTTAATATTATTTATATAATATTTTATATATATATCTTTTCAAGTCTTGGTGGTAGCAGTGTCAGGCTTTTTTTTTCCCTAGGTCTTTTTAAATTAATATTGTTTTTACAGTTTGTTTGTAGCTGATCAGTCTTTTATTAGGTCTGTATATAAATTATCTGCTGGTGCCTAAAAATAAAAAATAAAAACATCTACTTCATTGTTAATTACAGTGTTTAAATTTCATTCGTATGTTTAATATATTTCTTATTTCAATATCTTACTTTTTATATATATATATTTTTTTGAATGTATGAAAACTGAACTATTAAATGGTTTAGCCATGTTGTCAATTGAAAAATACATGAAGGCTGACATTTCTGACTTTAATCATAAAGTAATTGAAACATTTACCACAATAAGACATCGCAGAGCAAACTTTTTGTATTGCTTTGAAAAAGAAACAGATCCACTGGACAATGCTTCTACCACTGGGTTTAATTGTTTGTTACTCATTTTGTAAAACAACAGAAGTTGCCAGTTACATTGGTGTAAAGACTTTGTATCTGACCTATGATGTCACCCATACTACCACCCCCCATGGTCTGCCTCAATTACATGTCCAGATTCATTGCTCTACAGCACTTGATTTTTCCAGACATATAAGCAGGAACTGGTCAAGTGACATAGGAACCACCCTGTCAGTTACTGTATTTATTTAACCTGGAAAATATTCATGTTGGCTTATAAGAAGTCAGCATGGATCAGAGCAGAATGCCGGTGAATGGAGGAGTTGCTTCTATGTTATTTTAATTATTTAAAAGTTTAGTGTGCTGCATTTTTGACTGATATCTGATTAGTTTGTAAAAATGCAGAGTGTGTATGTGCATCATGCTTGTATTCATGAAAGTTGTTTCTAAGAGAGATTTGGCGATATTTTCTAAAGTTAATTAAATTACTAGTTGGTCTACTTAAAATGTTGTAATAGTTTACCAACCTTCATATGGAAGGAATACATAATTGGCTTCTGTGTTTTGAGAGTGTGAAAGTATGGATATGTACCATCGTAGCACAGTAAGTGCATTGTAAAGCATAGTGGAAGCATGGAAAAAGAAAAGCACAGATGTGATGGCATGTTGAATCACATGGTAAAACAGTGGAACAAACTGATCACAGAATTAAAAAAAACAAACAAAAAAAAAACATAATTTAAAATACATCCTGTTAAACTGCACAGTTCAGTGAAGCCAGAGTATTGCACAAAGAAAATAAGGAAGTAATTATAATTATAATGTTTTGCAAGCAGTTATTTAATTTGATCACAAAACTGATGTGGCAGTAAAATTAAATACAAACAAATAAAATGTGATCTTTACTGGCTAATGCTACCAATGTAGTTATAAAGCTGGGAGTCAAGAGTGAATACAAATGAATAACAATGAATAAATCCCATCTAAAAGTATAAAACTCACATTAGAAATCGTACAATGTAATTTGTTATATACATATGTGTACAGCAAGTGATCAGGATTTAACAGCGCTGTTTTTGAAACTAATCAAAAAATTAAATAGAAACTGTAATCAAAATATCTGTCCTGGTGTTAATAAAAAAAAAAAAAAGAAAGGTTTAGTAATAAAATGTTATTTTAATATAATTTTTATAGATCTTGATCGTGCAAAAAAAAAAAGTTTCATTCTCTGGGTGATGTTTGTTAAAATCTGTATTGTTTCTTTTCACAGATGGATAAGGAGGATTATGATGAGAGAACTCCTGTAACTGAAGCAGAAGTCAAAGATCCTTTGGAAGGCTACACCATGGCAGATGTAAAATCAGTGTTGGGGCTTGTCACACGAGACATCATTGAAAACCTGCAGGTATGTTAACAACACCTACCCCCTTCCCGCCATTGTACTTCAGAGCTGTGATTTCTTTCAAACTTTTCTGAACAAGAAGTATATCTAGGTGTTTAAATAAATATTCAAACCACAGTTTTATCAGTAAAAAATGTTTGTCTGCGTCATACTTCCAAAGCGTTTGAATTTTTTATAGATGCCACATCGATGTTCCCAAATGAAAACCTAGCACCTTGCTTTAAAAAAAAATGGATTCATTACATACTAGGGCAAACTCTTTAAAGTTTTGCATATATCTTTAGCACAAATTATTGAGTGTATTGTAATCTCTGGGTATATGGAGGCTTGCCTGACTGTCTATCTGTGTGTCACATTTTAGCATTTTTATATACATTAAGAGCTTATTGAAATGTGATTTGAAAAAATGGTCAGAATATGTGGTTCTATGAAGGAATCTATCCACCTCTGTATGTCAAACTTACATTTCCACATATATCTAGAGAGTCACTTATTGAATTGTGATAAAAATTGGTCTGCACATACTTTAGCACAAGCTATTTATAATATCAAGATCTGGGGTTATATTAAGGTGTCTGAAGTCAAACTTGCATATTGAGTGCATACAGTGGGTATGGGTCACAGTAACATTTCATGTTACTAGTTGAATTTTGAATTTACAGAATCACAGTGGGTGAATGGTACAGACATGCTTCTTGCATATTTTCACCAGTTTGGGCAGGAAAGTGGGGCTGCTCTGGCTGCTCAAGCTGTGCAAAATAACATCTCCTAATTATAGACAACTTGCATACAAGGAATTGCTATATAGCATAAAAAGATTTAATAAAAATAGCAAAAAACGAATTGACCCCTAAAAACCCATGTACATTGCAGTTAGCTGACTAAAATCTTTGACCAAATGGAGTACAATTGAAGTCGTGAATCAGTTAAAACAGAAACACAATACAGTTGACTTTACTTAAAAAATATATATAATGCTTTCCGTGGATCAGAAGCAGGATATGTGAAGCTATTTTCATCAGTTTACAGAGAGTGCACTCTAATCTCGACAGGCAGACCTTATTTAACCTTCCTGAATTTAGGGACAAAGTTAAGAAAAACTATAAAAAAAAAAAAAAAAAAAAAAAAAACAGACCTCTTCTGACTTAAAAAAAAAAAAATGGGCTTCATATTATAGAGTTCAGATTTTGGTCAAACAAATCTGATTTCAGACAAAACAGGGGAAGGTGACAATAATTGTGATAATATTTAGTGTTAATGCACTGTAATAAATGCTTTTGAAATTAGTTTAAATTGTTGGAGAGGGGGGATTGATTACAACAAGATCGTAGGCTTTACAGATATCTATCAAATATATCACGATAAGCATTTTCTTTGTTAGTACCCTTTGTACATTATAGTTGTACCTTACCATAAATTTATCCTGATTCACAAACAACACTGTTTTTCTTAAAAAAAAACAAAAAACAACTAAAAAACTGAAATGAGCCTTTTTGCTGAAAGAGATGCTTGTAATACTGACATCCGCTTTCCCAAAGCATATCCTGGATGTGAACACTGCCTGCGGAGCAGAAACTCATGTGGGTTTGATCAGTATAGGCCAGTATGGTTAGGTTAACTCCAAATGTAGACTGGGAAGGAATGCTGTACTTTTTTTATTACTGTATTGTTTAAGTCATAAGTGGTTTGGTATGTGTATTTATGATTTAATTAAAAGAAACATGTAAAACAAATATAGACAGCGCTTTTGGCAATTGCATGGATAAGTGTAATTTTACATTAACTCCTGGTGTGCTTCCTGCAGTCAAATGACTATTTCCAGCATAACAGAAGGATGTTGTAAATGAGCAGAGGCTTGTATAAAACGCCCTAGTCCAAGTTTAATCGTCTCAGATGTATTGGTGGGTTAAAAATTCACTGGCCTTGGTCTAGCAACCACTTTAGCGGATATGCTTGAACTGTGAGAGACATGTGTTATACATTTGTGGTGAAGAATTGCTGGGAAAACACACATGATACAATACAACAGCTGCTAAACTTCTACAATATCTAATAATGAAACTCGGTAATCCAATTTAGGGCTCTAGGGGTATTGACTAGAATGTGTCTGGTATTATAAAAAGTAGAAAACTTCATCTTCAAACCAGCTTCATACTAAAGATCAACCTTATAAATGAATTAATAAAGTCAAATCTCCAATCAGCAAACTGATAATATGGCATAATACAAAACCATATCTGGGATGAGTGTATAATTTTGCATTAATATACAGTACATCATGAATGTGTTTTATATATATATATATATATATATATATATATATATATATATAATATATATATATATATATATACACAGCTCTGGAAAAAATTAAGAGACCACTGCAAAATTATCAGTTTCTCTGGTTTTACTATTTATAGGTATGTGTTTGGGTAAAATGAACATTTTTGTTTTATTCTGTAAACTACTGACAACATTTCTCCCAAATTCCAAATAAAAATATTGTCATTTAGAGCATTTATTTGCAGAAAATGATAACTGGTCAAAATAACAAAAAAGATGCAGTGTTGTCAGACCTCGAATAATGCAAAGAAAATAAGTTCAGATTCACTTTTAAACAACACAATACTAATGTTTTAACTTAGGAAGAGTTCAGAAATCAATACTTGGTGGAATAACCCTGAGTTTCAATCACAGCTTTCATGCGTCTTGGCATGCTCTCCACCAGTCTTTCACATTGATGTTGGGTGACTTTATGCCACTCCTGGCGCAAAAATTCAAGCAGCTCAGCATTGTTTGATGGCTTGTGACCATCCTTCTTCCTCTTGATCACATTCCAGAGGTTTTCAATGGGGTTCAGGTCTGGAGATTGGGCTGGCCATGACAGGGTCTTGATCTGGTGGTCCTCCATCCACACCTTGATTGACCTGGCTGTGTGGCATGGAGCATTGTCCTGCTGGAAAAACCAATCCTCAGAGTTGGGGAACATTGTCAGAGCAGAAAGAAGCAAGTTTTCTTCCAGGACAACCTTGTACTTGGCTTGATTCATGCGTCCTTCACAAAGACAAATCTGCCAGATTCCAGCCTTGCTGAAGCACCCCCAGATGAGTCCAGTTTTCAGCTTTGCCCAACACCTGGTCGTCTAATGGTTAGACGGAGACCTGGAGAGGCCTAAAAGGCTGGAATCGGGCAGCTTTGGTGCAAAGTACAAGGTTGTCCTGGAAGAAAACTTGCTTCCTTCTGCTCTGACAATGTTCATTTTACCCAAACACATACCTATAAATAGTAAAACGAGAGAAACTGATAATTTTGCCGTGGTCTCTTAATTTTTTCCAGAGCTGTGTGTATATATATATATATATATATATATATATATATATATATATATATATATATATATATATATACACACACAGCTCTGGAAAAAATTAAGAGACCACTGCAAAATTATCAATTATCAGTTTTCTCGTTTAGGGAGGTTAATAGTTCAGAATCATAAACGTTTAACCATTGTCATGCCAAAAATAAAGGTCAGCTGTAGTGTGTATACAGTAGTATGTGCACAATATAGTTATTTATTCAATATTTATTCCATGTGCACATGTGTTTTAATCCACATTAAGGTTGTTGTAGCTTACAGCATATCTTTAAAAAAACAGCTCTCCGATGGAAGGCTTCAGATTTTTATTACAAATCTCAATATGTTCAAATTTTAAACATGTTTAATCATAAAGTTTAGGAAATGAAAATGATTCTAGCATCCCTAGCATTGTCTGAAACAAATTAACAGTCGCTGAATCCCATGTATGTTAAATAAATAAAACAGTACCTTGTAAACAATGTCTTAAGGAAACATTGCTGTTCATAAATGATACCCTATGAATGTGTCTGTTCTGCCACTGTAACCTGATAAGAGGATATCAAGAGTGGAGAGGGCAGGCCACCAAACCTCTGCAAACAGGATATGATTGTGCTGTAGGATACTGACCAGCTTCTAAGGGCTATCAGGAGCGGTAGACAGAGACTGTGTAGCCTGGTGTAATCTCATTGTATTGACCCTTCCTCTGTTTTCTTGACAGACGGAGATCAGTGAGAAGCTCCGAGCGCAGGAGGAGACCTACATTGTGAGAATGGACAAACTTAAGAATTCCTAAACCAATTAACAGCGAGGAAATTGAAGGGAGGCGTAATGCCGTTTGTTAAACAATTCACAGTCAAGTTGTGAAAATCTGATTAAACACCACTGATGTTAGCCTTCATCCAGAGCTTCAAACACTCAATCCTTTTGGGTAATGCTTTTTTCCTCATTTTTTTTTATACTGTATAAAATAAAATCTGTTCATATTTATTAGAAAACACATTTGTCTGTTTATTACTGGGATTCTTCTTTACAAATAACTTTCAGCAATTTAAAGAGTATTCTGCTACAACTTGCATTTGAAAAGTGTATTTTACTGCCCTCTTGAATTTTTCATTTGTCTACCATTATTCTTAGTGGTATATATATATATATATATATATATATATATATATATATATATATATATATATATATATATATATACACACACACACACACACACACACACATAATATATATATGTAACCAGGGCTAGATCGGCCAAGTCTTTATAGACATACAAGCCATCACTATCTGCTGCACAGCTCTGTATTTCCAGGAATACAAACAAAATGTGAACCTTAATACCTGTTCACTAGATGGCGCTGGCGCTTACCTCTAATAAGACACCGGGCTGATCTAGCCTGGGTTACATATGTCTATGGCAACAGAAGATCCACCACAGAACAGTTATCTTAACTAACGTGCTTGCATTCTTATTTTTTGTTTATTACTGTTTTTTTATGCTTTTTTTTTTTTTTTAAATAGTTTTACTTACTTTGAAAAACAATATTACTGGATATAAAAACAAGTTTTATAATGAAATTGACAGTACCTGAATAATTAAAAAAACTAAACTATACTATTTTTAAAGGTGACCAGAGCTAAATAATGCTATGAGCTGTGTGGGCTCAGTGAAGTTGTCCTACTTCAAGTGTCTTTTCTGTTCATGTTTTTAATACAGTCTAACCCTTTGAACTGGAGCCATCTAGTGTTCTTAGCGAAAACTTTTTAGTGTGGTCACAGGAGCTTGGGCTCAGTCATAAGCTCTCTGAAATTCTGACTGTTTATATGTTGTTTTAATATACAAGTACCCTATTTACTGCCATAACTGGTTTAAAGTACAGTAATTCAAAGATCTTTATATAACTCAATGTTTTTGAGAACATTGCCAGTGGTGGCATTTTATGCTTTGTGCATTAAATCCATTAACATGAACAATAGGCTATATTCCCATGTGTAAGAAGTTTTACAAAATATGCTTTTTGATCAGTTAGCCATCTGCAAACTGCAGTACATTTATATTGTGTTTACAGTAAGCAGTGCTCCGGTGAAACTTGGCTTGTGTCTCCAGTCCACGTCAGAGGAGTTGAAACCAGAATTAAACAACCTTTAACTAAAGTTGAATAATTTCTCTTTTTGAATATTAGCAGATTTTAAATTTATAGCTTAGATAGTTTGTTGCTGAGTGACTAAATTAATGTGTTGCTAGTCTTTTATAAATTATTTTCCTGTAACTTAATTTCACTTTAGAGTACAGACCTTAGGGGTCGTTAGTACTTTATATGCTTCAAAAAGGGCCCAAAGATTGGCATATTCATGAAAAGGTTCAAGACTTCAACTTCCCTGAATATAAACCTTTATTTAAAGCTCCTGTTCTGTATAGTTATGGTTTTGGACCATCCACACCTGGGAATTCCAAGGTAAAACTAAAAGAAACTGAACTAGTAGCACCTTCTTCAGCATACTAATCTGCAAACTTTGGGATAGCCATAATGTTAACAAGTTCTTTGAAAGTAAGGCATGTATGTTTTGCACGTTTTTAAAAGTTTTTGTCCATTTCAGAATTCCCCTTTTTCGTGCAGTAAATGATCATCTATGAGTTGCCTAAAGCTCTTCCTAGCAACACCAGTGATCTAATCCACAGGCACCTTCAGTACAGGAATACCCCTTGCAGTGTGCATGCACAAAACTAATCCTAATCATGTCCCATTATTATAATGGTCTTTATTAGTCTGTTTATGGGCGAACGCGCCACCATTAATTAGTTTAGTGAATATCATATATCTTCATATATATAATACATTTATGACAATTACAAGTGAATGAACAATGGGGTGGTTTAAGCAAGTAAATAGCAATCTTAGTGAATCTCACCCCAGGAAACAATGGAATTTGTTTGTTTCTCATTTTGAAACATTTAAGTGAATTCCCTTCTGAAATAATGGGAGTTAATTACAGATTAGAGAAAACAGTTTATTTTGCCAATAATGCTAACTTAAAAACAAATTCCCAGGCATTGAGCAAAACAGAACATCATTATATAGCAATAAAGGACAAATACTGGTAGTTAAAAAAAAAAAAAAAAAAAAAAAAAAAAGAATACCATTATGCCATGGCTTGCATTCAGTGTATTTAAACACTGAGAAATGAAACACAACCTTCTTCTTGAAAGAGAATTATATTCTCTGAAACATCCATATACCAGAAGACCCTTTATTTCTGTTATTGAAAAACAACCGTATGTTTTATAAACCTCAAACACTGTATAATAAAGTTGGTTTTAAACAGGTAATACAATCTAATCCTTTAATTGTAGTGCTGCTATTGATGATTTGCTTCAAATCATCCCATGAACACCTGGACTATCAGGGTGTGCCAAAGGAGACCAAAGCCAGCAAGTAAGAAATAAGAAGTAAAATCCCAGGGAAGCATACTGGCAGACTCAAAATAATAACCTAGATCATTTCATTTAAAAACGTCAGTCTGTATACTAGGAAATAATTGTATAAAGGCCCCACCAGAAAGGCCTAACAAAATGTGGCTTTACTACTGAATAACCACAGAATTGTTGTGTTACAGGCTAATCCCAAAGGATTGTTTTAGCAAATGTATTTATCCGGTTAAAACTTTACTGGACAGTTTGTCATTTAGACACTTTGCTTCGGAAATAATTTTATATCTCTAGGTCAGTGTTATCAGTTTAATTAGCCAGAATGGGGCTGTGAAGATGTTGTTTGGAGCCTGCAGAAAAATCTCTGGAGACCCTGCTCTTGATCACCCTCTGCTGGGTCATTTGTAGAACAGCAGTTCAAAAGACTCATGTTTACATTATATTAATAGACTAGAGCAATTGCTTATGGTGGCTAACATATTGCATGATGGGGTTTGCATGATAGTTTTCTCTTTATCAAAATTGCATTATATAAAAGCTAGTACTGTAGGCACCAGGACCGATCATCCACTCTCTTGTGGTGCTATACCATCTTGTATTGTACATCACCCTACCAAATATTGTATATGCAGTATGTAAATATGTTTCACAGCGTATTCCGGTATATGGTATACATTTACAAATATATTATCAATTATTGTCACAGTATATAGAAATGTTTTTGCTCAGTGTTTAAGTTATGGATGACTTACTGATGACATATAAAATTTTTTTACAATACCTAAAAGATAACTACTTACCGTATCAAGCTTACAAGGCGATAGCAGTCTTCCACGTAGATAAAAGCCATGCAAGAAAAAGCAATGCATGCTACAGAAACTTTTTAAAATACTTATGTTATTAATCAAGAGTTTGAAATCACACATAAAAAAGCAATAACCTAAGGTAACATTAGGATGTCCATGATTAGTGCTGACCAGAGTTTGTGAAATGGAAGGTAAGTTATAATGTTACTTTGGTCAAACAAAAAAAAAAATTAGGATAATAGTCAAAATATCACATTAACAATGCTTTATTTAACCTTTGATTTTATTACACACATCGTGGAAACAATCCACTCTCCCAACAACATCAATAAAATAATGGAAATATCTGTGCTATACATACTCTTAAAGGTCTCTTGCAGAGAGATGGTATAATATTTCAAGAACATCTGGGAATTGTTGATCTCCGACTATTTGAAACTAGTCTCTTAAACTGGCTGCTTTGACCTTGCAAATTCATTATCTTTGAAGAATCTTGTGATATGTGTACATTATATCAGCTTTTCTTTGTTCATAATACATTTCTAATGCCTAATGCTTGTATGCAATTGCTTTCAATGACAGGGCCTTGGATGCAAAATTAGAAATGCTTACAATATGTAGCACACGCTTTGGAGTAACTGTGAGGTCCTCCCAGGGCATATGTCCTTGCTATTGGTTGTGCATGATGTTATATTGAGCTGCTTAACAAACACAACTGCATGAGGCATTCCGGAGAGCGCACTTAACTGCAGATGTCCTCCCACAACTAGAGGAAGAATTAGGGGATGTAATAATTGAGGAAATGTGTATCTATCAGGTGCAATTTAAAAACCCTACCATCAGCTGTCAGATTAACCCCACAGTGACTGAAACAGACTTGCTACAGAGAACAGCTCCATGTAACATAATACATGACCAACATCAAGTGACGTTGAGTCAGAGCTACCACTGGCTACCCATGGTGTCCAAGGTTTGCGATCATATTATAGACTAGTAGAGGATTATATTAAAAGAAGAAAAAGCATATGGGGTAATGAATGTGTCACAGGGCTAAATCTAGTAGTATTTAACAGATTCTATTGAACAACCAGACACTGCTCTCCCATTGTGTTCTGTGGATGTCAGCCATTCTTGTATTACTCGATAACTGAAAAGATGACATGTATTAACTACATCTGTTATAAAAGCACTGGGGACTCTCAAGGCCTGTTCTCAAAAAGTTAACTCTTTCAGTGGACTACAATGTTTGTTTAAGACAGAGGTACATAAATCAATAACAATCAATAACACATCAATATCACTTGGTAATAATGAAACTCTGTCATTCAAATAATTCCCTTGACCACCAATCTTAGGCTTTATTGACTCAGGAATTGCATTATAACCTTGGAACATGCTACAGCAAAGCCATTATCCCTTAATTGTAGACACTGCCTGGTCTACATGCTATGCATTGTTATCATTTTCTCTGGCCCATAGAGAGTGCTGTTTTCCACCATTCAGAGGTTTCCATCCATTTCCATTCCATTTGCTTCAGTTACGGCATTTGTTCTTGGCAGGATGCTGTAAACAGTTGATCAGAGCATCAGCACTGCCAGTGTCTTGTGGAATTCTTGTTTCACAGCAATAAGCTCTCAAACCTGCAGCAGCATTGCTGTTGTTTACATCAGAAAGACATATGAGGATGATATGCTGTTTCAAAGGCAGCATGTTGCCTGTGATGGACACAACTTATTTGTGAACAAAGAACTGTCTTTTATACTGTGCTGTTGCTAGTTAATGCAACTAAAATAAGCACATAATTTGGTAAAATGACTGACCAAATTTCACTGCTCTGTGAAAGCTTGTTTTTCCACTGTTGCTGTTTAGTCCCAAGCGACTTCATAAACATCTATTTCAAAATCAAAAGGCAACTTTTTTTTTAAAATGTATATTTTGTAATTTGGAAATATGAAATGAATTTACAATGACGTGCATTTATTACACAGCGTTCATATATAACTGTTTGGCAATACATTGCCACTTCAAGGACTCCTGAGTGCAGTATAATAAGAATCCTTACATTGGATTATATATATAATTATATATATATATTATTATATTATAGATATATATCTATATATATATATATATAATTATTATTTCCCCTTTAACTAAACAAAATTGATAGATTTGACACCGTCTAGATTACTGGGGGTAAGATATTATTTTTTTTACCCGAATTCTATAATTAAAAAAAAAAGGCTTGCAAAAAATACTTCACTTCGCTCTGACTTTATTTATTTATTTATTTATTTATTTATTAATAAGCCTGAGTTTAGGGTCTGCTCTTAAGTAACAGAGGCTAGATCAGCAATATACTGCTGTATACAAGATGGTATTTATGCTTACTGATATGAAGATGCTTTACATTTCATATATGTATTGCAGCTCCTGAACTCACCTTAACACAGACTTACAGATAAAAAAAAAAAAACACAAATATTTGAGTAATTGCAATAAGAAACACAGACTGATTGCAAACACCTAAAAAAACAATTTAAGGTGAACAGATGAACACAGTCCTATCCAAATACTCTATTGAAGATGCAGTGTAACCTTTGACCTGTCACCTGCCCTCCGTCCCTTAGCTAGAGAGTCATTAAGCCTCACAACGTCTCTTGAGCATAAAAGGGTTCATTGTGTCGTGTACACAGATATTGCTTGTGTTGTTGGATCCTATTCTGTTCACTAGAGACTGTCCTGAGATACCAGGGAGCTCTCTCTTAATTTTAAAATTGCTGACGGGGGACAGCATTCCCAAATCATGTTTCTCAAGCCTGACATGAATTCCTGATAATATCTCTAGAATAAGGTCAGCTGGTATCTGACTGGATTAAATTCACCAGCATATTAGAAAATATATTCTCCAGGGTTTGATTATTGTTACAGCTGGTGGGTAAAAAGAAAAAAAAAACTGTAATGTTTTAGTATCAGATAAAAAAAACACACACACATTCCCTATTTTGGGAAACCTTTTTTGAGCTAAAAGCTGTATAATTTTAAACATATGGTTGTCCCAGAATAATACATCTAAATGCATTTCTTATTTATTTATTTATTTTTTGATGCAAAATATTCAAACTAGGGCCAGGATATTGAACAAAGCAAGCAGGATTTCATAAAACCAAAATGAATCAAACACTCCAGCCACCTGGTCCTGATTAGCTCTTCTCATACCACTGTGAATCAATATGCAAGCCATGAGGATGACTTAACATTAAATATTAAGCAATGTCATCTCTAACGGATGGAAGATAAGCTTCCAGTTTAAAAATGCAATAAAAACTGCCATCTAAAAACTGTCATTGGGTAAGATATAAACAGTTGGTCCAAATTTGTCATAAAACCAGATGCTTGCTTTCCTTAACTGTCATAACAGCCTCTTGGCATTACACGCATTCCAAAATTACCATGTAATGTAAAACCTTTCATTGCACAATATTGGAATCCCGATTTCCTTTCAGTGAACACTTATCCTACACAGAAATACTAGAAGGGGTCAAAATGTTCAAATGCACTGGTAATAGTGTTTTAATAGATAGAGTATTTCAACTTTTTTCCAGCTTTATTTTAAGCAGCACATTTTTGTTTATTAACTGTTAACTAGCTTAATAATATGTCAACAATTGTTATTCATTTGTGTTACTATATAGTACAGGTCTGTAAATGGCAGAGAATGACCAGCGGGTTGGTTGGGAACAAAGCCATAAGGACTTAAAATATAGTGCCTGGCCACTTTATTAGAACATGCCCCTACTATTAGGATGGCTCACTGTTTGCCCTGATCCCACCCTTGCCACAACATGGCACAGACTCCATAAGGTGCTGGAAGGTGCCTCGAGGGATATTAATGCTTTGTTAAGGTTATTAAGGTTTTACGCATTTGGGGCAGAGAGGTAGGCAGTGAATCATGATGATGAATGTGTTGTTCAAGGTCATCCCATACATGCTCAATTGGATTATCAGTTCTGCAGATTGTGGTAGCCATAGAAGATGCCTGAAGTCTGTTAGGCTCCACAAACCATTTGCTCACAGTTTTGGCACAGTGCATGGGTACATCATGTTGCTAAACATTATGACATTTTTAAAAGTGCCTTTAGCAAATGTAAACTTGGAGTTTATAATTCTAAAGTAGGGATTTGATGTTTGTTGCTGAACAGTTTTAGTTGGCCCTTTTAAATAATATAATAAAAACTAAAACAGTTCTCCCTAAAATAAAACATAATTTAAACTTCTTTTTAACAAAAGCTTGTGTATAGTTTAAAAATACAATCTTTATCCAGTGATGGCTTGATTGGGTCCTGCACTGATGAAAGCGATTACTTTGTCTCATTTATATCAGCTTCATGTGATTTCAGTCACCATTTCAAAGTCACATTAATATCAGCATTGTTACTGTTAAGTAACAGGACACTTTTTCTTTTTGACAAAAACATGGTTTCAGCTGACTTTAATAAAGGCACATCCTGTAAATCAACCAACATAATGATGTGTTTCATAATTGTTTATATTCACTTAGAATCAACGTCATAAATGTTACTTATATAAAGAAAATCATTGAAACGCTAGGGACAGCAAATTATAATTCCTTTCCCAAAAAAAGGCATTGATAAATGTGCTGTTTACAAAATAGTATTCTTCCAGTTAGAGAGGCTTCTGGCAAGGCTTACAATACACAATATGTGATTGAATGTGTTGTGATAATTTTACCCTGTGAGATATGTAAATACTCTGGAAAAGAGTGCAAATGTTATTGAAGTAATAGCAGTTTTTCAAAATATGATAAGAATACCAGGGACTACACATTGTTAAATAGCAAGATATCAATTTCTGACTAAGAACATTTTAAGACTAAGGGTTCTGATTTTAGGGTTACACCCAGTAAGCCTGATTTCTACCCCTCAGAATTTTAAAAATGAAGCTAATCGTGGGTGGCAATTCAAGACTCTGTAAACAGTAAACAGTTACCCGGTAACAGCAATGAAATAAAACTAGAACTCCTAGCTATGATGGAATGTTATAAACTGGAACTCCTAGCTATGATGGAAGGTTATAAACTAGAACTCCTAGCTATGATGGAAGGTTATAAACTAGAACTCCTAGCTATGATGGAAGGTTATAAACTAGAACCTGTAGCTATGATGGAAGGTTATAAACTAGAACCCCTAGCTATGATAGTTTATTCAATTGCACTTTGTCGTTCAAATTTTAATATACTTGTCATTTTGTATTTGGTAACAATAATTACCACTAATTACTGAGTAATTAATAGTAAATACTGCTAATGCTGTCTACGTCTCAGTGATAGCAGTTCTAACTCAATGAACCATACAACACATGTAGTAAAGGTGTCATGTGTGTTTACAATGAGGGTACAAATTTATGGCCTTTCTTAACTGTCAAATCAGCTAAATCTTCATTGTATCCTAAGTTCTGCATACATTGCCTGTTATAAAATTTGCAAAGGATCATCTTTAGCAGACGTTTTTCAGTTCTCATAATCTGGGGGTGTACAGTGGCTCTCAAAAGTATTCACCCCCCCTTGGACTTTTCCACATTTTATTGTGTTACAACATGGAATCAAAATAGATTTAATTAGGAGTTTTTGCCACTGATCAACACAAAATAAAGTCCATAATGTCAAAGTGAAAAAATAATCTACAAATTGTTCTAAATTAATTACAAATATAAAACAGAAAATATTTGATTGCATAAGTATTCACCCCCTTGCTATGACACACCTAAATAAGCTTTGGTACAACCAATTGTCTTTAGAAGTCACATAATTAGCTGATTGGAGTCCACCTGTGTGCAATTAAGGTGTTTCACATGATTTCAGGTTAAATACACCTGTCTCTGGGAGGTCCCACAGTTGGTTAGTACATTTCCTAACAAAAACGACATCATGAAGACGAAGGAACATTCAAAGCAAATCCGGAATAAGGTTCTTCAAAAGCACCAATCAAGGGTAGGATATAAGAACATTTCCAAGGCATTGAATATCCCCCAGAACACAGTAAAGTCCATTAGTAAGAAATGGAGAGAATATGGCACAACTATGAATCTGTCTAGAACAGGCCATCCTCAGAAACTAGTCAGGGAGGCCACCAAGTGGTCTATGGCAATTCTAAAGGAGTTACAGTCTTCCACGGCTGAGCTGGGAGGCACTGTGCATATGGCAACAATAGCCCGGGTGCTTCACAAAACTGACCTTTATGGAAGAGTTGCAAAAAGAAAGCCATTGTTGAAAAAAATTCACATCAAATCTAGAGTTTGCCAGAAGGCATGTGGGTGACTCTGAGACCAAGTGGAAGAAGATTAGTCTGATGAGACCCAAAACAGAGCTTTTTGGCCTCAAAACTAAGCGCTATGTTTGGCGCAAGCCTAACACCTCACATCATCCTGAGAACACCATCCCTACCGTGAAGCACGGTGGTGGCAGCATCATGCTATGGGGATGCTTGTTTGCGTCAGGGCCTGGAAAGCTTGTGAAGATAGAGGGAAAAATGGATGCAGCAAAGTACAGAGAAATCCTGGAGGAAAACCTGCTGAAGTCTGCAAGAGACCTGGGACTTGGAAGAAGATTCATCTTCCAGCAGGACAATGACCCCAAACATACAGCCAAAGCCACACTGGAGTGGTAAAAACAAAAAGGTCAATGTCCTGGAGGGGCCCAATCAAAGCCCGGACCTCAATCCAATTGAGAATATGTGGAAAGGTCCCCATCCAACTTGACGGAGCTTGAGCAATTTTGCAAAGAAGAATGGACAAAAAATGCAGTGTCCAGATGTGCAAATCTGGTAGAGACTTACCCAAATAGACTCATGGTTGTAATTGCTGCCAAAGGTGCCTCTACCAAATATTGACTCAAGGGGGTGAATACTTATGCAATCAGTTATTTTTTGTTTTATATTTGTAATTGATTTAGAACAATTTGTAGATTGTATTTTTCACTTTGACATTATGGACTTTTTTTGTGTTGATCAGTGGCAAAAACTCCTAATTAAATCCATTTTGATTCCATGTTGCAACATAATAAAATGTGGAAAAGTCCAAAGGAAGTGAATACTTTTGATGCCACTGTATGTCTGACTGACCACCTGTCTGTATGTCAACTTGCTAAGGATCCTTTAGAACAGGATAATTTTGGAATCAGAATGTAAGGCAAATAGACTGTTTGTTACTGTCTGACTGTTTAAACACATACAATATTACATATGTCTAGAAAGACTTTTTAGACTATATCAATTATATATTTTTATTCATTATTAGTACAGATTTTTTTCAAGATAAGAAAAAAAAGAACATAATTTAAATCTGTTTTTAAAAGTCCTGTGAGTAATGCATTAGGGTACTTCTAATGCTAGGCCACTTAGTAAAAATGTATGACTTAAATTGCTTAAAACATTTTATATGCTGATGTATGCAGTACAAACAAAAGTAGGATTAGCAAATAGTTTCCATGACCTCACATCTGTGACTTGATACTGTTGCTTCTATAAAACATATTTCCCAGATTAATTAATTTTGAAGTTGATTGATTGTTTATGTTTGGTTTAAATATTTATTTAGCAGTACATTTACTCTGCCTTAAAAACACTTCCAAAAGATTGCACCTCCATAAAACCCTGCATTACAATGTTGATACAATTAGCGAGTATTAGTCTAGATAATGTATGGCATGCTGCAAATACTTATCCAACTTTTGTTTGTCTGCACAGACGGATCTATTGTAGACAGGGAGTTTTAGCTTGTTCTGCAGGCAAGAAAATGTAATAAAAATAAGATTTAAACTGAAACCTGATACATAGCTAGTCTTCTCCTGCATCTGCTTATATAATGACTGTGGTGACCTAATGACTCCCATTCAGCCCCCTGATTAACCCCTTATGTACTGCATCGTGTTCTTTGTGTGATTCTTCAATATGTTTAAACCGTAAACAAAGAGTTTGCAATATAGAGAATGTATGACTTGTATTCTTTCATTCAGAGGCTTGTCAGCTTGTGTTTATATTAGACTACATTGTCTCCCCCCAGACAGGGGTATGTGTTTAGTGTCCAAACATTAACAATATGGTTTTCACAGTAGATGATTATCAGTGTGTATCGCTCGCGAGGTGAAATGATCAAGGGATACAGAGGTGTCTTATCCAGTGTTGAAGGTTTCTTTGATTTGGACCACTGCTTATCACAATAAGTTGCACACATGTGAGAGCTTGATCTGTCATGACCTGTGTGCATTCCGGGGTTGCTTTTCTGCAAACGTTACCCTTCCAGGACAGACACTCCCAGGAGACTGTCTTGAGGGACACGCCGGTCATAGCAGCCACTGCATTGAGGAGTGAGCTTGATTTACTGGACCCCACTGTCCTGCACCATTGAAGTCATGAGGATGCTTCTGCTTCAAATTAAAAGAGATAGAGAGAGAGAGAGAAAACAAAAAGATTATATATATATATATATATATATATATATATATATATATATATATATATATATATATATAATATAATAAAAAAAAAAAAAAAAAAAAAAATGAATGAACCAATAGTACAGCACTTCACCAGTCAAGGACATGACATAAATGATGTCAAGTTTGTAGTATTAGAACAGCTAAAATTAGCTACAATTTGCATTGAATGATAATATAAATATAAGTTTCTATAAAATAATGTTAATTAAAATGAATACAGATTTAAAGATGGAAGTAAAAATGATGTCACGATATATAGAAAACCATTGCATCATGTAAGAATAAATCATGGATTTGAATATAAACAATAACAAGTAGTTGTCATTGCTGAACAAAAACCTATGAAATACAAAACTAATGTTTGTGATTCAAACACAGCTCCTCTTGAGAAAGTATATTTAGCAACAGCTTTGTAAACATTTGGAAACTGGCTGGCTCTTTGAGCTATAATAGATATATAAATAATAGATATATATATAGATAATATATATATATATATTATAAAAAGACAAAAGAAAAATGCTGCAAACACTACAATTGTCAGAAAATCTTCGCTTTCAGTGTTTTCTCACTTCCTAAAATTCAAACAAATCCAACTTCAATGTTCACAAACTCAACTTACTCCTTTGAGAATTCTCTGCCGCAATGAGAAAGTCAGATGGATAGTTTTATGCCAAAAAAACTTTAATAACTCTGCACTATGGTCTTCAAAAACATTGCTTTCTTGACCGGTTCATAAAACAAATATGGACTGCAGACCCCAGCTATACGGCTTCAGGCGTTATAGTCCCCTGTTGGTAACTATAGTTTATATATAACTATAGTTTATATATATATATATATATATATATACAGTGCCTATAGAAAGTTTACACCCCCTTTTCAAATATTCACCTTTTGTTGCCTGGAATTAAAATGCATTAATTAATTTATTTTTTTTCATTTATCTACACATCTTACCCCACAACTTCCAAGTGAAAAAAATATTCTAGAAATTATAGCAATCCTAAATTAGGGCCAATCGCCTTCAAAATCACACACCAATAAAGTGGCCTCCACCTGTGTTAAATTGTAGTGATTAACATGATTTCAGGATAAATTCAACAGTTCCTGTAGGTTCCCTCTGAGGTGTAGTGCATTTCAAAGCAAAGACTCACCATGAGCACCAAGGCGCTTTCAAAAGAACTCCGGGACAAAGTTGTTGAAAGGCACAGATCAGATGATGGGTGTAAAAAAATATCAAAGGTCTTGAATATCCCTTGGAGCATGGTCAAGACGATTATTAAGAAGTGAAGGTGTATAGCACCACCAAGACCCTGCCTAGATTAGGCCATCCCTCCAAACTGGATGACTGAGCAAGAAGGAGACTGATCAGAGAGGCTACCAAAAGGCCAATGGCAACTTTGTAAGAGCTACAGGCTTTTATGGGCAAGACTAGTCAAAGTGTGCATGTGACAACAATATCCCAAGCACTCCACAAGTCTGGCCTGTATGGTAGAGTGGCAAAAAGGAAGCCATTACTCAAGAAAGCCCACCTTGAATCCCATTTGAAGTATGCAAAAAAACACTCAGGAGATTCTGTAGCCATGTGGCAAAAAGTTCTGGTCTGACAAAACTAAAATGGAACTTTTTGGCCTAAATGCAAAGCGTTATGTTTGGCGCAAACCCAACATTGTTCATCACCCAAAGAACACTATCCCTACTGTGAAGCATGGTGGTGGCAGCATCATGTTATGGGGATGTTTCTCATCGGCAGGGACTGGGGCACTTGTCAGGGTAGAAGGGAAAATGAATGGAGCAAAGTACAGAGAAGTCCTTAAGGAAAACCTGCTTCCTTCTGCAAGAAAGTTGAAACTGGGATGGAAGTTCACCTTTCAGCATGACAATGACCCAAAGCACACAGCCAAAGCTACACTGGAGTGGCTAAGGAACAAAAGGTAAATGTCCTTGAGTGGCCCAGTCAGAGCCCTGACCTAAATCCAATTGAAAATTTGTGGCATGACTTAAAGATTGCTGTCCATGAACGTTCCCCAATGAACTTGACAGAGCTTGAACAGTTTTGCAAAGAAGAATGGTCAAATATTGCCAAATCTAGGTGTGCAAATTTGGTAGAAAGTATTCCCAATAGACTCACAGCTGTAATTGCTGCAAAGGTGCTTCCACTAATTATTAACTCAGGAGGGTGAAGACTTATCCAATTATGATCTTTCAGTTTTGTATTTTTAATATCTATTTTTTTTTCTCAATAAAAACTTTTTTCCCCTTAACAGTGTAGAGTATAGTGTGTAGATAAGTGGAAAAAAATATAATTTAAATGCATGAAACTCTGAGGCACTGACACATACATATATATCTATATATACATCTATCTATCTATCTATCTATCTATATATATATATATATATATATATATATATATATATATATATACACACACACACACACACACACACACACACACATATATATGGCTACAAACACACACAAACATTTTATTTAAACTTGGGTTTATTGGTAAATAATAAATGAAGCAAATAAGCAAGAATAGAAGTAAAATATGTTACCGTTAGCCTCATGTTTTTATTCATTTTCAAATTTCTGACTCCATTTGGCTGCGTTTAACAAGCCACTACATGCCTTTCAATCAAAGCAGAGAACTGTGTCCTTATTTGTTAGAAAGGCTTGATTGAAGTGCAAGCGGGAAAGGGTGCTGCTCTCACTCCTGGTGTGCCAAATGTACTCAGAGATTGTTTCAGGAAGTTATATTGAAGCTAACTTAGAAAAGTCACCAAAATGTGATGATTGGACAGAAAAAATATTAATGACACATTATGGTAGCTGTGGTAAGTTCACTTTTCTGGCCATCGATCTTGCAGATGTGCTTCAATGCCTAGAGAGCTCACAACGGTCCATCTCTGTGCCCTTCCACAAAGGGAGTAGGCAGTGTACTTCAGGAATCTGGTTTTCAAGGGTTCAAAACCGGATGCTTAAACAGAAACCTGTTTGTGCCAAACAGAAACATTTAACTTTCTTATTTGACAAGAAATTATTTACATTATGCGTTCATTCCACATGGTAGTGAGTCTGTGTGGTTTTAGCTTAGCCATCTGCTAGCAGGTTTGTTTTTATACTGAATGGGTAGGGTACAATGGCAAGTAACCCGAGGAAATGCATCAGGACTATACTTTGTAAAGACAACATAGGGCATCCACTTAAAGCTCAATTTATATAGATCATATTAGACAAACTACTCCCAGACAATAGAAAGAAAATTAAGTAATGAGGTAGGAAAGTTAAATATGACAGCATTCCAAAACTCATGAAACCTGCTTTCTGGTGGCTTGTTAATGTGGACTCCACAAAACAAACTGGGCGGGTGTTTAGTCTGGGTCTGATTGCCTTGTCTTTAAGCAGAAATGACAGCTTAAAAAATGCAGTGGTTAGACTTTCTATTCATTTCTGCAAATGACATAAAAAGGTATTGATTGCTTTGTAAAACACGTTGCAGATAAGAGTTACTTTAATGCGGCATTGTGGATTATCCAAGCAGGGGAGAAATTGTCGTAGGTGTGTGTAGTATGATTTAATCAGAAATGCTAAACCACCTTGAGTCATCAACAGTAATGCTAATGTCAGCAATTGTGTTTGTAGTTGTTGTTTGTTTGTTTTGATTGTGTCTGGCGCAGTTAAACCATATCTGATAATGTTAATTGGTGATTCCACATTTTTTAAAAAAGTATATGAAAATGTTTATGTTTACATTATTTAAAAGCTGTTGCTGTCCTATTTGACAGCTGCTGTGGACACTGTGTAGCAAACAGCAAGCTGCATTTTTAATACTGTAATGGATTCCTTATTTGGGCCTCTACAGAAATGAATAGTATTTTTGTAGGCAGTAATCTAAAGAATGCATGGCTTTGTTGTAGGTTTAATAGACTTGATTTTAATGGGTGTACCATTAATGCATGGATATAATTTGCAAGTCTGAAATCTATGGGTTACACATGGTTTCAATCAAAATAAATGACTCAGAATAAAGCTACAATTTCGTTTGCTTCAAATAGAGGCAAATACGTTCTTTTGGCCTCTGAAAGAAGATCAACAGCAAACAATCATTCCTTTTTTTTTTGTCTATAGCTCTTATCATCTCTTGTGCTAAATAATACGGATTAATAACTTTTAGTACACGAAAAAAGGGACTTTTCTATTTGCTTCAGCTTAATTAAAGAGTAAGTAACAGGATTGAATGGCAGAGGATGTCCAGGTCAGGATTGAAAAGTTGGACCTGTGTCTGACTGCTGACAGTGCCATTGTTAAATTTTACATGCCAAAACTTTAGGCTTTTGTGCCCAAAAATGTAAAAGTGTGATATTATTGTTGTCTAAAAATATAGCTGGCTAAGTAGCATTGTCATGATGTTGCCATCTATTCTATTATTTTCACTAAGGTCATTTCTTGTTATCAAATGTGTTTCCTTTCATATTTAATTCAATTCAGCCACCTGTGTTCTATTAATCTTAATGCTCCAAGGCGTGTTTAATAAAGTAAGTTCTAGGTTCTACATTTTAAAATAGTCACTATGTAGTAAAAAAAGACAACTCTTCTAAAACTAACAACACTTTTTAGTGAAAAAGGTCATACAAAACTGATATGTGGACATTTACAAGAATGAGACTGGTTAACCAGTCAGCTGTAAGTTATTTTTCCTTGAGTGCAAAAGCAGTCTGCTGTTCTGAATTGAGATATTTTTTCCTAGAGCTCATTGGAGGCCTGCAGTGCTGAACATTTTTTTCTCTGAAAAGATTAAAACAGAACAAGAGACAATATCCCTTTGTGCAAAAGTATAAAGGAGTGTCATTTCTGAAATGCTATTTGTACATGTAAACAGCTCAGTATACAATTACATGATTTACTGGTGATGATGTAATCAGTTTATCTTAGATCCTCTAGCCCATTATTCTATTCCATATTTAATTATGCCGACAAAGAGAAGGCCAGGAAAGAATGGCCATTGCAGATCTGGACATCCTGAGGCACAGGCATGTTGATATGTGTGTTCGGAAGTCAACAGAGTTCAATAATCAATGATACAAGCCCACTAAATCAAGGAGCATCTCTATAATTAAAGTAGTAGATAAAAGGTTCTACATTAATGGTGAGGCAATACCAACAGTGTCCGAGAAGCCAGTGAAAAGTCTAGGGAGATGGTACGACGGGGATCTAAAGGACACAGTTGGTGTGGGAGAAGTCAGACAACAAGCAGTGGAAGGGTTGAAGAGCATAGACAGCAGCGCTTTACCAGGCAAACTAAAAATGTGGTGCTTTCAGTTTGGTCTACTGCCAAGACTGCTGTGGCCACTGACTGTGTACGAGGTTTCCTTGACAACAGTTGAGAAGCTGGAAGCTTTAATCAGTTCATACGTCAGGAAATGGTTGAGAGTTCCACACTACCTCAGCAGAGTGGAACTTTATGGTAAAGGAATACTGCAGCTACCAATCTCTGCTCTAACCGAGGAGTTTAAGTGTGCCAAAGTCTGACTGGAAATTATATTAGTAGATTCACAAGACAAATGCATAAGGGAGGCAGCACCTGTGTTGAAAACTGGAAGAAAATGGACGGCAAAGAAAGCTGTGGAAGATGCTAAGGCTGCCCTTTGAATTGGTGATATTATGGGGCAAGTTCAGCATGGAAAAGGAGGTCTTGGTCTCAGTTCAGCTCCTCCTACATGGCATAAGGCAACCCCAGCTCAATGGAGGAAGCTAGTAATCAATAAGGTGCAAAAGCAGGAGGAGAGGATCAGGTGTGTAAAGGCCATTTCCCAGGCCAAGCAGGGAGAATGGAGATGGGAGAGTGTGGAACACTGCTGGCAAGACCTATGGACAGTGGAACAGAGCAGGATCAGTTTTCTCATCATATCAGCATATGATGTTCTCCCATCACCACAGAACCTAAACCTCTGGGTGGGTGAAGATCCCTAATGTCCTTTGTGTTCATCACCTGCAACATTAAGGCACATTTTGACAGGATGTAAGGTGGGTCTTAGCCAAGGACAGTTTACTTGGCGCCATGACCAGGTGCTGCGATGTTTGGCCTTAGCATTGGAAGACAAATGTAACCTGACCAATAAGTTACCACCAGTTACATCAAAGCATTACACACAAAAGACAATATTCCTCCATCCAGGAGGGCAACCACCAAGAAAAGGTGTTAAAACCAAGCCTCGCCCAGGACAACTGGAAGCTGCTAGAGACTGGAAGATGCTGGCAGATGTTGGTCAACGGCTTATTTTTCAAACTGAGATTGCCACCACTAACCTTCAACCAGACATTGTCTTGTGGTCTGGATCAGCACGCCTTGTTCATCTGAAGAAAGAGAAAACAGAAAGGAGCAGCAACTGGCTGTGGTTGAGACAGAAATATTCTGGATGGGGATCTGAAGCACAATAGAAAAAAAGCAACGCTGATATACGGGTAAGTAAGCTGGGCTGAGCTGAGTGGGGGATGGAGGGGGGTGATGCTGGGACGCCAGAATCACTGTTGAGCCCTCTTGAGGTGTCGTGGGCTAGTCAACGAAACACAGAGGATGGAAGGTGCCCACTTGAAGACCCCAGAGATGTATCCTACTTAGCTCAATCCAGACGGTTTTCATGCTGAGACGCTGGGGAGACCGCACTGGGTTGATCCCCTGAGCCAGCACCTCAGCCGTTGTGTGTGCTGATGCGCTAGGGAGGCAAAATGAGCTGATCCCTGGAGCCAGCATTACACTTCAGCAATCAACACCAGACAGAAGGATATCTACATCATCAAATGGAATACAACATAAATGGATGGAGATGCAGATGGATCACATTAGTTTACTGCAAAGCTACGTCTTAGTTGGTGCTTATCTTGGTGAGAGCCGAGTTCAAATCAACATGAAGTTCAACATCTACTCTCATATAATGGAAATCATTTTAAATTAGGGTCCCACCAGGTTCAACTTGATTGAGTCACTAAACTAGGGTCCCGTTGGACAACAGCATCATTGATGCCACATTACACTATTTAAATAACATGTGATCATTGTGAAAAAAGTGAATGGCAATCACATGATTTCAATACATATTGATTGTGCATAGTTTTGTAGTGTGGATAGGACACAAGTTGTATTCAAAAGTTGGTGGGTAGCTTTTTCTTTTTTTATGTAGCACCTTTCATAGTGGACCACCATCACAAAGCACTTTACAAGATATGAGACTAGGGTGTGTGAATTATGCATCAGTTGCAGAGTCACTTACAACAACATCTCACCTGAAAGACAGAGCACAAGTAGATTAAGTGACTTGCTCAGGGTCACACACTGAGTCAGTGGCTGAGGTGGGATTTGAACCTGGGAACCTCCTGGTTAAAAGTCAGTTTTTTTAACCACTGGGAATGGGGTGCCCCCTCCCTGTATGTATTTTGTATTTTATGCTGCATGTGGTGTGTTATTGTTGGTGTAGATACAGTGACGCACGGGTATGAATTGGGCTGTGTAGCACAAGTGATTTAAACTGTATATTTGTATTTAGGCACAGGGATTGCACAATCACTTCACGTGTAGATTCAGTATGTAATAGTATGTGAGCACGTGCCAGGATTCAGAACAGGAGAGAGAGTCTGGAGTAAGCTTTAGACAAATACATACAATTGCTATTCATGCTGGATTTACACCAGCATGACACTTGTTTTATTTAGTGTTTCTCCAGTGTTTGTTTTGTCTGTCTGTTTTGCCATTTCGTTTGTATTTTGTAAGGAATGTCCAGATACAAGACCGGTGCAAGCACGGGGGGGGGGGTAGAGCTTTTTGAAAAGTTAATGCTTTAAGTCTTAGGAGTACGCAGTGTTTTATTGCAGTATGCTGTGTTTCCGTTATTACACTAGTTCCAGTCTTTTTTAAAACTGAGAGAAAAAAAAGCTTGCTGGTCCAGTGTTTGTGCGATGGACCGGCCACATACCGGTCCATTCTCTGTACCGGACTACCTTGAGGTGTACCGGATCTGTACCGGACTTCCATAGATTTGGATAGGACCACTCACTGAACCTGGTCCGGTCCGCATCCCTAATACACATTGCTGTGTGTTGCCAGGGATTATTATTTATCGTCGCCAAACGACACGGATTATAAAACAGATAAAGGATTGTTTAGATTGTGAATTTTGTTGTCTGTCATCTGTTGAAGCATCACATCTACACTTATGCATCACATCTACACCTGCGCACTGCAAACCACTTTGTCACAGTTTTGTTTTAAACTTTTTATTTATTATTAAATCTGTCCACCTGCGCAATTATTACCCCAGTCTGGTGTTCATTTCCTGGCCTGACGTTACCCTTAAACCATCCGGTTCACACCGATATGTTAACAAAAAGCACAGCATGCAATATTGATTGTCTTTATTTCCAAGCATATGTATTAATGACATCAACATTCATCAACTATGACTTGTTTCTAAATCATGGTTGATAACGGCTTCTTGTTTAGACTGCTGTAATGCCCTTTTTGCTTTTTGCCCTGTATGTAAAGCGACACCGTGTGTGCATTAGTAATCTAAATATTGTATGTTTTAATGTTTGTATTTTGTTTTTTAATTTGTAAAGACAGGTTATGGCTTAGCATAAAAAGCTGCAGTTCTGATTACACTTGAGAAGCAGAATAAACCCAGACAGTGAAATGCAGAGGACAGCTATCCCAGATCTGCCTTCGACTTTACTGTTTGAATGTGTGCCCTTGACATCTCCTGCAGCAGGGACCATTACACTCTCTGTGATGGAGATAATTCAGTACCACTGTCCCTGAGGAAATGGTATAGCAGTACATGCTCTGCTGTAGTCACTGCTGCACCATGGGAGATGTAGTCCATTCAAAGTGATGTCTGTTCATAGGAGCTGTATTTCCTTCGCTGGTTAACCAGGGGTTGGTTCCATAGATTGTTCAGGTTGAATGGGTTAAATAATGGCCAAAAATCCATACACATTTCAATATATTAGCTGCTATTTCTGTGGTCTTCCACTTACATTCATTATGAATGTGTGGACATTTTAAAAAAAAAACAATAGGCTTAACATTTTGTGATCAGGATTCTCATTTCTTAATCTCACTCCAATATTGCAATTGATGGCAAAGAGTCCCTGGTGCTATTACATCTTCCCTGGTGTAATGAAATGCAGAATTGACTGTATTTCCAATGAGACATGCTCTGTGTATAATGCACCACACCATGGGAGATGTAGTTCCTTTGGTTGAATTCTAAATTGGGTTTAATAGAGACCTAGTACTAATGGAGGGAGATCATCATAATGTTGAAAGGGTCTGTCGGAGAGGGGTCTACTATGGAGTTTGACACAAGAAGGAAGTCTCTTTTTTATAGAATACTGTCATTTTGCCAAAAATCATTCAGTTGACCATATTTAACAGTGCACCTGTACTGTGTAAGTAAGTTGGCTTCTGTGATTTTTTTTTTTAATACCCAATAGTAAAATGTAGTTTTTATTTGATATTAGAAAAGAACATTTCAAGGAGTTTTTATTTATTCATGTTTTGCTTGTTTTTGAGGTTGGCTTTTTTGTTCTAGAAATAATTTCGCACAATTTGATCTACTGTATTTTGCCCTTAAATTTATAATCCTAACACAGAAAGCAGGATTTGTAACCCCAATGAAAGTGAGTGGCACAGCGATTCAACTCATATAAAATTTTTGAATGCAACAGTATAGTGTTTTGACAGCACTCTCATGTTCAATTAGAAACTGATTCCTGGGTCACTGTTTATCATTCCACAATGTACCCTTCGGTGCACTACGCCTTCGGAAACCTTGTTGGCTTCCCAGTTTGTTTACGCTGCCTAAAGTCTCCATGCTGCTCTGTAAATCAAACATGCATGAACTTTTTACTACCTCCTTACAATTCTGATCCTCTCAAATAATATGTGTAAAAGAATGTCCTAACGAAGTGTCAAATAGATATAGATAGATAAATAGATAACTATAGAACTTTTTTAAAAAACTGTATTATCTTTAAAAAATTAAAAAAAAAACATTAACAAAGAAAAAACATTTACAGTATCACATTTTACTTAAATAATATTATCTGAACAAAGATTATAAATATCAATCATTTCATCTTCAATCTGATACAATACTCCTCCTATGCACAACTTTAACTCAAAAGTTTCCAAGTCCCTCATCATACTGCAGTAATTAAAACCCAGTTTGACTGGCTAACAAACACCATTCGAAAAACAATAATAATGTCCTTCTCTCCCACACCTTCTCCATTACCCCTTCCCAGTTTTTCTGTATGGCTCCTTCACTCCCCAGAAACACCCTCAGTATTTGATCTCATCTCTCTTCCACAGTAATTCACCTAATTCATTCATATTTTTGCCAGCTTATCTTTGCAGAAGAGACTTTTTCAAATGTTTTCTGACTTTCAAAAAGATTATTAACATCCTGCTGATTCAATATAAAATTTTTAAGGGCACTGTGGCAAAGTGGTTGGTAAGGGGAACCGGTGTAGTGGTGATGCGATGCAGGAGTGACAGGCAGACAACGGTAATTTAGTGAATAAGTGTTTATTGTACCGTTTCCAGGTCTGGCGACCGTCAAATAATAAATCCCCGGCAGTACACAACAATGTGTAAAGCACGGGGAACGTGAATAACACAACACAGTCCTGAACAGAAAACAAAGTCATGGTCACCAGTCCTGGGTGAATCCAAACGTGCAGGTGCTCTGTGCCGTGGTGCTCCGGATAGTGCTTTCGTGGCGACAGCTCCAGAGGTGTGCTTTAACTGTCTAGTGGTGCGATAAAGACAGACAATTACAGACAGAAATAACACACAACACGTAACAAACACTTATTTCTCGCATTTTCTGAGAGCTCCTCTCTCAGTCCTTCTCTCCTAGCGTTAACCCAAACAAAGGACAAGATCAGCGATACCCTGGCCCCTATATGTAATCCCACATGATATCTAGGTAAATGGTTGCAGCTGCTTTATTGCTTGCAGCTGCCTCTCGTTTACCTTTCAAATCAATACGGTCTTACAACAGAGTCTCGCTTCCATCCAGGCTGACCCACTTCCCTGTCCCGGAAACGAATTGCCAGGCCAGCCCTTCCAGATACTTCTCCTCTCGTTCTTTAGTGCCCTCACAGGTCGGGAGGAAGATTTATCACCAGGACTGGGAAAGGTGAACTCAGCCACCATTGACTTTCAGCAAACTGAAATGTCACAGCACAGTAGCCGTGATTGGGCAATAAAACCCGGGCCAAATCCGAAGGCTTCAAATACCTACAATAAATAAATTTGGTCGACTCTGTCAAAGGCCTTCTCTTGATCAAGGCAGATAAGCCCAGGAGGGAAACCATAGAGCTTGGAGGCGTCCAAAATATAATTTGGTCACGGTGTACAACACTGCCCATCATAGTACTCAGTTTATTAGCCAATTATTTAGCCATTATTTTATAGTCTGTGCACAGCAAAGACACAGGCCTCCAATTTTTAATATTGCACAGATATCCTTTCTTTGGTAACAGGGTTAAAACAGTTCTCCTGCAACTCAATGTTTTTTTATCACAAATCTTAGTCCAAGTGTATTGTCTCTTTACTTTATTAAAAACCTTCCATATATCTGCTAAATCATGCTTATTTAAAATACTTAAAAGCTCACTGGCAGACTTAGGGTTTGGTTCTGGGTGATTGCGATCCTCTGTATGATTCACTGTACAGTTAAAACCACCTGCTAAAAACACCTCCTCCTCATTACTATAGTCATCTAAAACTTGGTCTAAAATGTGAAAAAATTCAACCATCCTGTAGCAGAGCACAGCTCTGCTCTTTAGAAATTGGCAGGGATGGGGTTAAATTCCCCTACCTGCCTTGGTTCATTGTGTTCAGGTGGCTAGGGTTGATTAGATGATTAGTTTAATTAACGATCAATCAGCGCCCAGCCACCTGACATAAAAGGAGGCCTCTGCCTTTCATTTAGGAGGAGGGAGCTGAGGAAGCAGGTTGGTGGTTTTTGGTGTGTGATTTTTTTAGAGATTTGTGAATCGAGTGAAGGCACTGCCCAGCCTGGAAATTGTTATTTATGTTATTTTTGTTTTTTTTGTCTTTCTTTTTGTGTTTAAATTGCTTTGTTTTGGCCCTTGTGCCCTTTTATTTTTGTGTATTTATAATAAAATAATAATTTTTTTGAACTACAGACTGTCTCTGGACCTCTATCCACTCGCCAGCCTGCCACACATCCATAACCCTTATTAAGTGCATACATATTACATAAAAACAAATGAATTATCCCCCACCTTTGCATGTACCTTTAGCAGTCATCCTTTCACTACCTCAGTAGTATTAAAACTGTTTAAAATCCTCAAATTAGACCCATGGCTAAAAACAATTTCCCCCTTCCAGTCTTTGGCCCAGTCTACCTGATTTTTAATGTCAGAATGTGTTTCTTGTAAGTTCCTTTTATTTTTTTCTGATTAAGGTACTCAAATAATGCCGCTATTTTCAATTCATCTCTACAACCATTAATGTTTAGGGATCCTAATGTAAGAGTTCATATTAGAAACAAACAGAAAAAAACATACAGGAAAAAGAGCCAACAAATATACAGACATCAAAAAATTAATGTTCTAAAAATCACTGGGTTTTCTCTTTAGCTTGTATACGAACTTTAGCGATTACAGTTTTTAATTGCAATTGTTCTTGCTTCGTAAAGCTAACTCCTGTTGTTTTCTGCAAAGTGTAACGAGCAGACAACAAAAACATTTCTATATTGGGAAAATGATCCTCAACTTTTATTCCCCTCCTCCCTTTTGTTAGTTCCAGAAAATCAGTTATACTGCTCACACTGTATCCCACACCAGAGAACAAGGGCTCTGAGACTTGAGAGCAATCAGTAAGACTCACCTCATCCTCACTATCTAAATCAGAGCTGTCCTCCGGTGTTCTACTGGTTATAGCAACACTCCATGGCTTTCCTTTACTCTGTTCTGACAGAAAACTAGTTTCTCCGCTATCTTCAGAATAATTGGCCTTTTTGCTCACATTCCCGTCATTCCCTCTTTCAGGCTGCTTATCTTCCTCTCTCTCTCCCTCTCCATGCTCACACCCGGCACTCTGTACCACTGGCTGCCTATCTTCCTTTCTCTCTTCCTCTCTGCGCTCACTCCTGGCACTCTGTACCCCTGGCTGCCTATCTTCATCTCTCTCTCCCTCTTCGTGTTCACACATGGCACTCTGTACCCCTGGCTGCCTATCTTCCTCTCTCTCTCCCTCTCTGCACTTACAAAACTACAATGTAAACTACAATACATTTAAATATTAAGCTTGCATTGTGACCATGTACTGCCATGTAACACCTGTAACTCGCCTTGGGTAAAAGCGTCTGCCAAATAAATGAATAACAATAATCTATCTGGGGATAACAACACGCCCTATAGGGCATTGAACATCATTAAATTAAATAACCGTTCCTGAGTCTATTGTTGACACAAATAATTGTCCCTTTGTCAGGCCTTTATCTTTTTACAAGATATTAAACGGATAAATAGCCACCGCTGCAGACCATTGACAGACTGACGGTAAACATTACAGTAAAAATACAACCAAAAACCTGCAGTACCTACTTCTTGTCACAAGCGGTAGTATAGAGCCCATATTAGGCTGTCATTATGTATAGTATCGCCTATTTTATATTTTATAACTCAAATAGACACTAAGTTAAAGGTCAAATAGAAGGAGGCAGTGTGATCCAGTGGTTAAAGTCCCCTGCCACTCACTGACTCACTGTGTGACCCTAAGCAAGTCACTTAACCTCCTTGTGCACCATCCTGCATAGGAGATATTAAATAAATGTCCTATTGTAAGTGACTCTGCATATAATGCACAGTTCACAGCCTACCTCTGTAAAGTGCTTTGTGATGGTCGTCCTCCATGAAAACTGCTATACATATAACAAAAAAAAGATAGCTAATTTATTTTTGATTTCACAGATTAGACATGTTGTAATGTTTTCTTATGGGGAAATATTTTTCTTTTGGAGATATGCAATTTCCCACGAGCCCTCAACTTCAAATATTCTTTGCAGTGAAAAAAAGATTAGACTATAAATCTGCCATGAACTGATATTGTCATCTACAAAACAAAACCTGTGCTGCAAAGCAGACCAGAAAATACCAAATACATTCAGCAATGATACAATTTGACTTGGACGTTTTGGACTATTAGGCAAGAAGGAAATAACTATATGTTTGTGTGTATGATTAGTTTATCATAATAGACATTCCTTGCAGTTACAGGTACTGTATTGGTTTTATATTAGCAAAAATACTGCACTTGCACGAGCTCTCTTTTTATTGATGGGTGTCAGTGTCTGGTGTCTTATATCTGCTTGGTGATTGATGGAGTCTTGAATACACATGCTATTACCCTCTTGCAAGTTCAAATCAAGCAACTTAATGGCTACAATACTTTGTAAAGTTAAGTACATTCACTGCAAATCTAGGCACTGGTAATAACAACAAAAAACAATGTATTTGTGTGTGTGTGTGTGTATATGTTTATATATATATATATATATATATATATATATATATATATATATATATATATATATATATATATATATAGATATATATATATATAGATATATATAGATATATATATATAGATATATACAGATAGATATATAGATAGTATAGGGTATGTTAGAAGCTGTGGCATAGCCTTTAGTCTAAATCATATCTATATAGTATAAAGATGCCCAAAGGCATTCCATGGATGTTTCCTAAGTAAACACATGTGTAGGTCATTCAGAAAACTGACTCATGTTCCAACATGCCCCAAAACAGCGTTTATATAGTGATGTATTTAATTTGTAATACCTCTTTAACAGGCAATTTAGAAATACATACTGTATTTAATTTAAAAAACAGTGATTTCTTTAATAATAATTAATATTATTATTATTATTATTATATAATTAATAATAATAATAATAATAATAATAATAATAATAAATAATAATAATAATAATAATAATAATAATAATAATAATGTGTTTGTTACACAAAGGGTTTTGTAAAATGACTCAATTACTACCCCCACCCCCACCAACACACCCCTTTATCAAAGCCTGCAATGTTACCAACTCTGTTGTGATACTGTATACAAAAAACAAATGCTAGATCCATTTCATTAAAAAAAAAAAAAATTGTCGCTCAAATGTAACTTATGGTGTTATAAATTACATTTAGGCTTTGTTTTTGTTTTGTTTTTTTAACCTGCTGTACTTTGAGTCTTTGTCTTACTTATTTCCTGTTGTTAAGCCAAAATCAATTCCTTCACAACATTTGAGTCACACTCTCTCTATAAACACGCCAGCTCTTGCCCCACCCCTCTACTACCTTGTCCTGTCTCAATATAATTAATGACTGTGAAGGTTTTTCAGCATAAAGGGGATTTTCAAATGTAATGTGACGCTCTCGTTGCTTTCTCTGTAAAGACACCTAATTTTGCAATTTGCAACATTGTATATTTCCTATATGCCGAATTCAAGGCACTTATTTAATAGATACTCCCTTTAATTGTGCTTGCCTTGCACTCAGCTGTCCTCGTGACTTCAGATCCAGTATTGCACAATGTATAAAAACTAGCTGGCTTATAAATGCGACATTCTGTAATTATGTTTGAATACTGTTAGACTTGTTTTCAGTTTAAAAAAAAGCCCTGCCTCGTGGCTGTGAGGTAAATTTGCTAAATTGTAGTTTTATAAAGCTAAACACAAGAGCGTCGCTATGAATAACAAATCGTACAATTTAAATGCATTTAAAGCCTGGGAAGCACTGCCTTTGTCAAGCTACTTTGTTTGCTATCATCAGTATTGATCGCAGCTCGCCTGTTCTCATTGTTCTATTGTACTGTACACGTTTCTACTAGCTATTTGCATAATCTCGATGGCAAAACTGTATCATGCCCGAAGGCTTGGGAACAATAAACATCCATTTAGATAGCGTTATTATCCCGTATTTTAATATTCATTGATATTCCTGGCTCATACATGTTCACAAATTATTTATGCACAACAACTTTATAGTTACAAACGACCTTATTTGAATTACGTTTTGTCTGTGTTAAAAAAAAAAAAAAAAAAAAAAAAAAAAAAAGCCTTGCTTCAATTACGTGCAAAAAAAGCGAACTGAATCCCCGAGACCCGAATATCAAAAAACGACAAATCAGATGAATTTATATTTATTTTTCAAACGCAGTCTATATCGATACATTTCTTGATCTATTGCGATCGTTAAATATTCATGTTCATAAGCACCACAATAGCAGGGTTTCAAAATCCATTGATGGCTGCTTGCTTTTGTATTTTTGCTGATTCCCGATTTTTTAAAACAAATATACGTGTATAGGCCTATTCATATTCATAACCTTATCTACATTAGGCTATAATATCAACAACTAATTATGTTATACCCAAAATGCCAACGTCGCTAGCAGAAAGCTCATAACCAGGATTTTAAAACTACCCCCCTCCGTCCCCCGCCAAAAAAGTCACAATCTAATCTAATACAAGCAATCGAGAAAAAAAAAAAAAAAATAGGAAGAGCGCCCCTGAATCTCTGCATGAAATGTTCTTTCTATATACATCAGTCTCATAACAGGTCCTGGCAGAAACATATACAGATATTCGTACATTTCAATGCACCGAAGTTGCAAAAATGCAATACTTATTAATGATTTACACACAGAAATATCTATAATTGTAAATGTTACTGTGACATGTGAAAGTTATAGTTTTTCCAGTCAGGTTGTTTTTAAAAGACAGGTAGTTTCAATTTGTACAAAGTGTGCATTGGGTCTTTTGTTGCTATTTGGAATTTAATCAACACGATTTGGAAATTAAACGGTGTGATTTTTACACTGTTTTAAAAACAAGTAATTAACAAAATATTACGTACTTATTCCGGACATTTTAGACCACCTGGTTTTGGAAGGTTAGGATTTCATATTGAGACTTTGGAGGATTTTGTGTGAGTATGCGCTTTCTCCTTTCAGGACCTTTAGCAACCCATTCAAGCCAACAAGTTTGGAGAGAATGTTGAGTTTAATCAATTCAGAACGTCGAGATGGAGCCCAACTCGCTCAAGGTATTATTATCTACTCTCCTTGTGTTTGTGTGTGTGGATATAATATAGTATATATAATATCTAATATATACTATATATATATATATATATATACAAATGTAACATTTTGAAAAAGAATTTACATGGGGACCCCTTATGATACAATATATTAAATGGGGTGGGGGGCTTTATTTATGACTAAACTTAAAAAAACAAAAACAAAAAAAAAAACAAACAAAAAAAAAAAACAAAACAAAACTAAAAAAAACTTTACATGTTGAAAGAGAACTTAAAAACATATTTTTGTAAAAAAAAAAAAAAAAAAAAAAAGAAAGAAATTAACAGGTCAATTTCAATGTTGATTTTTCATTGATGTATTTATTGTTGTTTATTGATAATAACGAAAATAATAAAATCATTGTGTTTAATCGTTTTTATTTTTTTTTATTTCCGTAGTGGGTAGGCTCAGCTTGTGGCTTACACGGATCATACATTTTCTACAAGGCTTTTAAATTTCACCTTGAAGGCAGACCAAGAATTTTGTCCCTTGGCGATTTTTTCTTTGTAAGATGTAAGCCGGAGGATCCGATTTGCATAGCAGAACTACAGCTGTTATGGGAAGAACGAACGACCAAGCAACTTTTATCCAGCTCCAAACTTTATTTTCTCCCAGAAGATACCCCCCAAGGAAGAACTGCCGTTCATGGAGAGGTGAACATAATGTTTTGTATTATCTATATGTTGCTGATTATGTCAATAAAAGCCGGCGCATGAATGGAATATGACCTGTATAGCCTCGTCGTAGTACTGGCTATTTACAGTGACGCACAAGAAGCACGTAGCATATTTTCCTTTCAGTAATCACTACTCTGCTTATACCGCTGAATATATATTTAATCTTATTCACAGAGCCCGTGTTTTCAAACAACAGCAAATGTAATTACAACGCAGTGCTTTTAAACTCATTATATTTATAATACAGTACAGTATTTGTGCCGTATGTGTGTCATGTTTGAATTAATCGTATTCCACTCACAGAATGGAAAAATAAACACATCCATTATGTTTGTTGCCTTATCTATTTATGTAGCGTGTATTACCAAATTTAATATGTTGTATGTAATATGGGGCGGAAATTACAACATGGAGGCTTTGTGCGAGCTAACGCTGTTGAACTGGCAAAGCACGTGTGCAAATATTATAAGGTGATAAATGACAGGTAGTAATAATAATAATAATAATAATAATAATAATAATAATAATAATAATAATTAAGCTTGCCGGATCGGCACGGGCTTGTTTGAATAGAGGTATAACTAGCACAAATACGTTTCTGAGTGAACAAAACATTCACTCATAATCTATAAAATATGATCTGTCAATTTCAGTTTACAGACCCGAATGTATTTGCCATGCAAAAACACCAGAGCAGTAATGATATAGCTACAGTGCCAAGAAGTAATGCAAGCGGACATTTTCCCTATGCACGTTTAACTGCTTTCAGCGACTAGAAGTTGTTGTAATTGATTAATAGCCCACTACGAAAAGCGATAACGCCAGCAGATGCGTTGCCTTTATGGAGTGACATTATGAACGTTGTGTGAGTGCGTCTGGTTGAATTATTGAATTAGTAGTGCGGTTTAGAATATGATTAGCTAGTTACTGACAATAAATATGCCAGGTAGACATATATTTCTAATGACTTATATATATATATATATATATATATATATATATATATATATATATATATATATATATATATATATATATATATATATATATATATATATATATATATATATATATATATATATGTATGTGTGTGTGTGTGTGTGTGTGTGTGTGTGTGTGTGTGTGTGTGTGTTCCTGTTAAGGGGATATCAAAATAAGTTTATAGGTTACAGTCAGGTGAAATATGGTAGGGATAAAACTTGTTATGTCCTGCACAGCCGGTGTAAACACTCGAACCTGCCAGGTTTTTAAAGAAAACAACTCTTGTCTCCTGAACCCCAGGAACTAAGGATCAAATGTCCTTTTCATAATAGGCAACAGGTTTCTCCAGCACCTTTCCTACAATATCGTATTCTACCAGCGAGATATGTGGTTATGCCTACATCTGTATACGGAACAATAAGATATTTCTTTTAGCCCTGCTGTATGTACACCGTCATTTAACTGTTAAAAAATGTAACCAGTAGAGACTGTTGAAAAACATGACATGTTTGACCCCTTATTTGCGCTCAAATCCAAGCCTTGTATCTTAGATCCCTCCCTCTAACCTCTCATCTGCTGATTTAAGCGCCCCCTTCCCCCACAACAAATGCAAGTACTGCATATTATTTGTTTTTGAAATTTATCACGTTTACATGATAGCTGGCAAGGACAATGCTTGGTATTCTTATGTAGTTTGTCTAACTAGGGGATTTTTCCTTTTTTATTGGAAGAATTATATATTGTTAATGTACAGCCATTTAGACTTTTCCATAAGCAATTTAATTGTTCACGTTTCAAAATATTATGTGTATATGTATACATATATAGGAATACAATTTCTTATTGAGTGTGGTGCTGTAGAAACTGATACAATATATTGTTAAATAAAAATAAACAGTATAGCTAACCTTAATTGATGCCATTGCCATCTGATACAAACAGTAAAACATTTCAGATGACTGTACCACAATTATTGGGGTCATTTACATATTGTGTAAGTGGTATATATTGCTAGATTTGAACTGACATTGTCCAGACTTGCTAAAATCAACTGTATTTGAGTGACAATGATGTCTAAACTGAAGCTCTCCTGTGGAAACACAACCAAGAGACACACTAGCTAGCAATCTGTAAAGTGCCAAAACTGAATAGAATTTGCATTAGCCTGTTCCAGTAATGAATATGCCTAAAGGGCAAAGTGGTGTGGGGGAGCAAGCTGTTTACCTGCCTTCCCTGTGGTATAGTTAATTCAGTAGCAGGCCTCCCATCTAAATACCAGTATATATATATATATATATATATATATATATATATATATATATATATATATATATATATATATAGAGAGAGAGAGAGAGAGAGAGAGAGAGAGAGAGAGAGAGAGAGAGAGAGAGAGACACACACACACACACACACACACTACTTCTTATGTTGCTTGTTTTCAAGGGCAAAGTGTTTTTTTTTTTTATATAATTTTGCTATTTTTACTTCTGTTAATTATTACCTTTTAGTTTATGTACTTTACCCAGAATTTTCCTGAAATAATATCTCTGCTAGACTAGTAGTTGTGTGTAAATCAGGCAAACATAACACACCTTTAATATGCAAATGCATTGTTCAATAAACAGCTCTGATCATTGTGATAAAAGCAGGTAGTATATTTCCAGATGCTCTTTGTTGTACGCCCCAGTAGTGCAATTTCCCCTCTGGCCTGAGTTAGTCATTCATTAGTAGAATAGCAGCAGCAAAAACAGCAACGAGCGCTCAGTGATCCTGCACTGGCAGCTGGCCTGTTGAACCTAACACTTAGAGCTTGAGCCTAGAGAGGGCAACATAACACTCTCATTAAGACATGTGCTGTTTTTACTGAGTTGAAGTGACTGTGTCTTCCTTTTGAACCAGTGCCTGCAAACACTTTCTAACAAAAATTGACTGCCTAATGTTGAAAGGACAGCAGTTTTATATACTGTATGTTCTACTCTATCAATGTTTCTTGATAAATGTGTGTAGACGTTGGGTGCACCTAAGTAAATGAAAATGTATTACATAGGCTATTGTTTATCTTTGTTGATTCATATTCACAAAGCTTTACCTCCTAAAAAAATAAATAAATGATCTCTGCTTTGATAAATTAAATACTGTAAGGTGCTGGGTATATGAAACTTCCAAACTGTTGTTATGGAAACCATTAATATAAAACTGTATTTAATTAATTAAAAGAGGTAACAGGAGGAATGGTTTTTGAATAGGGTGTGTTGTTACCTTAAACAGTAATTTAATTGTGTTGTGTTTACTTAGTAACTGAAACGATAATGATTATTCTAGGTAAATATGCTGCTGGACTGTTACACTGAAATACAACACACCATTCATGGTACTGTAAGAATGTTTTACAGCACTGTACATTGTTTAAATATGAGGTAAGGAAGGTCATTTTAAAGATTAAAATGAAAATGGTAACTGGGAAAACACCAACCTGTGCTACACATTTATTTGGCCTTGTTTTCAAAACTTGGCAAGTGGAGTAAATTATCTCACTTAATTGAATTCCAAAAGTATAACTCTTCTGTGCTTTTACATTTAAATCCATTGCTCTGTTTTTCTCAGTTAAACTCCATTGTTGAAGTACGTATAATCGAATAGGCTTTTTGTTTTGTTTCAAAGCTTTATAAAAGGAGACTTCAATGTAGATTACAAAGTGTAGCAAATCAGGTCCTGTTACACGTTACCCATTAATATTGTCTTGTGGTTAAAATGTAATATTTGTAATTTGATTACTTTGTTGCTTCTCTGATGTTACATGCTGGGTGTTGACATAGAAAGAGAATGTCCACATTTAAGAGACAGTAACTGTTATTGATGAAGCATATTATTTTACATTTTTAATAAGCTGATAAATAATTTTTTGAATGTGTTGCTCCAGATGCTGCTGTTAAAATCACAGAAGTAGTTGTAAAGCCTTGAGCATTTCAAGTGTAACTGCAAACTGAGTATGTAGTGTTTACTTGATAGATACATCAATTGGTTATTATTATAAAGTCCTTTTGGGACAGCACTTTCCGTTTGACTAACTATACAGCTCTGGCCAAAAGTTTTGCATCACCTAGAATTTTAGTATTGAGATATTATTAAAAGAAAAAAAAACAAAAAAAAAAAACCTATGTGAACGTAATTTCGGTCTTTTACATCATGTAATCAAAGAAGCTAAAAAAATGATATTGAACAAGTCTTCCGTAAGCCATAATAGTTACAGTACAGTACAGTATTTCATGTTAGATTTCGAAATGGCATATTTTTAAATTTTTGTCAGTTTTTCATTAAGTATATGGAAAACTACAAAGCGGTATGTAATTGAATATGTTAAAGTAACATTATTCAGCAGGTTATATACGGCTATATGAAGCAACATGAGTTAATTCTATAGAGTGATGCAAAACTTTTGTCACAGCTGTATACAGGCAGTTACCATACTATAATGAAATCTTTGACATGTCATTATTTACCTATCTGTATTGTCAATTTTATCACATTACGAGGGTTCAGATTTCACCATGCAGCTGATTAATTTGCCAGTGATAACCGTAAACAGTTTACACTGTTCATTCAAATTCATGCAGTGTAAGCTAAATGCTGCTCTCATGAAACGACCCAAAATAGAAAACTAAACTCTACATTGTTTGTTTTTGTCTGTTAGAGGAATAGCACTTAAAAAAAAACAAAAAAAAAAACATGCTTCTGAACATGTTTGATGTAATAACAGGATGCAGTACAATAAATGGGCAGTAACTAATTATTTTCAGTGCTCAGGTGTTATTTTGAATTGCAGAGCAGTATGGCTTCTGAGATAAACTATGGACTTTATTTGTGATTATTATTGCAGAAGCATTCTGTGGCAATTCTCCAAGGATATTTCTTCTGCTTGGCAGTGATCCGTGTTTGTGTTTAAGGGTGCCTATGAAATACAGAGTTTAGCTAGGTAACCTGTTTTTGTTTCCTGAGGTAATGATCTCTAACTGTGAAATCCCCAGTTCATATTCAAACATACCACAAGGGATACAATATGTTGAGTCTAAAGTTAGTGCATAAGTATCACATCAAAATAGGCTATGCACAGACCACCACATGACATGCCTATCAAACAATGGCAGGAGTGTGATATAAAAAACAAACTGCTGACAGTTCTTTAAATGACTATGAAAATTACCTACAGACTGGTTTCTGTTTTTCAGTAATGCACTGAAAATCTTCAGCTTTGACTTCTCATCATTAATATGAAACATGTTAATAAAGTTGTCAGTTTTACTGTCAGTATCACTATGGGTTTTTTTTTTCCCCCAGCAACAGCTATTTTATGAGCCAAATTTTGTGCCAAAATGAGGTATTTCCTGCACATTTTTTATCATCAGCTTTAACAGTTCTTGTAGACGGAACTACTGTAACAGCGCTCTGTAATTATTTGGTTTGATGAATAACACAGTAGCAGCCAGGTTTCAGGGGAAGGAGGAGAGTGCAGCAAGTTTGCTCCCTGGCAGCTGAAACTGCAGTTGGGGAATGTAAACAATCTGGAATATAAACAAGGCCTACATTGACAGACCAATAGCAAAGAAATGCATTGTACATTTGCTCACGTGCTAATGCAGCAATTCCTGTCCATTCCAGGTTTGATCGGTGTAGTCAAGTGATAAGACCCTGGATTAAATAAAAATGATGGCACCTCTTTAGCCATTGTGAAATAGAGTTATAGCACCACCATGAACTTTGATTTAATTAAATCAGGGTTGCAGTACATTAACTATCTGTGTGCAATATTAATGAAGATGATTTAATTACAGTTCTAGCTACAGTCCAATGCACTTTAGTACTCCTAGTTTTCAACATAATTATTTTTGCAACGCATGTTATTTGGACACTAAGTACCAAGCAGTATTGTATTTTTTTATTTTTATTACCCTTACCTCTTTAAATTTATCCTAAATTGCAGATAATGACCTCAATAATTACCCTTCATTCCAGCGTATCATTAATAGCTTTATATAAAGTGTGACTAATGAAATATTACATTCAGCCATAACCAGCTGAGAGTTGTTTTGCTTAAACAGTGTGTTAAGTGAAATAATTAACACAAACACATGCTGTCCCAGTTCTTTCTTCACTCATAATTCAGTTTATTAAACGTTGCCATGAATTTAACATGGGGGATGGTGGCTAATTATAAGGCACTAAACATTTTAAGATAACTTATTTAAAGCACAAAAAGGGCTTCCTCTATTTCTGTCAAGCACATTTTTCATGTTACCAGGTCAATAATTAAATAGACATGCAAGCAGGTGTACAAATCCTTTCTGACCTAGGGAATTCTTGCATTGACCTTTGGAAGCAGTGAAGTGAAACAGCCTCAGCATGACAGTTTGTGGAATCTCTGCTTTGTTGCTCAGCTTTAGCCAGACTAATACTTAAATTTCCCTTAATGTGTAATAATAGGTAGCAGATAGCCCAATTTATATCATTTGAACCATAATGGATGGAAACAATTGTCCCAGAATCTTTTGTGAACATCAATGACCCAAGAACCTAAGCAAAACCAACAACTTTTAAAAGAGCAGTACCATATGACAGATCTTGCACATTGGAAGCCATTTAATATAGTAACACTCAGGGTCAAAAATCAATCTGATTTAAGCGTGGATCAGCAGTCAAGTATGTGACATGTAAATTAATGATAAATGGGATAAGGATATATATGTTTTCTTTTTTTCATAGCTTAATGTGCAGCTGAAGCCACTTGCACTTTGGATCACTAGACAAAAGAAAAGGCGTTTCAGCTTTCAAAAACTGTTGATAAATATCAATTTATTGAGCCCAGGTCACTTAAACTGTTTTTGAAGAGGTTGGCATTAATTAAGCTTTATTTAACAAAGGTTTGTTATGAACAGGACCCTTTCTTTATTGGGGTGTGTGTTGTTTTTGCATAGTCTGAAGTCACAATTGAATTTGTTTTTCAGGTAATCCTCTTTTTTTTAAGAGCAAGCAATGACAATACCTGTTTATCTTAGTGGATAATGAGTGTAATTAGGATTTAGACAGGGAGGTCTGTAGACTGTTAAAATGGAGAAACTGATCACTAAATCAAAGAACAAGGTTTATAAGAGGGGAATTTTGCCTTCGAGTTATAGCTAAAAGTGGAATATTACTATGAAGGAACTACCATGGGGTATATTTGCATAAATGGACTTGTCTTCATTTTTTCCATGTGTATGGAAATCAGTCTTCAGTCTGTTGTAAGCATTATGAAATGTGATAAGTACTAAAAGATGGCAGTGGTTAAATGGAAAAAAAATAAGTAGGGAATATGCAAAATTGTGCAAGTGGGCTTACATATGTAGGATTTGATAAACATGGGAAAAATACTGTAAGAATGTTCATTCCTGGAACTAGTAATGCCATTAAAGATAAAGCAACTTTATTATCACCACCCCCAAAAACAAACATTTTCTTTAAATGTTTTCCACTTGTGTCATACATTTCCTGATATTAAGAAGGATAATTCTTATATTGAATATCAAATATTATGAGGAAGTTGACTAAATTCTACATGACAGTTGTTTTTCTTTCGGAATGTGCTGTTCTCTTAATTAAAAACACTGAGGAAAGAATGAGTGGGTGGGGCATGTATAGTGACATACTTCAGTAATAAGTAATAGGGTGGTTTTTTGTATGCCATGTAAAGAATAATGAACTTTAATTGATTCATATTTTTTTAAAGTCGCTTTTAAACTGCTTTTGATAATCTGTAAAATAAATAAATAAATAAAACTGATTCAGGGAAATTTGAATGTTGTACACAGCCAGCTGTAGAATGAGAATTCTTGAAGGGCGAGGTTTGTAAACGCAACCATAAATTACATGTTTTTAAAATGAGTACAGTTTTATTGATGTGTTGACATCATTAAATTGTATACCTTTGCATTCTCAGAGATAAAAGGGGGGAGAGAACAGATATTAATAATCATACATTTTTAGAAAATGCAATTTAGGTTAAAACAATTGCTGTGGCTATGTTTGCTAAACAGTAAATTATGTGTGCGTGAACTCATAATAACAATGCTCTGTTTTCCAACTAAATCACTTCCCTTGAATCTCTTTGTCCTTTTGATCCATGAAGAAGCACAGGTCCAAGATCTGGTTATGAAATAAAAAAAAATGTGTGTAAGGAATATTTCTGAATATTTTTGACATTTTAACCAAGTTAACTTTGCACAAAAGTAAAATCTTGTTTGCTTTCTAGTTTGTTTACATTCCCTAAGAGGGACACCAGCATCCTTCTTATTTGAAGCCTTATTGCCATTTATTCTCGTGCTTATGTTACAACTAAAGTGCGTGTAGGAGCTCTTAAATAGAGGCTTTTTCACTTCAGTGGTTCATACATTTTTTAGACAGAAAAGACTGGTGTAAACTTGGGGTAAGTATTTAGTGAATATGACCCCTAACTGAACTAAATGGGCAGGCTTCTGTTTGTACATTCAACAGTAGGAGGTTATGCATGGTCCATAGAAAAACTAAAAGAAAATGTAAAAAACATAGATACTTTACTAACATTTTATAGATGATGTGGGCTTATAAAACAATAAAAAATATAGGGTGCTCACGAGTGGCGCATCCGGTAAAGGCACGCCGCGTGGAGTGCAGGATGCGCCCTGTAGCCTGGTGATCACCGGTTAAAGTCCAGGCTGTTCCACTGCCGACTGTGGATGGGGGTGTCCTCGGCTCACCGTGCACCAGCAACCCCTGTAGGCTGGCCGGGTGCCTGCAGGCCTGCCTGTGAGTTGCTCAGAGCTACATGGTCCTCCTATGCTGTAGCTCTGAGGTGGCTGCATGCTGGGCCAGCAGAGTGAAAGGAAGCGGATAGCTGATGGCACTGTCTTCATCTCTCCCGAGTCAGCGCGGGGCTGGCAGCAGTGAGCCAGGTTGAAACAAAAATAAATAAATAAATATGGGGTACTACCTCTTTTAATTTGTATCTATATAATGATATAATTGGCTCCCATTTTCCAAAAACATGTTCTTTATTGTCCTGTGGGCCATCAGTCATTTACTTATTACAAGTTTCTGGGACTAAAATCAATCATGTCTTTCAAAACCAAAAAAATAAGTTATGTGCCAACACCATTTATTGTCATTTTGTGACACTGCAAGAATGTAGATGGAGTCTTAATGTCCGTCCAAAACAAGTCCTGTTTTCTGTTATTGTATTATTTTTTTGTCTCGCCTGTTTCTTGCAGGACGAGGTTATTGCAGTTTCAGAGAAAGTCATTGTAAAGTTGGACAACTTGGTGAAATGGGCCAACTCAGATTTCTCCAACTGGAAGTGTGGTCTCCAAGCCATGCCTTTAAAGCCATCAGTCCAGAAGGAGCTGGGAATGATCGGACTGGTGGAGGCCTTGCAGAAATACAGGCAATCAACACTCGACAGCGGCCTCAACTTCAAAGACGTCTTGAAGGACAAGGCTGAACTGGGTGATTATTTTTGATGGTTTTATTATTTTTTAGTTGGAAAATTAATGTGAGACTTGGAGAATGTTCTACAGTCATCTTTATAGAGAAAGATTAGTGAAGAAAATTATTTATTGTAACCCTGCAGATGCTTTCTGTGTTTGTTTTCAAACAAACAGTCCCTTGAAAAAGGTATCTTACCCATAGCAGCGATCTGGTGGGGGAAGGGGGAGGGGGTGGGGGTGGGGGTGTATTTGTGTGTGTGTGTGTGTGTATATAGGTGCGTGTATGTAAAATATATTTAAAACATGTATGTAAAATGTGTGCTTACACCCTTAATTACAACAGAATATTACTACAGTAATGTTGCAGTCCTCCTTGTGCTCACAATATGCACAATGTTTTGGCATAGTTTCTACTGGCTGATCATGTTTGACTGTGCTTTACAACAATTGACTGTGCCTGAAACACATTTGACCGCAGTAAACTGTTCCAAAGGCAATACTTACTACAGTGCTTATATATCAGTGCTTTTAGATAAGTTCACACAACTGATTTTAGACAGTGTATCGGTTGTGTTTTCAAGATAAAGAAACATCAAGGTCAATAAAATAGTTTAGAGGTGTGTATTTTTACTGTAGTTCAGGTTTAAAAACTGTATTTCTCCATCTCTTTGGCATGCCACAGTTCTTGCTGAGTGCTTCACTGTTTAATGTAAAAGCTGCCGTGTAAGTTTTATTGGCTAATAAATTGTCATTTTTTTTTGGACTACATTTATATGCAGCAGATATTTTGTTGGAGCCAAGAAAATGTTCTTCTGCAGGTTGATATTTTTGTCATTTTAATTATAACCTTATAAGACTATAAGACTGACTGTACTGTCAGTGGAAAAATTAACTAGGGGCTAAATTTTGAACTCCTTTTATGTCTAATTATCCAAGTTTCAGGACTTTTTTTCACAACTTGACCACTAACCCAGTCCACTATAAAGTGTAGTTTATGCTGTATTGATCTGATTTAGTTTTATATCAGCAATTGGTTACATGACATAATAGAACTTTGTCATTAGTCTCATTTTCTGTACATGTTTTGATCATGATGACTAGCATTTATTCTTCATAAATGTTTACCAGTATCAATTTGTGAGGTCTCAAAATGAGTTCATAGAATTTCCACCATGTGTTTTTCCATATGATAAAACATTATATCCTTGGTAGTTGCCACTGTTTGCATACTTTTGCGTTTAAACCACAGTTCTTTTCAGTAGATTCCCATCAAGCAGAATAATCAATACTGGACTGTTTTGCCATTTAGACATTACAGTTGCATACGTAACCCACAGCAAATAGAAAGTCTGTCAATGGATTTATTTATTGCCAGATTTGTAAGCTTATTATGTATGTATGTAGCTGGGTTTTTTTTGTTTTTGTGATGTTAATAAGTTGCTCGTCAATGACTGTATCTGGCCTGTTGTGTGTTGTCAGGAGACTAAATGCAGTTACTCAAAATGCCTCTGAATTCGCTGGGTAAGCTAAATATTCTGGCAGAGTACCAGAGGCCATCTCTAGCTTGAATTTGCTCTTCTTTGTTATTCAGAGAAAGAAGGAATAATTCAGCACTGCATTATGCAATTGTGAGCAAAAAAAACAGCGTTGCTAATAAAAATGAATTAATAATTAAGCACAAACACAAAAACTAGTCATTTAAACTATTTAAGTAAAATAAATAAGTGACTCAGAAAGTATGCTGTTGGATATATGGGGCAATTTTGCCTTTCTTATTAATATCTTGGTGTCAAACATATTTCAATAATTTTAATGAGCAAGCAGTCACACGTGCAGTGGTACGCAAAAATGTTATCCATTTTCTAGGAATGACGAAATACACGGGATGGAATTTGTTGCCCCACTCAGACCTCTTCTGTACTAAATATTATACCTGAATAGACCATTGTTCCCTAAATAGGATTATTATAAGCAATGCAGCCCACAAGTGCAGCGACACCCCAAATGTCATCAATCTACTATCTACAGAATGACAGGGATGGGAGACTGGTATCACATTCTTCTTCTTCTTCTTCTTCTTCTTCTTCTTCTTCTTCTTCTTCTTCTTTTACACATATTTGAAGAGGGAGTGGTTATCTATCCAGGGGTACTGCAGCAAGCAGCCTGAATGAACAATGGGCATCCAACTGTCCCACTCCCAAACACCACAAACCACAAGGGGACAGTGCATTACCACAAGGGGACAGTGCATTATAATGACTCGAAAGTCAAGCTAATACGGAAATCACTAAGGAAGAGATGTCATTTAAATTATTAGACACTGCAATACACTGCAAGACACTGTAATGTGATGTTTTTGGGGCAATTATATTTTATAACATATTAGCAACTGTCATTGTAATAGTTTTTTAACCATATGTTAGTGGCTCCATAAGGAAAGTGGTTTTGTAATTAAAACTTGTAATTAAAACATGCTGTAAAGCTAAACATATCGCTTTACAGCATATGTTTACAGCCAGGGGTTAAAGTTTCATTGGCTTACTGGTCTTTCGTTGCACTGCAGTCTCACACATCATTAGTCAAACAGAGAGAACCTTCGTGTTCAGAACTTCTGTCAAAGTCCTGTAGGGAAATGTATCCGTATGTTGAAACTGGAGTAGACACAAAATATTTGAAGGGAACACAATAATTGATTACCAAAGTGTAAGAAAAGAAGGGAAAATTAAAAAGCCAGTCAAAGCTGTTTGCAGGAGAATGTTTTACACTGATGAAACTGTAACACATTCAATGGACAAGGGTCTGTAAGATGAGAATTGTGCTTACAAGTGAGGGCTGAAAGTGAAATATTTACTATGGGTTGTTTCACCTTGAATGGAACTTCCACAAGGTATATTGACAGACATTAATGTGTCTATTGTCTATAAATGTCAGCAGAAACTATGCAGCTGCGTTGGTATCTACACTTTGAAAATGACTAAACCTGAGCATTGTTTTTTGATCAACTTACATACAGTGGTTTGCCCTTTAGAATGGGTGCCTTTCAAGTTAGAATCTGTTGAATTAAGAGTTTTCAGTACGGTTCTTGAAATTTTAGGTGTTTTGCTTGTTGATGTCCTCCAATTATTAGTGCTGGAAAGAGTATTATTATTATTATTATTATTATTATTATTATATTATTATTATTATTATTATTATTATTATAAAATATTTAAAGTGAAGAAATATGTTTTGTTTATTTGATGTAGTACATAACAGATCACACCTGATGGCGAGTTTGAAGTTTATGATTTGTATGCTTTTAGTATGCTAAGGTATATACACTGCTTGACATCTTTTCCGATACACAAATGTTACAGCACATCTATATTATCATTGCAATAATTGTGTAGAACCTGCCCTATTACAATGACATTATTTTTTTGCTCTTTCCCTGTGTGTTAATACAGAACTCAGAGTTGGTGTGATAATTGGAGATTCAGCTCTTGGGAGTTAGTCAGCAGGCTTAGTAATGACCACACAGCCATTCAATCAACATGGAGTGAGAAATAATAACATTGAGGCATTTGGTAGCACTATATGTGAAATAGTGCCATTGAGCAAACCTTTTAGCTGGAGTGGTCTTTTCTCCTAATATTTTGATAAACTAGACTTAAAGGGGTACAGCATCAGCATTTTCACTGTATCTGATATTTTACCTGTTCAATATCCTGTTACGTTTGTTTTGTATAATTCTCTATCGCTTGTTTTGCTTGAATAACTATTTACCACGCTTAACTAATGGCCTTTTTCAATCACGAGGTCTGCTAATGAAAAGACTCCCCAAGCTGAATTTTTTAAGCGTTTTTTAAATGTGACCACTAAGGGTGTGTAACTGTAATTTATGCCCCCTCTGCAATTGTGGCAACTAGAGTGGACACAAATTACAGCTGCATACCACTAGAGGTCATTTTTCTAACCAGCTCACTTCAGAAATTCAGCTTTTAAAAGCTGACCCCAGAGGTTGAGAAAGGAATTTTTGGCTGGAAATGTTAGTAAGCCTGGTGAACAATGATCTCAGCAGAAAACACAGTAGAGATTACTAGAGAACACACATGATAGGATTTTAAACAGTTAAGAAATTAAATCAAAATGTAGATTTTAAAGGAGTACCTTGCAAGGCTTTAAAGACGTGTACATCCAGCGTTTCATCATATTTTTTATTGATTTTTAATTTTTTTACTCTTTTTAATTTAAGTATTTGTGACTCCCATTTTTCTGCCACAACAATACTGGTTCACTTTTTTCAGGTGTTACAGTTGGTGGAACTTCAGATACTGTAGGAAAATGTGTGGGTTTCCAGTGGGGCCCTAATTAGATGTAACAGCAGGAGTGGTACTGTAGTGTTGTGGGAAGGCAAATTGGGTTAATCTAAGTTAACGAGGGGGGTTGTCTGAAAAGACAAATATTTTGTTATTCTTATGGAAATACTTAAAAAAAGCCTTGTTTATTACTCCTTTAAACCTGCTGAAACCTGTAACTTTAGACTTTCATTGCATCAGTTTCTTTGAAATGGTGATTAGATAGTTTTTGATAAATACATGGTGCAAAGAAAAAATCTACTAGTCCTGGGTTGAATTTAATTCCCAAGTATTTTTTTTTTTTGTGACTCAAAGGCCAGTCTGTTTCTCATTAGTGAGGATAATGTAATGTCTTCTTTTTTGTGTTATATGAAATATTTCTTGCATACAGTGAAGTACGTTTAGACTGTAGGAGGCTGTCGTTTTTACATGTTGGAACAGGAAAGTTCTTAATCTTCCAAACATTGTCTAGTTTGAAAGAAACACAGATATGAAACTCATGATTCATTCATACACTCAAACTGCCATATCATTTACTAAAAAAAAAATACCATTAAAGAGGGGCGATGACATGAAGCTCACAAGGTTCCTTTTTTAATAAAGGAATGAGATGGTGATGTAATAGAGGCTGACATTTGGTTAGCACACAGAATCTACCCAGGAGTAAAACCCTAATCTCTCCCCATAGTGCTGTAACCAGCATCTAGAGATATACAGTATAGCTCTCTATGCAGCCCAACAGAAGAGTATTCGTATTTAATGCAGTGTTAAATGCCACAATCCCGATTGCCTTGGATGGCTCATTAAAAAATAGTTTAAAAATAAAACTTGCAACATGTTCAATGTAAACTTGTAAACATGTATGTATACATACATTCAAACATGCAATCTGAATCTAAAAGTGAAACTATAAGAAACTCAGGGGTTGAGTTAATTAACCTATACCCCATTGGGATAAGCTAAATTTCTGTAAGCATTAAACAGCACTTTGTTGCATTAACCACCTATCCATAGTTATTCTGGGTTTACCCCTAAAAGTAAGTGGTTGAGGCAATTAAGGGGATTCCCTGGGGCTGTAAACTGCTCTAAACAAATCCAGCTATCCAGTATAGGTTGATCAAACTAACCCCAATGTCAAGTTGAGAAATGTTTGTAGTGATTCATTTAATATTGTTTAGCACACGCTGATAAAGACATGATGCAGCCAGAACGCTTGTTTTTACTATAGGACTGGAATAATAGGGCTTAGAAATATGAATGAAAAAAGAATCGTACTACTCTATGTAAAAAAGAAATAAAAAGAAAATGGAAATGCGATCAGATAAAAAATTTGCATGTTACTTCATATAAACATTTAGACGCGAGAAGAAGTCTTTGAAGTTCGAAGAATATAACAGAAATGTGTCAGTGAAGAAATGAGGAAGTTCACATCTTTCTTATCTCCCACTGTAACAGCTAAATGCAAAGTATATCATCATTAACAAACAGCACTGCTTTTGAATTCAGTGCATATGTTTCAGTGTGTGCCAAAGCAGAACTGAAATTATGCACAGCTGAAGTGACAGCATAATGATACAAAAGAGAACACAGACTGAAGAGCAACATTAGCATCCTAAACCGTGTGTGCAAATTATATGCCCAAATTTCCCAGAGCCACACAATTTCCATCATCTTCACGTCCTCACCATCATCATGCAATATTTGGGTGAAAGTCTAATATTTCACATTGTGTTTCATGTGTAGCGGTTGGTGTGATGGGTAGTGGGTGTCCTATTTGCTTGCAGCAAGCTTGTTGTCAAGCAGAAACATTGATTTATCTGTTAACTGTATTTGGCTTGCTGCCCTCTAGCTCTAAGGGAACTGTGTGTATGGCTCACACATTACAGGCAATGAGCACTGACCTTTATTTTAAGTAGTATAATGCTTTAAAGTGCCATTGATATTAAAGATTTCAAATAAAGATTAATGGGTTTTCGCTGATCTTGTTTCTTTCTAAATTGTGGCTTCCAATGAATGGCTGTGCCGACATAGGAAAGCAGATGCAACGAAAAATAAAAGCAGGTGATTTGTTAAAGCTCTGATCATTTATTCTGGTTGAAAATACATTTATTCGGAAATATTTCAGGAAAGTGGGGAGCCAATTTGCATTTATAAGAAAAAAATAAGTCTTATTCACCATTTCTTTTAAGAGCTGATCTACAGGCCTAGATTCCTCCCATAGACGCAGGTTTTTGTAGGCTAGAGCAGTCTAGAATGTCTTTATAGGAGCAAGCGTCAGCCCCATCTAGTGCAAAGCAGTGTGTTGCCAACAATACAAAAGGAATCCGATGTCTGGCTTTCATGTTAAATCTATGTGTGGGAGGCAAGTAGAACTGAAGAGCTGCACCTAACACACACAGCCTCAGAGTAACTGAAATAAGAAACGCGCAGCCAGATTGCATAGTCGGATTTGGAGCTACTTAAATATTTTCATAGTGCCCTGGTTTTGTATAGGAATCCTCCCATGGTTTAAAATTTTAATTGCAATGCTTATGAATTTACCAGACTGCGTTATTATAACCGCAGCTTTCTAACATGTTGTAAACTCAATAATATTCATTACTTTGAGACTGAAATAAGAAATAGCCACTTCTTTGATGATCCAAGGTCTGCCTAGTCAGTTGATAGAAACCATGATGTATTGCTGGAATGTTCTTCCTTTTAAACTAATTTGCAAGTACAAACATCCCAAAGTGATTAAAGTAATGTTTTATTCAACATTACATGTTGCTACGTTCAGTGCAACAGCTCTTAGTGGTTCAATGTTCGCTCTGAGCCATTTAAAAAAAAAAAAAAACCAAAGAAACGGCTTCATTTATAGTCATCATGACTTGATTATTTGCAGACCTGCTATCTGGAAATTTAGATGCCCATTTTTTTTCTATTATAAAACACTGATCTGCTCGTGTCATTAGTTCCCTTACGACTTAAGTCTGGAAGGTAGCCAAGAAGTCTAAATCTGCCAGCAGTAAATTATGTGCTAGAGTGGAATAAACTGTATTAGTCCTAAAAATGTATAAATGGGTTGGAACATGAAGTAAAGTAAGACATATGTTTAATTATCTTTATGTCTTGTAATGTAAATTGGTTTTTAGTTTCGGCACTGATTTACATTGCATTGCTGTAATTTCCAGCTGCTTGGACATTGTTGTGTTCACTGCTGTGGGATAATAGCTGTGCTGTAGACTGTTAAACAATGTGCACTTCTCAAAGGGGTGACCTTTTGAGGAAATGAATAGTTTTATTGTCTGTCCATTACCCTGCTGAAACAACAGCGAAGTTATTAATTTGACTTCTTCTGTAATGTAAAAGCTCCAAAAACAACCAGCGGCTGTGTGAAAGACCCATAATAATACTCTCTGTATTGAATGTCAAACCTACTTCAATTGAAATGAATTGAAATGGAGATTGTGTTATATATGGGGGTTCTTACATATTTACGAATATTGCTACCTTGTAAGTCTGTTTTGAAGTTTCCTGTACAGTAGCTATATCCGCTTTTAAAATGCTGGTTTGCTTGCTCCTCAGGTATAATGTAGTGCTAGGACGAATGTGGGTTAGTTCAGAATATTCATTCAAAATGTAAATTAATACTGAAAATCTCAAGGGCAAAATAGCTCAGTACCTCATCAAATGACCCATTAGAGAAAGGAAAGAAACGCTTTGGTTTTCTTCTAAATTTGATCTTTTTGACAGTCATTTTAATACATTTTAAACATTGTTTGTTCCAATATTACATGGTTTGTAAATGTAATATGTATCCACCTGGGGCTGAAAATTGTTGGAACAGCATTAATATTTGGCTGTCAGGATGGGAAGATAAATTTCCTTTATAGAATGTAAACAAACTTGCAAACAAACAAGGTTGCCTCTCTTTCTAATAAATAAAAGTCTTTCACAATGTCTTCAGCGCATAGAAAGCTAAACAATGGAACAAGCTACCGCAGCAAACAAACTTTGAGACACTTTGGTTTTAAATGAATAAATGATGTAATATTCATCCTTTTATGGCAGCTGTCAGATTTATGAGTGGTTTATCTTTTAGACGGTAAGTGAAAAAGCAAGTCTCGAAAAGCCTGCCAAAGGAGAAAACAGCACAATGCACTGATAATGTACTGTCCTGTTATCCTAGCCTTCATCTAATCTGTCCTTTCTGTCAGATCTTCATACTAATAACCTTTAATTGCTTTCATTGAGAAATGTCATTATTTTCTCTTCTTGTGCTCTCTTGTTAATGTATTCATTTTCATTGGAGGGAAGAAAGGGTGTAGCATTTGGTTGGAATACCCTGTTAAAATATCAAATTTAATTTACAAAAAGGTTTTGGTGTTTGAAGTTGTGTGTAGACATTTGTATAGCGTTGCCATTGTTATTTACACCCCTGTGTTGTCAACTTAAGTATATTTAAATTAAATAATCGATCATTGGAATAAAAACACAGTTTAGAAGAAAAGATTTTTGATCAAAAAGTTATTTTAAGTCAGGCATTTAAAAAAAAAACAACAACAATCTAGTCTGTCGAGGCTTCTGGAAGTTTATTAAAAATTAAACTTAATTAAATTTAAACATATTTAAGAAGGTTTTTTACCTTGTAAGCCCACCTTAACTTATGTATATGTTTTTATTTAAATATTATTAGTGTAATAAAACAAACACCATTAAAAAGTACATTTTATTGATACTGTACAAATAGACTTAAAAATAACTTGTGATCTAAAGCTAAGTGAATAGCTTCCAAAATCCTTTTGATTAAAGTCGTGTTTTTGGCCTTTATTCACTGGTAATAAAGTCTCATCCATAACTGTAAAACACTCAGTTGCAGTAATCAATATGTAGTCATACTAAAAGAAACACAAAATGTGTTGGATCTTTCTATGGGCATTCACTGCAGATTTTTTCATGGTACTGACACGCGATTGACTGAGCTATTAAAGGCAATATTTTGTTTCACAAGCTCTGTAAGTCGTGGTTGCTTTTTTACTTACCGCTAGGTATAATACAAACTTTTACGTTTAACTTTACACACACTTTAAACAGAAACATTTTGTGAACAAAAACATCCCCAAATCGTTAGACCAAAAGAGGGTGTTTGTCAAAGTAACTACTGTATTTGCCATGTAAAAAACAATGCATACTATACATAACATTTTTTAAATAGTTGCAGTAAATAAGGTGTTGTTATAGCAATGCTGGTAACTGCTGTAATGTGAAACCTAACCGTATAACCACTGAAATCAATTATGAAAAGCATATTGTTTCCATATGCATACCGAGAGATAAGAACACTTTCAGCTCCAGCAGGTTGTACAGGCAATTATTAGTTTTTTATTATTAATATTTTATTATTAGAAGTTTTTTTTTTTTTTTTTGTTAAAAAATGTAGGTATTTCTTCCAAATATCATCAATATAACAAAAAACACCATTAGAAAAGAGAAAATCTGTTAGGCTTGCTGATAGCTGAGTCTGGAGATGTCAGTACTGTCTGTAGTAGAAGACGGAGAAGTCCTATTTGACGTTCAAGCTTCACAAAGTATTTTTATTACTGCTGTTGATGAAGTATAGGTCACAGAGGGGTAAGCTACGGAAGAAGGTAATAAACAGACACCAGGAAATGATACTTGAGAGTAAAAGTGAATGATGTGGATTGCTGCAGTTTAATCTGCAAACACAATATTTTGGGGAGACTAAATTGGGGTGAGATCTTAGGCTAGCAGTTGTGCCGCAGATTATTTGCAAACATCTTGCTATTTTGTTGTGTTAAATTGGTTTGAAATGTTGCTGTTTTTCTGCTTCTTTATTGGTTCATTGGGAGAAGGGGTATTGTGTTTTATTTAAAGCATAACGTGCTACATCTTGCACTGTGTGAAGTATTGGTTCTGTTTTCCAACAGCAACATCTTTGTCAGGCGAAAGAACAATTTGGCAGGAGGAATTTTGTATAATTCTGTCATGTATTACAGAAGCTGTTAAATGCAAACTTTGCATTCCACCAATCAATAACACAGACAGTTACAACTGGAATGTTTCTATACAAAATCAGTGCAGTGTTTTTTGCCGGTTGCTAGGGAAACACTTTGAAATCACAGAGCTTAAAGAATGGAATGTCTAATGTAATAAAATAACACCAGGTATCATAAATCATCCAGTGAGTGTTTTACATTGACATTTGGTTATATTTGGAGAATGTGGTTGAAGTCAATTTGGATTTGTAACAAAAAGAATCAAATAAATTTATCAGGGCTGGGGCAGAAGAGTATAGAATACCGTTCTGCAATGTTTGTTTTCAGTAAAATGGAATAAATGAAGCTCAAAGCTACAACTATGTAGGCAAATATCTTGGCATTCAGAACGAAGTCACACAAATGTGATTAAGGTAAGTAGCAGGCAAATGTTTGGCACAATTCGCACTTTTAGGTAATTAAGTGCAGGAACAAACTTGTACAGTATTTTTCCAAGCACTTATTTTATTATTGTTTCTTCTATAGAAAGTTTCCTTGAGGTTCAGGTAACCTTTATAAAAATATGAAACGCTCTGAAGGGCTGTGAACGTCATGTGAATGAGACCTGGTTCAGGCTCCTGGTAGGTTTTAAGAAAGCAAAATAAAGTGTAGAGGCACAGGGCTTGTGACAAAATGGGCTAAAATGCAATTTCCTGATACTGACAAGTCTATTAGCATATAAAATGGATTTTCTGTAAGTATGAAATATTGCTGCAAGGTGAAGCTGTTGCTTAAGATTGCATATCGGTGCATTCTTTCCACATATTTTGCTGGTGGGCCCTGCTTTTAAAACTAGAGAGACAGTGAGCTGAGCTGCTCACTTGCTGCTTACTGTCTCATGTCTTTTGTTAAAAAAAAGTTGATGTTGTAGGAAAACAAAAAGCAACACAACAAGTTGTTACATGCATATAAAAGAGAGCTGGTTCGAAGGAAACAGTACAACCATGAAATCAATACTAGTGATCAGTCACAGAGAGCGGCGTTATGTACATGAATACCAACTATCTCAATTACTGCCTAATTTTACTCAGTAGATTTCCTGTGTACATTATTAATTGAAACAAAAACACCAAGTTATCAAATGTGCCCAGCCATCTAAAGTGGAGACATCAAAAATACAAGAAACAATTGTTAATTCATCTAATAAGTCATTAATTAATTTGTCAATTCATTAATACGAAAGGCTGCACAGACCTGCAAATTTCCAATCAACCAGACAAACTTCCCAACAATCAGACAAACTTCCAACTGTCAATCTCGCACTGTGCAGAAACCACTGCAACCTTTCTAGCCAATGGGAGCACACACTAATATTTTAACCAATGAAAATCCAGCCTCACTCAGATATTACAGCCAATGATATTGCAGTTTATTAGAAGGGCGTTTCAAAAGATATTCTATTTATTAAGATACTCAACTCCGGTGATTTTCAATGGAGACTTCCGCCTCACTGCACGCAAAGCATTGTGGTATACAGAGAGTTTGGCCAATAAAATTCTATGGAGAGTCAATGGAGGTGTAAGACATGTTGCTGGTCTTCGCCATGTTAGAAAAATGCATCAAACTTTTGAAGTAGATTTCACATTTGCCCAAGGCCTTTTGAAGAAAATGGCAATATTAGCAAATTATGACAATATGTAATTATTAAGAAAAATGCTATTTCAGATTTTTAAAGCCATTCCTGTTAATCTGATAAGACATGTGAAACTGAGTCAAGCTGATATCCGAGGTGATTTTGCAACCAATCAGTGCTTACCTGGGATCTTCACAAAAGCTGCTTGTCAAGAGGTTTAAAAAGAAAATTGCATAATGTGATTTCCCTTCCTCTCTAATGATAGTGCAGCCCTAACCAATTAAATTGCTTATATAAAGATAAGAATGCCTTTATTTAAAAAAAGATGGCTTCACAAACAAAAGGGCTGTATGTCGGAGGGGGTTTGAATAGTGGATGGTCTCTTCTGTGTCCTTATATGTGGATGTGCTTGCATGGGAGAATGACAAGGGTTTTCACACAAAGACATGCCCAGTTGTATTAAAAGGAACCCTATTTAGAAAATTGGACGCTTTTGACAAAGTGTCATTTTCAACATCTTTTGTGAGCAGAGACATGCATTAAAGGCAGATCTGCTTTCCAAAATTGCAAACGTATGTATTTTCTATAGTTAGTTATTTTCATGAAAAGTGCTTTTTCATTTGAACCCATTTCATGAAATGCACAAATAAAAGCTTTTGAGGCAAACAGAGCAGTCTGTGTTTGTTTGAAAATTAAAGCTGTGAGCCTAATAAAACAAATGTCAGTGCAATTACTTGAATTACCAATTAAAACCTTAACACACATGACATATTGGTATTTAGCCTTGTACATAACATACATTTTAGCTTTTGACTCCATATACCCCTACCTCATGAATGGAAAGTTAAAATTATTTTACCCTATTTCATCTGACAATTCTGTCAAAAAGTGACCTGGTAGAACACTGAGTTTAATTGTGCAAAAAGGGGCTCATTTGACCAACAAAGAGATGAGGAAGAGGTATACTACAGGACTTCTGTGGAAGATTAAACCAGGTTATATTGCGTTCATGCTACTGTATGTACAGGAAGAACTATTTTATGTATAGCCAAAGTTTACATTTCATTGAACTATTAGTGAATGTAAAATCGGGTGTATTCAAAGAAATTGTACCCATTTGACCCCAGGGAATACAATGTAAAAACCCACAATGCGTTCAGGAATCCAAATGAATGGTTATATGCTCCTGCGTGCAAACAGAGTACCTAACCAGCTATGACATAACTAGAAAGGGTTCTGTTTTTTCTTTCCATTTTTTAGTTTCTTCCATATTTATTCCCTTGGTTCTTGCTACAGAGTATCTTTATTTTTGCATTTGCTTTAGCAATGTTAGCTTGGTACCATCAATTTAGTTGTTTGAAGTAATGTTTGTTTGTTGGAAACTTGAATAAAGATGCTTGCATTAATACACAATTCTGGGCACTATTTTATGAGTAAATGGGCCTGGATGACATTCCTGTTTGTTTATATAGTCTCAAGGTAGTTTCACATGCACGTAAAAGACACTTTGGACCTTCTCCCATTTCAAGATGGTCACTGTTAAACATTCATTCCTATTTCCTTATGGGGTACCAGAAATGCGAGATTTAAGCTTGTAAAGGTTTCTGAAAAGCAGTCAAACGTGAATTGACTTTTGGCTCCTAGGAACCAACAGAACCATTAAACACCACTCCCTTTGGGTTTTTGTTGTGGTTCACCAAGGTGCTGCATAATATAAAATGTTGCTGTCAGGGTTGTACACATCACAATAAAGGGCAATTCATGTGCGAGAGAACTGGATGTGCATACTAAAAACAGCATTTCAGCAGCAGTCTTTGAAACTGCTAAATTATGACTGTCATCAGCAGTAATGCATAATTGGCTTTGTTATATATCTTTGCAATTTAGTTTTTGTTCTCAGGGAGATTTGATGCCGATGGTGCCATGTCTGTTTATATAAAATGAACCCTGCTTCTGCTCTCTAAATATATATATTCTATTGTGAGGGGAAATATTTTAACTTAACCACTAATAATAAGTTTCCCCAGTCTAATGTTTTCATCTTTTCAACATGTCAAAGCAACCCTACAAATTCAGCCATGGGAATAGCCAGGCTCTCATTTTGTATTGTGTTTGTTCTGGATTTCTTATTGGAATATAACTAATTGAAGCCATCAGTGGTAGTAAGTCCCCCTTTTTTTTTAAACCATCAAAATTGCATTTTAATTTCTCGACTGGCTGTTATAAAAAAGGCAACAATTTGGTTCTTATGAAAGTGCTTTGATACCTATGAAGCATTAGTTCTGTGCTGACTGTTTAAGTCACTTAAGCCCAGCATACAGAAGGTTTCTTATATTTTACCAGGAAACATCTTCACATGATAATCATTAATGTTGCCTTCTGTGATGGTGCTGCTATGGTAATATGTTCTGCAGTTGTTTCTGTCTGCATACATATAACCAATATTATTTATTGTAACTGCAGTCCAAACCATTGCTTTATCATCACAAACCCGAAAAGATCTCTCCTGATTGGCCAAAGACATAATGTTTCTGGAAACATGTTGAAGTCAGGTCCTGTTTTTTTTTTTGTAAACAAGGAAACAGAAAACCTGTTTCCTTGTGTATTCCAGACTACAACACTTTGGTAACTTGAGGTGTTCTTGGAATCCATTGTTGTGTTTTTGTTTTCCCAGGTGAAGACCATGAGGAGAAAAGGGTTCTGATCCTGAGTTACCCACAGTACTGCCGCTATCGATCTATGATTGTCCGTCTTCGGGAAAGACCCTCGTCCTTATTGACAGACCAGATTGTGCTGGCCCTGGGAGGTATTGCGGCCTTGAACAACAACACTCGGATACTGTACTGTCGGGATACCTTCGACCACCCTTCGCTGATTGAGAACGAGAGTATATGTGATGAATTCGGTAAGTCATTTAGCTGGATAAAACATAGGCAGTGTTACTCATCGTGACGTTGATTTGTCATGTCTCGGACAGAGCGGAGTTGAATGATTTTAGCCCATTATCAGTAATATGATCAACTTGAAAGTTGGGGGAAATGTTGAGAATTTAGCATAACGTTTGCATACACAATCAGTCCAAGGAAACACCAACTATGATATAGAGTCTCTAGTGTCCGGAATATACTAATTAGCCTGCTATCCTTAAAGAGAGACTCTAATAATAAAGACAGTAAATGAAAAGCTAATACTGAATATTGTGTCTGATATTTATTCCCATTATTTCTTTACACAAATAATAATAAATGCATGGATGAGAGTTTAAACAGCTGTAACATCAGCTCATTACCAGTTATGGGTCTGTATACTCTTTTTGTGGAAATATGGATTGGAAACCTTATTCTAAAGCTCCATTTTATTTCTCTCAATATACACTACACACACACACACACACACACACACACAGCCTGCTTTGCAAAGGATTCTGGTCCATGTAGTTTTAAAGGTAATAGCAACTGCAATAATACATCTGCCTTTAATAGTGTTCTAGCCAGGGTATTGATGGGCTCCAAATGTATTGCATTATCATGCTTTTATTAATATTCACTTCTCACGTGTGACACTGGTGGTCAAACAGTGTAACTAATGTACAGATTTATTTGACCGTGCCTATAAGAGACACTTCTTCATTGTTACTTTGTTTCCTGTTATAACTCCAGTCTTGATCTTTATATAAGCTTATACTGTGTTACTAGCAGTTGGTGAAAATATAGTTTTTCAAGGAATTTCCTGAAATTTATTATACAGAAAAATCAAATTAAAAAAAGGAAGATATATTATGAGGTTTTTTTGCCATCTTGTTGGTCCTTTTCCAAGTCCAAGCTCCCAGCCCCGGTGTTGCCGGCGGTGAGCAGCAGTCCTGGAAACCTGGAAAGGAGATTGGCTCTGCAGCACAAATGACTGTGGGAGAGGTAGTGCAGAAGCGCTTCTGAACAGCACGCCACCACAGAGTGCGTACAAGCACTCAAATGGAAACATGCCACATGTTAGCTGGAAGAACCATAGAGCTGCAGTGTAAACAAATGAGGGGGGGAAATACTAATTTCAAACATCAGAGTTTCCATTTTACAAGGAGTGCTCTTTTAAATGACATGTATATGTTATTACACTGCATATGCACACTGTAATTAAGTTATCAGATTGGAACAATCTTATTTCCTTGTTGACAGGCAAATTAATTCCAACATATAATCCAATGCGATACAAAAGACATTAGGGTGTAAATAAAAAACACCCATGTTTAATTAGTCTGTTGGAGCACTGAGCTTAAGAGAGGCACATGTATAGACGATAGTGAATGCTTTACAAAAGACCTTTCATCAGGCCCCACTGTTCTAAACCTTATACAGCAAAACCTGAATCGAATGGCCACCAGCAAATAAATCCAAGAAAAGAAAAAAGTGACCTTGAATTAGCAGCTTCCTGCCTGGGGCTGACACAAAGGCTCAGTTTCTTTGTTGACCAGTCAGTAAGGATTCACTCTGAACAATAAACCACTAAACTGTGCCACAGCTTCCATATTGTGCTGACCAATAGGTGCATACTGTACAAAGTGGGTTTATATTAGTAAGAAACAGCACCAGCAGTCAGATGCCAGCAAATCAAAGGAACACTTGATCCAGTGTGGCAGATCACTAGAGGGCATTGGCTCATGCTTCAATAAGGCACGTTGGCTGATCATACATATGTCTGCGGCAGACAAATATAACTTAAAAGCAGCTCCTGAAAGCTACATAACACAGGGGACAATAATAATAGTAATAATAATAATAATAATAATAATAATAATAATAATAATAATAATAAAAGAAAAATACATTTGAAGCTATGTAGTCGTTAAAGCTGGACAGTTCAGCCCTTGTAGTGGACATGTTTTACAAAACCAGGGAAAAATACAGTACAGAGAAAAATGCTGGTTGTGATCTGGAAGATTCATTTGTTATTTTCTGTATACATTTCTGCAAACAGCTGGTTACAAAATAAATTGCAAAGTTATTACAATTACTATTACTAGGGATTACTACAACGAGACCTTGGGTCTACTAAGAATTACCATTTGTTTACTGAAAAGGGATTACTTTTATTTTCTGAAATGCCTGAGCCAGAATACAGCTTCATCTTAAACAGATTAAAAATATTCTAGAAGTTGTTGTTGACTTCAGCTTTTATACTGTTTAATCATTTCCACCCCTATTTTTCCAGGGTAAGAAGTTTGGAATAGCTGAGGCAAGGCCAAGTTGAATATTACATTTTTAAATAAATAGAGAACAGTACCTTGTTGGTTTTGCAGGTTATGAATGTGCTGAGGGAAGAATGTAAGTTCAACAAACCACAGTCTGGCTTTCCAACAAGTGTTCCTAATAATACCAGTCCTGCTAGTCAGAGATAACCAACGATTTGTCAGTTTGATGGAAGTAGGGGGTGTACAGTACAGTATTTCTTTCTATTTTTTTAAAGGAAATGTTCCATTGTAAATTCACTCAAGTTTGATCTGTGTTTTATTGGGCTAGGTGCCAGGTGGGTGAGTAGTACATAAAATCTGCAAATTGCCAACAAATAAGTCTGTTTACTTGGTTTAGAAATACAAACGCTGACCTTTGGCTTTCACAAAGCTCCATGTAACAGCTACCGCTGTTTTTTTATTTATTTTCATTGATTACATTCATTTTGGCTTTGTATTTCGAATACATTTCCTATGTTGGTGTCCTACATTAAACAAACAAACAAGTGTGAAATACATCTAGCCAGTATTTCTTATTCAGAAGATTACAGTGGCTGCTTATCTAGATTCAGTTCAGCTTTTACTGACACATTTATTACTGTATTGTAGTGAGGCCTGGTTAATTGTTGGCTGATGGGTTCAACCATGTTTATTTCACTCATTTAGTAATTACGTAACTGGTTTGCACATTATCGGACTCGCTCTTTTCATACAGAGCAGTATTAACACATTTTAGTCACAGCTGTATACCACCTTTTGTGAGCATTAGTGTCCTTTCCTTTCATTTTATACACTGTGTGTATAAAATGTGCTTGTGTGTCAGAAGTTGCTAATTATATTTCTGTTTCTAAAATGCAGTAGAAAATTGTGATTTACTGTCAGAGATTCCTGCCTTTTTTCTGTGGCAGCTGTGAGCATCATATTGATTCATCCTGTGGCAAACGCTTTCATCCTTATCATAAATACCCCTTTCATTTTCCCTTTCTCTGCACTAGTGAAATATAAATATTTTTCTTTGTTTAGCCTTGATATTAATCAGTGGTGGGCTGGTAGTAATTTCTGATATATTTCTGAGAAAGATATGTTCAACATATCAAAACATTGGGCAGCTGGCTCTTTGAGCTATATATATATATATATATATATATATATATATATATATATATATATATATATATATATATATCTTGGGACAATCTGCCATTCTTTCTGTGTTTTTTTTTCCGACAGCTTTCTTGTATAGTCTGATGTTACAGTTGAAGTGTAGACACCTAAATATTTGGATCTAGCTTATTTTTTAAGGAGTAAAAACATATTTTGACCTTTTCCTTGGAAACGTGTTGTCTTTCTGAATAGGAAAATCCACCCATTAATCAATAATATAATCATCAGCCCTGTAAAAGCATGGTTTCTCTTTGCCCTCTTCTTCTCTTCTCTTGTCATTTTGTATTGTTGGTTGTCCTGCACGCTGGCATTAGTTAATTAGTTTAAATCTTTTTTTAGATATGGGCTGCTAATGAGCTCCTAGGGACAAGGCCATAGGCCACAAGTTTTCATTTTGTATTGGAATGTTTCCTTTAGATCAATAAATAATCATTCTACATCAATCATGGATTCTCATTTCTGAAATTGCAGCACAATACAGATATCGGGGTCTATTCAGTTATTGATTTAAATATATCACCACTGTTTAAGTGATTAAAATGTGTGTATCGAGGTTATGAAAAACCTCCCTAGCAATGCAATATTATTAAGGGATGCATCTCCCTGTTGAAGGAGGTACAGTGGATGCCTCTGTTTGTATCAACGCCTGTACTGTATCCATGTATTTCACAGTGTAGAGTAGAATTATCTAGAGACCTGCGTAGCCAATTGGGATGAAACTTGGTGAGGACATTCTTTAGCATGTTACTGAGGGTATCTGAATCTGCTTTTCTGTTTTAAAGTGTATACAAGGCCAAGAGGTTGTCCTTAATGAGTAAGTAACTTGAAATTACATTTGGATTATGGGTGGTTCTTATTGCAATTACTCAAATACAGTACTGAAGTCAATACTCTGTGTTAAGCTGTAGCTCCAGGTCTAGCCAGATTATCTATTACCATATACTCATGTAACACAGACCAGATCCACAAGGTGTCTGTGTGGTTAGACCCTTGCAGTCCTGTTTTATAAACCAGCCCCTCTAGCACTGAGAAGTGGCTTCCCTTAGCCAGTAATTAGAACAGCAATTAAAAATATTCATGATACAGAGTATTCTATGTCTGTATGAATAAACTAGAAACTGCAAATAATATTCTGTGAGGTTCCAGCCAGCTGTAAAGGATGTTAACAAGGAGCTTGTTTTCTCCAAACGTTTGTTTCATGGAACATTTGAATAATTAGATGCTGAGCAGAGATTTACCCTTCAGTACATCAAAGCTTATCTTGGAATATTGTGAAATATCAGGCAGACTGATTTAACTTGTTAATCTTTTCCTAACTACAGTCAGCACTCAGATATACGACACTCTGATACACAATAGTCGCTTTTTACCGTGCTTGTTTTAAGAATAAAATCAATCCCCATTATATATATGTAATAAATTGATGCACATACACATCACACATGATTTCTATCTCAATCACCAGTTTTCTGATACAACGGCCATCGCTTCAGTGTTACAGTTTATTTGATTATCCGTCACAGCCCATGGGTTTTTACTTATTTTTCTTGCATGCGCAAATCAGTCGGTATTTATTGTGCAGTTACACAGGGCTTCCTTGAGTTTCACCTGACGAAAATGAATCAACAACAAAGCGAGACCCTCTACTGTAATGTAAAACAGTTAATAACTAAACAGTGATCTTTAGTTGCTTTTGTGCATTTTCATTTGCAAGTGAACTGTGACATTAGGGCGTGATCAAGCACTATATTCTGCAATTTTAAATACTGTTTTAATTCTTGAAACTCTTGTTTTTTAATCTTTTGCTAAATTGGTTTGTTTGTTTTAAAGAGTGATGCTTATGTTTCACTTTTAAAAGTGGGAACATTTTCTACATTCCTCGAGACCTTTTCCTTTTTGGCCTGAGTAACTGTAATGCAGGTTATTAATGATATCCAGATGCTCTTTAAAGATAGATTTTTTTTTTACTTTTCTTTTTTTTTTTTACTGCTCTCAGAAACTGTAGACCTTCATTAATATAAATGATGTAATTGTTGATTTCACTCCAGCAGCGCTTAAGTTTAAGCAAACAGAATAATGACTATTTTCATTCTATGCCCTGTGTAATTACTACTGTTAAAGGTATCCTATGTAGACTGATAATTTACGTTGCTCAAAAACAACTATGAGAGATTATATTAAATCCTGTCTTTCACTGCAGTTAGAGGGGGATTGTGTCCAGTGCTAACACCATTATTATTGCTGTTCATCAGCAGCATTTCATAGGTGGATTTACGATGTTTGAGTTCTTTATTTCGCAATCTGCATTCTATTGTCAGAGGATGTTGAGTTTTCTTTCGTTTTTTAAAAAGCCTTTATGTTGAAACTAATCATTTCATGGAAATGAAAACATGTATGATACCACTACATTCTGTTTTAGAGTAATTTCCTGAATGCACTTCTTCTTTTTTATATCAGTATTTCCAGAAAATGTATTTCCTAAATACTGTTAAAGTGTTTTAATATACTTGTAGGATACAAGTTACTTATTCTAATTGGCTCATTTATTCAATTGATCTGTACCACCATTTCAATATTGATACTTCTACTATTTCAATATTATATTCGGACCAAACTGGTCAATTTACCGACTTTTAAAGACAAAAATACACTAATGAGACACATGCAATGTTTTTTTTAGTTTCAATGATATTTAGATTTTGCACTGTTTAGATCAATTAAACCCACCTTAATAAGTCACCACCCTACATAGCCTACATGGTTTAAAAAAAAACAACTTGTAAAGACAATAGCAGTTTATTTACTCAGGGATCAGTTATACTGTAGCCTCTTTGATCAGTTTCCTGTCTTGTGTGCTTTGAGGCCTCCAGTTAATGTTTCTCAAATTTCGAAGCCACCCGTGGACCACCGTGCCTGTCGTATCTTTTAGCTTTGATTTGGAAAGATTTGAAAATCCATCAGAATCCGACATTTACATTCTTACATTCCCTGAGGTGTCAAGTCCCCCAACCCCCTCTGCAGGAACAGCTAAGGATAGAGATAGAAATTCAACAGCGACCGCAAGTGCCAACATTCTTGAAAGCAGCACAATGGAAAAGAGAACGAGTTTGTGTTAAAACATGGCCACATTCTTATGCATACACCCACTATTGAAAAAACAAAACAAAAAAACAAAACAAAACGCAGTGATGTAATATTTTCCAGTAACTGTTTAGTGTGCATTACGTCAAATGAAAACCAAATTGCTATCGTTTCCCATTCTGCTCACTGGTGCCTCTCTACCAGCAACTGCAAAGTTATGAAATGCTTTAATAAAGCAGTCTGAAAGTGAAGTGTAGGAGGACTGTTGCCAGAAGTGATTTACCTAGCACTACAATTTGCCTTACAGTTTTTTAAAAGGCAAACGGCTCCCTTAACTTGTGTCTGAAAAGCAATTACAGACTCACATCTGCTGGTTTGTGCTGCATTCCTGGAATGACCCAATACTGTTTGCAAAGAAGTGTTGGTGTCTGTCTGGAAACACTCCATATATGAAATAATAAAATTATATCTGCTTCTGGGAAGTAGATTATATCATCTGAAATTGTGCCATTATGTTCTTTTTAGTACGCTCTTACTTGATATGGATTAATTTATGCTCCTAGCTGGCTCTTTTAGTTAAAACACTTATTCTTAGCAAAAAAACAAAAACAAAAAAAAAACCTCTGGATATTTTAGCCGGCGGTTCCTATTCAAATATATTACTTTCCTTTGAAAAGAAAAGAAAAAAAGGAACACAGCGTGTCAGCACTTAAACACGTCTTTTTTTTTTTTTTTTACATGTGAAAAGTACCTACTATGTATGATGTGCACGGATTTGGAATATTGTACCTACGGCAAAAGAAAACACCTGGATTTTCATCTGTTGTATCCCCTGTTCACTACTTAGAGCAAAAAAAAAATAAATTATGCATGAAAAAAATAGAGAAATAACCTTCCAGTATTTAGAATCATCATTTTTGTATTACCAATAAAACTGTAGTGCTGTAGACTGAGAACATGGCACTAAATCCTTTAATTTAACTATTATATTTTAATAGTTTTCTTTTAGTATTTTGTATTTGTTACCTAAATGTGTATAGATCATGATTCATTGAGCTCAACAGTGCTGTAGAGATGTACCAGCTCCAGGACGTGGATCCTATGTGATTTATAATCCAGCAGACATCTATGTACTTACCCTATAAGCTTTTAATGAGGTAGCATTTTTGAGTATTAAAACAAAGAGACATACTTCGCTGGGATTTTTAGAAAAAAAAAATTGTGTCGAGGATGTGTTCATTTCCTTGTCACACCTCTTTCATTTTTATTTCTGTCATTTTATTTTATTTATGAAGGAATCTTTTCTTTGAACAAAACACTGCCATAGGGCCTGTGTGCAAAGAAGAGATCTCCTTTTGTGTAGACTGCATATTCAGAATAATCTTCCCAAGTGATTGATGGCAGTGCCTTAAAAGATGCTGTACCGGTATGTGCTTAGAAAGGCCAAATATAGACTGTAGCAGCATGAAGCCATTTCAAATTGTAATATAATCTTGTCTTTTTGGAAAGGGGAATATGTCATTTTTTTTTTCTTCAGATATCTTTGTTACATTTCAGTGGTACTCTTTTTGACTGTCCACACATCAGACATGTTTAGGAATGTATTCTTATACAGGCTTTAGGGAAACTGTTTACCTGTCACAGAGTGCTTTCAAGAAACGAGATAATTTTACTAGTAAAATTACAGTTGTTATAACTTGCCCAACAATAATTGAACTAAGTCAAGAGTCTGTAATAAAATACATAAATAAATACATAAATTAATAATTGAATGAATATAATATTCATTTCATAGGTTTTCTTAGCAGGTGTAATGCTGTTAGTGTTTGGAAGAAATTCAGTATAGCATGTGGGGAGAATTATGAAAAAAAGAAATTCCCTACTGCAGAATTTAACATAAGGTTGGGTTGGTTTTATTCTTATGGGAACTCAATACCACTGCTGTGCTTTGTTCTTAAGTGAAACAGATTGATTTTTCTTTGAGGCCAAGCCCGCTGTGTGCTATAACTGAGATATCCTTCTGTCTGTCAGCATTATTCAAATGCTGAAAAAGGAGGGTTTGTTCTGCGGCTGATTATGTAACCTTTGTGTTTTTTTATAGATGGCATACAAAGCATACAAAGTAGCCAAATCCTTTTAACACCATGTGTAACTTTAAAAGGGAAAATATTTGCTGTGCACACAGTTAATTAGGGAGGAGGGAGGTGGGGCAGAGACAATGTTATAATGTATTTCTTTTAAGAGAAACTTGCCTTCATGCACATTTTTTAAAGCAGGATACTGTATAAGTGTTTTTCCTTCTTTAACACCAAAGTAATAAAAGGTTTGGGGACTAGGGAAGGGGTTTATCTTTACAGCACATTGAGCTTTGAGATTGAAATGAAGGTTGAAGTTTTTAGTTAGGAGGTCAAAGTTCCACTTGCAGAACTTCAGTCTGGCAGAGTTTCAAAGCTTTGAGAATTGAGTCTGTGACTATGATGCATAGTAATGAGCAGTTGTGACACTTCACGGAGGTCATGGGTTTGTCACATGGGCACCCATGCATCTTGGAGACACGAAGGGCATTACTTTTTGGCAACAAAACAAGACTTTTATATTAAACTCCCTTATTTAATTTGTCTTCGAGTTGAGGAATATAGTTAAAAAAACCTTTGCATTTAGATGGTTTCTATTTCTTGGTCTATAAGTGTCATTTTTTATATTGGCTATAGAAAAGGTGTTCTAAAGATGTATTTCATTTAAGAGGGTACAGTTCTCTAAAGCAGGATACAGTATGAGCATCTGTTAGATGTTATGTCAAGCTTTTGTTGACTGGACTAACAATCAAAGTTTTATGGCTGTCAGTGGAACCTTTCATTGCTATTTCCCTCCACAGCGACCCCTACAGGTTGTGGTTTGGCGTTAGAATAACTGCAAGCTTTGTATTTAACAACATCCAAAGCATACATGCAGATCAACACTTGGCGGTGTGGGTGATAAGGAAACACATGCCACCAGAGGAAAGGAATGATAACAGTATATTTAAACAGAACCCCCTCTCCCTAAACTAAAATAAAACAGAGCTCAAGTTCATATCTTAATCAGACTGATCAAACCTCAGTTACAGACGCCAATGTGATCTCATTTAACATCTAGTGTGTGTAGCAAGCAATCTGGGTTTGTTTGTTCTTATTTTAGAAACATTTTTGAAGGATTACTAATGATAAGGTGTGTAACGCTTACGTGTGTTTGCATGTTCCAACTCCCATTCCCATTAATATCTTTCAAATTAAACTTGGCTAGGAATATATTTTACCTATCTCTATATCCCACTGTTATTAACTGTCATTACCGGGAGTATATACGAATGCTAATTAAGATATTTAAATAACCCTTTGAAATGACTCAGTAATTGTTTTTTATCTTGAGACTACACTAATAGCAACACCCTTTTTATCTTTTGTATACATTTCATATTTATTATTACAACTCATCTAAATGCTTCTTTTAACTAGAAAGCCCTAAGCTGTGATGAGTTAACATAGCACAAGCATTCATGCAGAAATAATACACTACCATTTTGAAGTGCTGTGTGATTGCTGTCTTTTTATAGCCCTTCAGTTCAGTTCAACAATTAGTCCCTGCATTGTGTTGTTGAGTCTTTGAAGGACTAAGCACACTCAGCCAACTAATTTGGGGAAAATGAGAGCAGGCAAAGAGATAGAAAAAAAGTACAGCAACAAGGTAATTATAAAACATGTTGTAAGAGGGGGAATAGTCATTGTGTTTACTGGTATGCTAACAATACTGTGCCAAAAGTTAGAATGGGAGTTATTGTGACTTGCAATCAATGTTCCCTAGTCTTTCCTTTTCAGCTGACACACACAGCATGTTTGTGTGTTTTTCTAACTCCTGGCAACAGGCACGCTGTCATAAGCCAGGAAGCTTTCATTAGTATTGTAAAATAGCAAGGCTACATACCTCAAAGGGTCATACATCTAATATTGAACAAAAAAAAAAAAATATATCAGAAACAATACAAAACAAGGAAGGCAATACAAGTACTGAAGTGGCATTTCTATAGAAGAAGATAATGCTTTATTCTAATTGGGAGAATAAACTATTTTACATGTTTTAAGCATAAATTACTACAATTAATACATTAGTAGGTTATGAATATGGGTAAAATCCAAAATTAGTCCTGTTATAATCACAAACCAATTTGATTGTTGAATTTCAATTAATATAACTAATCAAAAGTGGCAGTATAAGCTTGATAATTACCTAATGTTTCCCTAATTATCTTCATAGAGATTCTGCTGTAGTTAATTCATGCCTAACAGTATATTTTATATTTTTGTCTGCTGTCAACTGAAGCCTTATGAGAAGTTATTTGAATGTAAAATCATTATTGTGTCATCTATATTAATATTTCTTTAATGATCCAACTCCAGTGGAATGCTAACATAATTTTTAAAGCTTATGTAATGTAATTGTAAACTGTGTATCTTTTGCTAAACTATCATATTTAAAGCACACTAAACACCACGCAGAGATTAAGAAGGCTAACTGTTATCGGTTTTCATTAAAATGAAATTCCACACAACTGAATATGCTTTTGAATTCAGAGCAGGGGTAAAATGACATGACAAAAACTGGAACTGATGTTATCAACTCTTGAAAAACACAAGAAGGGCTTTTTTCTTTTAAAGTTTCAAGCATTTGTAAACAATCTGTTTTTACTTGTCTCCACTGAAACACATAAGGATTATAGTTTAACAGCATATTAATTAAAAAGCCTTTAGTCTGGGCATTTTTACTGGTTGTGAAGCAAAAGCAGCAAGCTGTTTACAATGAGGAACTGGATGAGGCAAAAACAATTCACTAGATTGAAGCCCTTTTTACAGACTGCAGTGATTCATCAGGTTAAGGCCATTAATGCTTAATCTAAGAAGAGTGATGTTCAAACGCAGACATTCTCAGTCATATGCAAATCTGGGAATTGTGTACTGGGCTGGGCACACATATCCAAGTTCTGACAGTGTTGTTTTGCATAGTGGAGGAAGTGAAAACAGCTTTGATATTATCAAATGTTTCCACCTCCAGGAACAGACATTACATTTACTGTACCTGATTTTCTATAGGCACTCCTTGAAGGAGATTAAGCCTGCATTATATCCATTGTAAAAGCTGGGCAATGTGTTGCATGGGGAAAGCATCATGCTCCCTGAGGCGCTCACCTAGCAAAGGCACCGTGCTGCGCATACAATTGTGGTGATAAACACAGGTGAAATAATTGGACACTATAAAATAAAAAGAAAATTCCTTTGGTAAAGGGTTATGATTCAGAATTTATGTCCACAGGAGAATTCCACACATCCCTTCCCCAATCCCCTTGCTTCAAAACCTCCCTAAAAATCTCCCCCTTTTTTTATCCCTTTTAAATTTCTATTGTGGATTTTATATTTAACAATATCACTGTGGTTCACAGTTACACTGCTATGTGACTCATCCTGGAAAAAGAGCTCATATTTAATTTTGCATATTTAGCAGGTTTAAATGAATAACCTCCTTTTTTAAATAATGCCTACTGTACTAAATACTGCTCCACAGAAATATTGCTTGTATATGTGCAATATAGCTATCAAATTATTGGCCAATGTGATCCATGGAACAAACACCCCCTCCCCCATCCCTGTGAGGAATAAAATATCTATGAATTTGCTTCATCTTTAATCCCTCGTAACATTGAATGACTGTGAACAGGACTGTGTCGCTTTGTTACATATTCATAAAATACAGGCTTGACAGCTATGGGCTGGAAAAAGAAAATAGAAGAAAAGGATACTATTTTGTAACCTGACCCAGAATTCCAAATCATGCTGATGCAGCCAGCTGGCAAATCAGATGCTAGCGTGATGTCATCTGTATGAGACTGATGTAGTTATATGTTTCTCTAGCTAGTGGCCCGTGGGCTTCGGTGGGCGGAAAAACAATATGACACCAAAAAAAAAAATACTCCCTGCCCCTCCCCTTACAACTTCATAATCTATCAAGGAAACCAGGCTAGGAAGGAGCCCAACATCAAAGATATCTAAAGTTTTTTGTATACATATATGTGAAATAATCATTGACTGTGGATTAGCCTGGTGATAAAGCACAGGGTGCGCTGGTTACAAGGCCTACTGTTTGGTGTGTAACAGTCATCACCTGTCTGCTCATTGGCCACAAATATCAGCTATAATATTAAGATATAAACAACACAGATTAACAGCACAACAATTTTCTTTTTTTAAATTTTTTTACCAGTGATAGTTAGTCTCGGTCTACAAGGGTAATTCCAGTCCATGACTGTGTTCCAGCCAGGTCCTCAATTATTAAGTTGTACCTAATCTGTCAAGTAACTGGTTGGAACAAAATCCTGGACTGGAATAAACATTGTAGGCCAAGAGTAAATACCACTGTGTTACACTGATAACATTTTACAGGAATTATCTATACAGGTGATTTTTTCAACATGGCCTTATAAAGTAAAAGGTTTCTATAAAAACGTAAACACTTTGTGGGACCTACACCTTTAAGGGTTTAGCCATCATATATATTAAAGGTTCTTGGGACAATTCAAATGTGTTTTTAGTATTTTAGAATTAGTGGTGAAAAAAAAAAAAAAAAAAAAAAAAAACCCTGTGATGTGGGAACAGCTTATTTATTAATTCCAAAAAAAGAGGTTGACTGCACCATGATAAAAGACACATGACACACAGTGTAATTACGGGCTCTGGAAATCAAAGTTTGGGAACCAGTAAGCAAATCTTTTATCTGTTGCTCCATCTCTTTGTAATCCTTTCTAGTATGGGCTTCACACTATTTCACTATAATGAACAGAACAGTCGTGGTCGTTTCTGTCAAGCAGCCAAGACGTTTTTAGTTTCAGCAACAGCAGAGAAAAGATACTTCAACTGTTCTATATCGCTTAGACCAAACTTACATTTAGTGCCTCGTACGGATATAAATATGGTCTTTTACATATTTAAGCATTCAGTGTTGAAAATAATAGCTCTGTATGTATTTCCTATGTGCTGTTATAGTTTGTGTCTGAAAAACCCTTCCTGAACAGTAAAAACAAAAAGAGATTAAATATATTGTTAATAACCCCTGATGCAAATATTTGTGTCATATAATGGAGAAATGCCTGTTTCAGAGAACAGAGGATGTTTCCTTTTCTAAAACTACCTTTGGGGAATCTAAATAAACTGAACTTTAAACAAGGTCTGCTTGTGTACACTAGTGAACAGGGTTACACTTAAAACATGTCATAAGTGTTCCTGCTATTCTATTTTAATCAATAAGAAACCATGTCAAGAACATAAATTACAAATTAACCAGCTATCATGAACAGGTTACTCATAAGAAATCCTATGAAATTGTATTGAAATTCACACATGGCAATTATGTTACATGAATAGTAATATAATATAAAATTGTAATTTTTTTTTTAAAAATGCAGTTCTATATAGCTCATGGTCCAATACAGATAATTTGCGTTGGTTGTATAAATCAAGCTAGTGTATTATAGTTTCTTTAGTATTTGGAGTTAGCCTTTTGTTAACCACTGTAATGTTGTCACAAGTTGTGTTAACTTTAACAGCCTGCAATTTAATAAAAAAAAAAAAAAAAAAAAAACTATGAAAGATGGCAGTACAGCTAATGTGTTTAAAATGGAGCTTGTTTTCCCTGGAGTGGATACATATACTTGTGCTCCATTATGGTAAAATATGTTTATTTTTCACTGCATTGTTTTATTTGTCTATGAAAAACCCAGAATGAACCAAGCGCTTGTCTGAATGGGGTCCACTTCTCTTTTGGCACAAACACATTACTGCTCCAGTTCTCTGGGACAAATTAGAAGCAACATTTTCTCGAACCCTTGAAACAATTATTAAAAAAAAAAAAAAAAAACACACATTAAAAATAAAAACTTTTTTTTTTAAATCTGTTTCTATTCATCATGAAATATGTCAGATAAACAAATAAGAGATCTAGTGGCATTTTCTATACAAAAGTAAACTATGTAACTAAACAAATACCCTATCAGCGGTGTCATCACTATCCTCCTGCTGTGCATGATGGCCTCAAGCGTATTTCTAAACAAGTTTGTCAGAGCACACAATTACTGTAGAGCCTTGTTTTGTGAGGCTTGGAAGCACATCCATAAGTTAGAACATATTTTAATTCCTCCTTTTAAACGGGATTGTTTTCTATCTGACTACTGCACTGTTGCAGTGGCAATAATAAAATCTATTTACATCCCCACCCATATATAGATATATATATATATATATATATATATATATATGATAAAATATGGTACACATGCTTTAAGTTAATCAAAAATAAGTTACAAACAATAAATATTTGCTTCAGTCTCTTATGTAAACACGTTTTTGTTAGTATGCATAACCGAATCTAACTAGAGCAAGTGCTAAATGTCAACAGATGCATTAACGTCTCCATGGAGACATCGTGTATTTGAAGCTATTTATTTGAAAATAAAAGAGAAACTGAAATGTGGCACAGATGTAGTTGCTATCTATTATACAAGCCCAGGATAGAAGCTGATTAGCTTACACTGCAAACCCCCCTGCTTTTAGGATGTGTTCTAAATGAGGATAAAGTGTATGGGAAAGTATGGCTATTCAGTTACATAACATCTGTTGTTCAGCACTGAGTTAGTTTGTATCTTTGTATGTCATACTTGTTGTGACCTGTGGCTGGGTTTCTGAACCCTGGCCCTGCCAGAAGTGACCCTTTGCCAAGTCCTTTTAGTACTTGCAGGCTTAATGCCTGTGGAAAGGGCTCTGTTGTAAACTGAAACTGACGATTAATAAGAGCCTTTCAGAAGAATTGGGCTCATTAGTTTATTGATTGTAGTTATGTTAAAAGCCAGTAAAAACATGTCTGAAGTAATGTGTGTGTGTGTGTGTGTGTGTGTGTGTGTGTGTGTGTGTGCGAGCGTGTGCGTGGGTGCATGCGTGCATGGGTGCGTGCGTAGGTGCGTGTGTGCGTGCGTGTGTGCATACGTGCATGCATGCGTGGGTGCGTGCGTGCATGGGTGCATGCGTGGGTGCGTGTGTGGGTGTATGCCTGCATGGGTGCGTGCTTGGGTGTGTGCGTGCGTGGGCGCATGCGTGCATGGGTGGGTGCGTGCGTGGATGCGTGCATGGGTGCGTGCATACGTGCGTGCATGGGTGGGTGCGTGCGTGGGTGGGTGGGTGCGTATGTGTGTATTTGTTTTTAATGCATTTTAGTTTCCTTTTTTTAATTGATAAATAAGAGGGTTAGCAAAGAAGATAGGGTCTTTGTGCTAATCTACTTTCAAACAGGTAGTACAAATAAGGCACAGATATTTCTTTGTGTTTCCGGTGTATACATGATCACCTATTCATTGTGAACAAATGGTGCATAGTGTCTTTACAATTAAAAATATTGATTTAGTTATTTATTTTTGTGCATTTTAAAAGTTTCTGTTTGATAAGCACAAAATGCAGACACAGGTTTTAAATAAATAAAAAAAATATATGTTCAATTAAGGGGCTGAAGAAATGACTATGGTGTGGACTCATTCTGACACAGTAGTTTATTCCTGATTTCCTTGGATGAAAGTATGAAAATACATATTTTAGATAACAATTTTTATTTAAACATATTAGAGACAACTGCAAATAGAGGAAATGCTACTACCAATAATTGCTGATACCGGTAATTATGTGTAGGCATAACAGTAATATATTGCAGTTTTTAAATAAACACTTGGTGTTAACGACTCTGAAAACATATTGCTGTTCTTTTCCTACTGTGTCAATGCCTCAAAGAAATGCGTGAGGTAATTGTTTGTTCAGAGAAGTAATACTGGAAACCACTAGAGGGCAACTGAGAGTCGTTACACATTGGTTTCCAACTAGCAGGAAATAAATTATTCTTGTGAAGCTTTTAAAAACAAATCAGCATTTATTTTTCTGTCTTGATTTTTTTTTTTTTTTAATTCTACTTACAGTACTGGTTGCCCAAATTCAAAATACATTTACAACCTAGGCTCATCATAAAGTAAAACATAGTCATCATAGGGTGATTCAACAGACAGTTGTGCCCAAATAAGACTCTTCTGCTTTTGTATGTGACTCTGTGTGTGTGTGTGTGTGTCTGTGTTAAGCCCAGCTGTGTTAGATAATGATCAAATGACAGTTGGTCATGAGTTTATAATGCTGGATGGTGAAATATTTGTGTGGTACAAAGCAGGTCTAAGGATTGACAAAGACACAAACTACATTCAGAGCTGCTCATAATTTGAAAACAGTTTCTTTTGATATTTTAACTGCCATCCAGCTGTAGTAGCACTACATTTTGTATTTTTTCCGTTGTATTGTTATTTTTTAGTTACGGTTCTGATGAATAGTGTGCCTTTGAAAGATGGCGGACAACAACACTGGCTACAGACAGGCAAGGTTCCATTAGAGTTTCCAGAGCAGCTCTACAGAAGAGCTCATCACAATACCAGCCTTTCCACTCCATCCTGGCCCTCTCTCAAGTAGTGACAGACACTTGTGCTGGATTGCGTACCGGTTTTGTTGACCAATGCCCGCTGAGCCCAACCAACTCATTATTTTTTTTTATAGACACCCATCTTTAAAATGAACATCCCTGAAAGCAAATCCCTTCCTTACTTGAAAACACGTATCCAGTGCTTTTGTGCATTTATGTCACAAGAGCATAATATAACAAGCTGTAACAAGAAGTTACAGCTATTAATGAAATGTTTTAAACAATATCCTGCGAAGTACTGTAAATGTAACAGTGCTATTGTTTGATCCAAGATGGATTTAATGTTGTGTAAATATCAGTTTAATTCACTTTAGACTTATTTACAGAAAGAAAATTGTAGGTTTCTGTCATAAGAATCACATACTTACAGTACATAGGATTTAAAAATTACCTTTTTTTTTGTTGTCAGCCTGTCGCACAGTGTTATTTTGATGCTGTGTAAATTATTTGTCATGTATCTTTCTTTCCTTCTGTGCAGTACTGTGCCATCTGCTGTAAACACCAGTATGAAGTCATATGACAGATACATAGAATGGTTGATTCTGCTATAATTTCAGTACAGATGGTACAGTGTGTCAAGTTCAGCCAAGCTTGAAAATATTGTGCCGTGTTCAGTAAAAGATAAGAATGCATAACCCTAATTAGAAATATATCAAACACCGCCTTATTTCATATGTGCTGAAAAGAAGGATTTAACTTATCAAAATATACATATTCAGCTGATCATATTAAAAGGTATCACATGAAAACATGGTTTTCTTTAATATTTTTTAAATATCTTTGGAGGACAGAAATGCCTGTGGAATAATATGTATGTAAACAAAAACCCATTGCACTGTACAAATGTTATAGCCAGTGTTCATTCTGTGTTGTAACTGATTTTGTGGGAAAGTATTGCTCCAATGTGTGGAAATGTATGTAATGTAGATGAAAATACTGCTCAACACTTATAGTTTTCAATTACGTTTTTTTTTTTTTTTTGTAACACATCTATGTTTTATATTATGAAGCGAAATATGAATGTAAAGAAAAAAACACCAAAACCTCATCTTTCAACAACTGTTATAACAGTTTTGTTTCATTTTTTTAAATTTTATTGTAAAAACTATAAAACCAGTAAAAAAAAAAAAAGGTTGCAAACTGAAAGGAGCACTTCATATTGTGCTCTACTATTTCAAATTCAGATGTTTACACAGTAGTTCTTTGTATTTTCGATTACTACAAATGTTGAGAAGAATTTTACATATATAGTACATAACAAAATTTCCTATGTGGTAATAGTATGCACTTAAATCCTACCTATATTACTTTATCAGCTGATCAACAGTGAAATAATATCAAGGTATAACATTGAATTTCTCTCCTAAATATTTCCACATAGACCTTTGACAAATAAATATACGTTAAGAGAACTAACCGTCTTTAAGACCTTGTCTTTAATTGACTGCATGTATTTTTCCAGTTGTGTTTTCATGTACACTAGTACATAGAGCTCTGGTCTAACCCTCTGTAAGCCCCTTTTCATTTCCGTGCATTCTAGGGAAACCAGACGGTCTTTATTAACCTGAATGTAAATAAAGAATATTGAAAGTACAGCTGCAGTGTTCCGCTGCATTAGGAAAACAAAGTTGTCAGACGAGTCCTGCATAGTTATTGACCTTGGGGTTACCTATTTTCTGTTCTCCCAGCACTGGCATAATAAGCATGTAAAAAGGCCATTGTAAAAAGAGAATAATAACTTTACATATATAGTGAGAGGAAAGTGAGTAATGTCAGGTGTGTTACAGTTGCATTTGTAGATTCAGGCGTGTCCGTTTGTAGGCAGTTTGAACACGTCATTTCCCAGAAATTGGCTAATAACATTTCTTCTTCATTACCCATAACTAATTAAACTTAATCTACGTCTTTATTTCCCTGAAAATAGGGTTGTTTAATAGAAAAAAAACAAAATCACTTGCAAACAATTAGTGAAGCTTTTATTGTTTTCATTTTGATTTGCAGATTTATAGATGCAGTGAACGGTTTGGTTTTATTTTTTTGTGCACCTTATAAACCTACGTTAAAATATCTGTGTTTCCTGAAAAATGTTTTTTAGTGTATGTAATTGCATTTTTGTTGGCTTCTTGTCTATGGAGATTGCAGGGTGACATTGGGGAATACAGGTTTCAGGAACCAAGGTAAATGGTCCTGGTTGGCTACTGAATGTTGTTTAATACGATCAAATAATTATTTAATGAGGGACTATTCTGTTAAAAGACAAAAATGAAACACGTTACAGAGAATATGTATTCATAGCAACTATAAAACACACGTATTCTTTATTCAAGAACTATCTGGTGAACTGCAAGGAGCTGTTTTGTGCTTTTGGCCTTGTAACACGACACAAACAACACGTACCTCTATTACGATGCAATCAATATATTATGTAAAGAAAGAATCACGGTTCATCAACACACAATGAATCGTTACACTGCTCCCAGTAACATATCAAAATAACTCTTCAAATTTAAGTACTGATGCAATAAATATGCATGTTTTACTGTGGAAATCAAATATAATACTGTGCTATTACACTGATTACAAGAGTGTTCATTAATAACATTTATTTCCAATATACAGTACAGTCTGTTACACTGTACATGTTGAACACATTTTAAATAATTCAACACATGCTGTAAACATACAAATTGCAGTGTGTGGTATAGTTTGCTACCATACATTGTATTCTTAACATCTAACTCATGTACTTCAATGTAAACCCTCTTATCTTAGTCTTTCCCAAAGTATGTTAAGTGGAAATAAGGTGTGTGACTGTTATTAGGAGTGTGATAACTGAAGTGATATTATTAGGGGCTTGTCGCCATTGACTCCCATTATATTGTGGCCAATATGAAGTGGAGGATGCATCAACAGGAGTGATCTTAAGCTGGTTTGACTGTATTCTTAGATGCTGTGTGTTTGATGTTGGCTCCACCCCCTGGTGATTAGAGGTAAAATAAAATAAAAAACAGCTAAAAAGTTAAATCTTCCATCGCTTCATTGTATTATATCACCTTCAGATTTTGGTCAAGTGCTGTTCCTGAACAATTACTGTAACTTTAATTCTGTTCTCAAGGCAACCATTTTTTATCTCTGCTTTTTCAAATGTAATTGGGTATCAAAAGGTTAATGTCTAGCCTTATTTTCCTAAGCCTTGGCAGAAACATAGGATGGCCTTTGAAGTCATTACCATTAAGAAAACAGCAAAAAAAGGAAGTCAGGATTTGCTTATAGGTGAAATGAAGCTACAGTAATGCAGTCATTGTTCTTAATAAATTTGTGAAAGATGTGTGAAGTAAAACACTGTATCAGCCTTAAGCTTCTGGTGTCATTTAGCTGTTATCAGCAAACTTGAGAGACACAAATGGCAGCTCAGGAGAGATGGTAAGATAAGAAACTAAGAACTCTAAATCAACCACTCCTTAAAAATACAGTAGTAATAATAATAATAACGACATAGATAACTATGTGTGGTACAGTACCTGGGTAGTGTTTGCATTGTGATGTGTGTTTCAGAAGACCTCCCTGTTTTTCTGCGGTTGTCATTGACACAGTTTGTTGACCTGCCTGCATTCCCCTGTTGTTATCTGGGGTAGAGCTCAGAGAGTGGTCCTAGTGGAAATGGGAAATGGTGTCATCAGGCAGCACAGGCATTGCCAGCCTGGCAGCTGGGTGCAGCTGTCTCCCGTCCAAACCCTTCATCCTTCTATTAGTATCTAATCTGTTTATGTGTGAGTAATGGCGCGCCGAGGAGGGCTAACAGAAAACTATAAACTGGGAGCAAAAAGCCAAATTGTTCACACAGTTTAGGAAGCCAGTCGCACAGGGAATACAGGGCTGTGTTGGATTGTCACATGGGGTCTAATGCATTTTTTGAAAAACAAAAGCGGACTGCTGATTAATGAGTGGAATGGGTAACATTCTTTTTCTTTTTTTAATGTTTTTTAATGGGGACGGCTCTTTGATGGTTTTTTTACTGTTATTATTATTCATATGGTGTGTGATCAGTAATGTTACAGTTTACTGTAAGTTTAATATGAGGCATGTGTTGGAATAATTTCTTAATGGGGGTTGTATTGATGTATCTGACGCTATTTTAAACAAGTTTTCAAGATGTTTAGATGTCATGGTAAAATATTTGAATTTTTATATATATATATATATATATATATATATATATATATATATATATATATATATATATATATATATATATATATATAAAATTACTATGCAGGATGTTGTTTGTTTTATCTATGAAGGAAAACGTAACAATGTCCGTTGACAGGCATGTGATTTAATACAGTATCTGAGAATGAACAGTAATGATGTTTGTATTAAAAGTAAGCTTACAAGTATGAGCAGCTTGCAGTTGTCCTGATTGTCATCAGTAAACGATTAAAGCAGTTTTATTAATCAGTCTTACAGATGCAATTAAACGTTGGAAAATGTCTTGTGTTCATAACAGTGAAAACAAAACAAAAATAGTGTAACTTATAGACAGATGCTTCAGAAAGCACATTCTTCAGCTTGTAGCTTGTACCTGAGGTCTGTGGTTTTCATTTGAAGGCTTGAACAAATGTGTTTGTTAAGAGAGCTGTATGAAAAAAAACTGGTTGCCAAGGTGACAACATGTAGTAAGTGCTTTCATGGTAAAATTATTTAATTGTGTTAGCCTTTCTGTGCTTCAGGGCGAAAGATTATTACGTTAAATGTTACACAGTCAACAATTCTTCTTTTTTTTATTATACGCTTGAGGAAGATCTCATTGTACTTTAAACTCTAGCCAACTGAAAAAAATGACTTCTGGGCTCCTTGAGGTTAACAGTGTTTTTTTTTGTTTTTGTTTGTTTCTTCTGAATTTCACCCATTGCCCTTCTATTGTTAATGAATTCATTACTTGCATTTGCTGGACCCGCAGAGCTGTGTTTATGCAGGTGGCACATGAGTGAACACTGACCATACAAACAGGTTTACAAACAATGAAATAATGAACAGTGAGGAAAAATTACTCTGTGATATTGAGTGCGTACCCATTAAACTGGTATGACAGCTGCTATGAATAGGATACATCACCTTTTGTTTCCCACAGATACATTAAACTAACCATGCTGCTTCATTTAAAAGGAAGTTAAAGATATTATCAGTATGGTAAACAACCTTTAACCTTAACCTTTTTTCATAAAAGAGTGTAATACAGGTAGCACTTTGCAGCTTTTGTTACAGAAACGGATGTTGTTTACGCTTGGATATTTGACTTGTTTGTGTGTGTTGGATGTAAAATGTAATGCTTCAATTGTTAACTTTTTTTTGTTTATGTTTTTATGACTGAAATGGAATTATGTGAATGCCCCTGTATGCGGTGTACATTTCCTTGGTTTGTTAAGCCCACACCATTTTAATATTTTTTGTTTTTTTTATTACCCTTTCTGTTACAGCTCCGAATCTCAAAGGCCGACCTCGCAAGAAGAAGCCCTCCACCTCGCAGAGGTCCCAGGTCTCCAGCGGTGTGAAAGAGTCCAGCAGCAGTTGGGATGGGAAGGCCCTTGCCAAGGTACACCATTCATTAGGATTACATTTCCCTGTATGCCAATTTAAAAACTCATTTTATTGTGTCTGTTTTCCAGCCATATTCGGTTTCCAGATTTTGGCACTGAATTTGAAGTGTTCCTGAATGGTTTTAAAGGCTTCCAAATGTATTTCTGTTGATATTTAGGCTGAGCAATTAACATGTTGACCATTACATCTCTTTCTCCCAGCATATATTATTCATGTATCCATGCCATCAACTAGGATTTCTTGGATTTTATGCACTGTTGGGTCACAAGCTGTCATGTATTAATACATTAGAAAAACATTAAGGCAATATAGAGCAAGTTAAAATCTGTTCTAAGATTTACACATTCTATGTTTGTTTAAGAACTTTACAACCATATAACATTAAATTATGTATATAACAAATTGTTAGAAAGGTTATTTGAAAAATGGTTTTCATTTATGTGTACCACACTTGTAGGTTAAACACTGTTACATCTTCATTTTTTAATACATTTAAAGAAACAAAGGGTTGATGATCTGCATGAAATGTATGTTTCACCGTGTTATTCAATTAATACATTTGGCCTTGTTTGAAAATAATGAGACACAGGTAGCACAAGGACTGCTGCAATGTTAACCCAATACACACTTGCAGTACTATGTTAATCTATTGTAGAACCATGGTACGGTCACAAGAGTGCTACTGTTTCAGGACCACTGTCCAGCGTTTTTTTCCCAATCTATCACGTTGCGTTGACTCGTAATGCTGTGGTCTGTTGAATTATAATGTTCTTATTACAGTTGTTTGACATAAATACTCAAGAAACCTAAGCTAATGTTACGTTCATTTCAAACGAGTCTGATAGGAGTTCAGTCTTCTGGAGCCATCTAATTGATAGATTTGGATTTACTGTTCAGTAAATCAAAATAATAATTAATTGATACTGGAAGTGGAAACACTGTGACAGAAACAATAGATTGGATTTATGAAAGATAGTAAGAAGAGTCGTCTCCCTAGTATACACAAATACTGGTAATATTTAATGAAAGAATTTTGATTTTAAACACTCATAATTCAGTAAATACTTGTCTTCACAGGAATCTGAACTATGCAGACACCTGCCTTAAGCAGCCACAAAAGTGTAGTCCCTGCTGTGATCGGTTAGTTGCGGTTTCACTGCAATACATAAACTCATCATGGACCACCCTCCCCACCCATACTAAGTTTGAATGGACAGACCCATGGTTTTTACACATTACTTGATTCAGTTCATGACTGTACCATACGGCTGTTGTTTTAGGACCATGTTTAAAGCAGAAAGTGTTGTTTTGTCTCATTTTTCATCTCTCGAAACGGTCTTTAATTCCAGGTAAAAACAGAAACTAAAGCTGTCATGGCCAAACCCAAAAATAACAGTAACTGTAAAAAAGCAACGGCTGATGAGGAGCCTAAGGTGGGAGCAGGGGAGGAATGCAGAGCCGATGAGCAGGCTTTCCTTGTAGCGCTGTACAAATACATGAAAGAAAGGAAAACACCCATAGAGCGGATACCTTACCTTGGGTTCAAACAGAGTAAGTAATAGCAGCATTTACTTATGCCTATTGATTGTGGCTGAAGATATTGAAAAAATACTGCAAAGTTTGGTGTTCAATTTTATACGTTTCTGTTAGTATTATACAGCAAAACTACAGTGCTCCTTGTTTATAAGGTAGCTTTCTATACTGCGGAACAGGTTGTGGCTCACATTTGCACCATTATGCCATTCCACTAGCACTTGTGTTCTGTTTATAAGGAGAAACACAAATTGCACGGTCTCTGACCTACAGCTGCAGACTACAGTGATAAAAGGGGAGCACTGTGTTTGTTTGCTTATTTTAGAATTTCAAGGTACGGTTTACAGGTGGCACTGTATGGTAATTGAGAATGAATTTGCGCCATTTTCCCTCATTAATGTGAGCTCTTAACTTCACAAGCACAACATATTGATAATTAATAAAATATGCATTGGCTTTCATGATGAATTTACCATAAAATGAATCACCATTAATGAATGTGATGAAATTAAAAGCTGTTGCTGTTGAGGCCTTAACTTCATTTTCTATATTGATTTTCTGGGTTTAGTAATTGCTGGCAAGGTAAAGGATATTATTAAATGATTTGATGCATGTTTTAGAGCAGCAAAAAAATATTTGAGATAGTGCTTTAGGTTTTTTGTCCTTATTAGTACAGCTTGAGTACAGCTTGAGCTTCAAAAAAAAAAACAGTTGTAACCGAGTACCATAAATCATAGTGACTTCAAACAACGCTGATTAAAACAAGCTTTGACAAATGAATACTAATCATTAGAGATGTGCCAAAAATCAAATATTGTGGATGAATTCACTTTCTTTTCCTTACTGTTTACTTTGAAGGAGAAAAATAGTTTATTCATGTATCTTTTATATATATATATATATATATATATATATATATATATATATATATATATATATATATATATATATATATATGCATATGTCGGTTCTTGTCACCAGAACCCCTCCATGGAATTCTAGGTATAAATATGTTTGGCTGCTGCAATTCTTTTCAGCTGCATAAGGGGTGCACTGAAGGCACTAGCTGAAATGCTTGTCTACTTGACTTTTCTTAAATGTGATTGAGTATTTTGATGTTAGAACAGAATAAATATAAAGTTACCATTGCTTAACATTGAAGTTAACATTGCAACCAGTAATCATTGCATAGGGTCTAAAAGATCAGAATTCACCCAAGCTGTCTTTTTGTGAAAGGGTTTTGTGCACATTCTCTTTACAGTAATTGATGCACTCTTACATTTTACACACTGTCTTTATGAAAACACAGTATTATATAATGTATAAGAATTTAGTATGTGTGTTGCCCTTCATGTTAGGTAGAGTGTCATTCACACAGGTGTTTTGTTTAGTTTTTTCTCCTGAGGCGTCTCATCCTCTTTATAAAAATATCTCTTTCAAGAGACCCTATCATTGTGTGAAAATACCAGACTCTCATTACTTAAAAAAAAACTAAAAACAACCCTGAGGCAATTCTATATTCAGAACAAAATGTCTGAAATATTTTGGTTTAGCAGTAACATAAATAAACTGTAAACAGATGTGACTTTAACTGTTTAAACAGTTAACAGGACACAATGTTGTAAATTCCTTCTTCTAAATCAACTTGCTTATTGTCTCCTCCAACAGTAAACCTTTGGACGATGTTTCAAGCTGCTCAGAAACTGGGAGGATATGAATTGGTAAGTGATTACTGTAAATTACGCTCTTTAAATTTGCCATTATTTTCACCAGCATGAATTAGGAAAACATTTAAAAATAAAACGAACAGATTCAATTACCAATTTAATTTTTGTTTTTTGTTTTTTGTGGCTAGCTGTCAACAGTGTGTTTTTATTGGGCATTTTTTGGACAGAGCTTCAGTTAAGACGAGGCAATATGAGGCAGTTGTTGTAAAATGTACAAGTGGAAAACATATGTAACAATTTTCTGTCAAGGAAATTAGTAAGGTCTGTAATTTTTTCCCATGTTGAGAAAGGGGCTATTATTGTACAACAAGCCAACATCACAATAAAGAAATGTCACTTGGCAGCGTACCTGACATCTGCTCATTTCTAATATGGGAAAAGTATTTAAGACTTTTTAAATGTAATCAGTTAGAGCCGCAAAGATACTGTAAACGACTCAGCCTTTGGTAATTGTTGGTGTTAAAGAGCAGGCCAGCCAAGTTTATTCTGAGCATAAACAGGAAGTTAGAGATGTAATTTTAAGAAACGAGGCTTCTCATAACATTCTGTCAGATGTTTTTATCTGCAAGTTTATTTGTTGTTCGTATGCATGTACAAGATAAGTCCTGTGGCCTGTGCCTGTGTGTACAGTATAGAAATTATTCAAAATACAGCAATGAGTTGCAGGTTGTGGTTAAAATCTTTTGGAGGCTAACGCAACAGCGCCCACCTTAAAACAGTTCAAAGCAGATGACATCTATAATAAAAGACCATTTACACAGGGACATGATGTCATTGGAAATATTTACTTTGCAAACAATGGCCAGATACAAGCTCAATAGTGAATGTAAGATTTTTTTTTTCTTTCTTACTTTAACCAAAAGGTCAACATAATTTATTTTTTCAGATAATAGTAAAGTGAAAACAAACAGCAGTCAAGACAAATTAAACCCTTGGAATTAAGAGCAGAGCCCTGAAGTCAGAGTAAATGAATGTGATGTATATAAGTTAGCATATTGACAAAATCCAACTACAGATCCTTGAAATGTATGTAGCAGAGTGACAGACTATACTATAAACAAGATATCGAGTAATTCTAAACAACTGCATGAGAAGGGTGAATTACTGTATCTAAACTGGGTTATCGTCAACATTTGACAGCTGAAAATGACATCCTAATGATTTCATTTATTAAATACACTGAAGCTGTCTAGGTTTATTTTTTCTTCTTTTACATGTGGAGTGAAACCATGCTACAAATCATTAACATTGCCTGTACTTATGTTTCTAAGTATATATACATTGCATTTTTGGCCTAAATGAAACCTCATGTTTAAAAAAAAAAAAAAAGAATTATAGTAGTATAAACATTGTGTATAAACTAAACGAACCCTGATAGCATCTACAATAATAGAGCTTGTAGTTCATAGCAACCTTTGTCATTTTAATCTGGCTGTTTTAAAAGTAATTCAAGTAAAAAAGAGGTGTGTTGAGTATTTATACCTTTTTAATGTACTGGGGTTTTCCATACCAGTATGTGATCTCAAGGCATGTCACTATGTAGGTATTACTGTTTCCTAGATAGTACTGTCAATACATTGCTGTCTAGTGTGGGTATATTCATGAATACAAGTAAACGTTTCTATATAAAATCATAATGATGCTTCCTGTATTTGGATCTCCATAATATGTAATCATTTGGTTTCTGCTGCCATGTGTTGCAGATAACAGCCCGCCGACAATGGAAAAGTGTTTACGATGAACTGGGCGGGAACCCTGGAAGCACAAGCGCTGCGACTTGCACAAGACGACATTACGAGCGGTAAGACACGAGATGATAACTGGCTAATTCTCAAACAAACTAATGTGCACAATAATTGATCAGTGTAGCATGTTTATATTTTGCCTATACTTTTATATTGTCTGCTTCACCATGTTGCTATGGTAGGCCACAGTAAACTTTCATAAAGGCCTGAGGAGGTGATTCACCTGAAAACATGTCTTTGAATTGTTTGTCAAGCAATTGCATCCGAACAATATTCATCATAGTATTACTGCCTCTTTTTAATTCCTATGTTATTCCACATGCTGTGATTGAATTTAGGCCACAATAACCTTCTTTTTTCACAAACCTGACAACTGAGCTGTGGAAGGTTACGTATGGAAATTATGTATGATATTCTGCACAGTATTGATTTAGTTCAGGTTCATTGGTTTTTTAGCAGCATTGATGCCTAAATTGTGTTTTATTGCCCTGGCCAAGAATGTAAATGTTAATTCCATATCTTATGTTCTGTTTTGTGGATTATCTGCCAAAAAGGTGCGAGTCAGTACATAAGCAAAGTTGGGAATGAGAAGATAGGGACAGTTTGACCCATGAAGACTCAAGCCGTTCTTGCACACCATTAGTCCATGACAATAACTCTTCTTTGTTATAGACATTTTTTTTGCCCGTTCAACTCTACCTGGTCAACTATTGCATTTTAAGTTGAGGCTTGAGACAACTGCTGCGGTTTCGACAATTATTGCCTTGTTTCCATTATAAATTGAAAAGAAAACAGCAGTCAATATCTGTTTTATTAAACCTGTGAAAGGGTCCAAGTGTGTGGTTTGTTGATGTTCCTAGTTCTACTACAGCTGTAAATGTAATTAATGATATGGATTTGCTTGTAAATTAAGCTGTTCTTTGCACTTCGTCGAGAATGAAAGATGAGGTTGCCTGTGGTGAGTTATTATGCTCTTGCAGTCAGGTCTGAGATTGCCCATTGTAAGATGAGTGATTGTTCTGTATTATAGTTTTCAGCTCTTTAAGCACTGAGTTTGGTTTTATACCTGTAAGTAGCTTTTAACTTAACTAGTAACTTTTAACTGACACATTAAATTACTAATCCCCATTTAGAGTGTCTTTGAAAGTAGAAATGTTACAAAAGTATTAAGAATACTTTAAATGGCATATTTATTATCCTCTAATAAAAATACAAATAAATTCTGGAAATGATGCTTGTGTTAATTAGTACTGAAAGGAATAAACACAATGAAACATGTATTAGAAGATCATTGTTTAGAGTCTTAGATTTATAACTTTAAAATAGTTCTATTACGGGTACACACTAGCTTCACAATACGTTGTAACCCAACAGGGAAAATATATTATTTTTTGGATCAAAGTTAGCTTCAGTTACTATTTAAAACGTGATACAGTGCCAAATGATTTGAAACTACACCACCTGGTGTTTACCCAGAATATTTTATTTAGTTCTAAAGAAAATGGTGCCACCTGGCGTTTGTTCGCAGGATATTTTTACAATTGTAGTTGATGCATGATTTTATTAAAAAAATGTTTCTACGGCAGTGAGCGGTAACCAGTGGCACAATGCATTATGAGGCATGACACCTACCACAGCACCGTGTTCCACGGAACCCACTGTAGGCCAGTATTGTTGCTGACATTTTCAAATGCCCCAAACTGGCAGCTTCCCACTGCTGCATTCTTCAGTGTTATCATGCTTTTACCTGACCATAAACTTTAGGGAGAAATATAATGCTTTATATGGAGTTTACTTATTGTAGTCTACTGTGTGCATTCATTACTAACTTAAGTTGCTTAACTTGGTATTATGGTTAAATAATCATTACTTTAACTTGTGTATCAAAACAGAGGTCATAGACCTGCACAGTAATAAGGCTGAGTTAGCATTTAAACTGACTGCCACATTTTCTCCTCTCTCATTTCACACTGTGACTTTGAAAGAGGCCAGTCCTGTAGATAATTATAGCAGGAAGCATTGTTATTTATATACTGTAATCTTTTCATTTGCTTTGTAAGCACGGTGTCCTAGAAATGTACTATTTAAAATATCTCTGCACAGATAAAGACCTCAATAAAAATGTATTCGGTATCTGCTATATAAATAGTTTTTGTTTCATGTACTCTGTTGGCTTACCTAATTACATGAAAGAATCATTGAGATAATGTAATTTATAGCAATCTTGAATTTGTGTGGGGAGCATTTTTCCCATAGCTGCACAGTTTAATATGTCACAACAAGTGATAAAGCCTAAGCAGACCACAGCTATAAAAAACATTCTAACAGTAATTCAATTCACTTTTAGTTTTGTTTTGTATGTAGTTTAAAGGGGAGCAGGGTATTGTTGAAAGTATTTCTTATTTTAAATGACTATTAAAATGTTTAACAACATTTTTAAATCTGAACATTTTAAATTTAACAGCATACACTTGTTTTTGTTTGGAAGGCCAAACAAAAAAAAAAAAGAAAAAGATGTAGAACATTTAAAAGCAAGAATAGCTGCTTTATTTGACATCTCCTTCCTGCACTAGCTTCCAGTGAGGGCTCATAAATAAAACAGATAGAAACTGCTTAGAAGACACAGGCACATCAATTCTTAATAACAATATGGATTTTTTAGTTTTCTGGTAAAACAGATGGCCTAAATTTTAAACAAGCAATTATTCATGTTTCAAACATGTCTTGTGGATGTCTTGTGAATATGCCAGTTTGATTAAATGCATATTTTATGTTGATGTTGGTTTGTACATATGAAACAGGGTTACATTTCCAGGAACTGATTTAATGGTGGTGTGCTTATTACCATCATTTTTTTATTATTCAGTTTTTTGTTTGGCATTTTGTTTTCACACTAATGAAAATTCATGTATGTTCCCACTGTCTTAATTGGGCTGAATTTGTCTCTGTGATTTGCTTTAATTTAAACAGACTTAAATCTTCATCAAAATCAAGCCTAATTTGGCTTGTAAAGCTACCTGCGCTGTCAGTGTCTGACATCCATGCGGTGCCTTTGACCAAATGTCACATGCACGGTTTTAATAGCTTGATTTGCAGATGATTGGCAATACAAAAATACGACATTTTTCACATCAAGAGACTGTTAGGTGAATTTTAATAATGCCTACAGCGTGCAATGCAAATTGGTCTGCATAATCTACTGTAGTACTGTTTTAAATAAATTGTTTTGTTGTTTGAAATTAAAATAGCTAGATTTACCAATAAACAGCCAATAAAAAAAAGTACTTTAATGGCTACAAAGTTTAGGCTGTGCTTCTTTAGTTATGTTTCCAATTAAAGAACCAAGTGTAAAAGTGGTACATACCCCACTGATGATGAGAAAATTGGACTTTAGAAGACTGGTTTGCATTGTTTACCATGTATTTTGACTGAGCTTGTGTTGGGCTGCTTCATAGTCCTCACAAAGTATGTTCTCAAGAGTACACTTTTTTGGTACTTGAGATTCAATGTTTTTTCTCACTTAAATACCGAATATGTTTGCAGCCTTCTCATTTCCGGCTGATGGCCTGCTAAATTGGCATCCACTTTGCCAGATGAGCTGCCTGAAATAGTGAAAAAGAAAAAAGTGCATGCATATTCCAATCAATAGTATTCAAAATGTTTATTTTCTTCCAATAAAATAGCGGTAGTTTCCACAATTCATTATGTATGTAACTCAAGTAAAACATTCCTTCTGTGAGGGCAGTTATGTTTCCATGACACTGAATTGCGATGGACCAATCATTTTCGAGCTTACAAGCGATGTTGGTGATGAAGGCTGAACTGTACAATCATATACCTGAGTCAGTAACCGTACAGCAGAGTTATGAAATTGTATAAAAAAAATTTTAAACAAACAACCTACGTTTTCTGTGTAAGATCGTCTTTTTTACAAAATAGTGAGTATATGGTATAGCATTGTAAAATGCCTTATGCAGTGGCTTAGATCAGTCTGAAACCTAGTATATTCGCATTCGCATTACATATTCGCATTGCGCAATTAATGAATATGACTGTTGATTATTTTATTTTGATGTGCTTTGTTTTGCTGATTCGGTTTTTTTATTAAACAAAAAATATCACTATATGAGCTACAAGATGTCACGGTCAGGTCGTCTGCTGCATAATCAGTTGCTGTAAAACTGTGGTCTAGTAATATTATTGACTGTTTACACCCAAAATGTATACAGTCAGATAAAAAGTACGTCCACACAAACCCGCACATACAAATACACATAAACACATACTGTGATTACACTATGTAACACAATTTTTGTTCCTGGGTAGTAAGTGTTATTTCCTAATTGCTTATGCCTCAAAAGTATAGAAAATGGCTATTATTCCCCACAAACTTTGCTTTTGTGACCAGGACAGTAATATTTTGAAATGCACCTATTTCCAGTGAGAAAACGGTTCTCACATAAAGTCAGAAAAAACAACATATGAATCCAAATGAACATGTATTTATACTAAAGTAATACAAAAATGACTACAAAAGATTTATAAGTGAGCAGTTTTTCGGGATTTACGATTATACTGTAAATCACTTTCACGAATCAGCCCCCAAATGTAGTCTCCCATCATGTTCTTGTTATACTGTCCTTGGTAGCGGCGTTCAATGTCCAGTATATCCTGGTGGAAGCGCTCGCCTTGCTCCTCCAAGTACGCTCCCATGTTCTCCTTGAATTCATCATGATGAGCATCAAGGATATGGACTTTGAGGGACATCCTACAGCCCATTGTGCCGTAGTTCTTCACCAGAGTCTCAACCAGCTCCACATAGTTTTCGGCCTTGTGATTGCCCAGGAAGCCCCGAACCACTGCGACAAAGCTGTTCCAAGCCGTTTTCTCCTTACTAGTGAGCTTCTTGGGGAATTCATTGCACTCCAGAATCTTCTTTATCTGTGGTCCGACGAAGACACTGGCTTTGACCTTTGCCTCAGACAGCTTAGGGAAGAAGTCTTGAAGGTACTTAAAGGCTGCTGACTCCTTATCTAGAGCTCTGACAAATTGTTTCATAAGGCCCAATTTGATGTGCAGTGGTGGCATCAGCACCTTCCGGGGGTCCACCAGTGGCTCCCACTTGACGTTGTTCCTCCCCACAGAGAACTCGGTCCGCTGTGGCCAGTCCTGCCTGTGGTAGTGCGCTTTGGTGTCCCAGCTGTCCCAAAGGCAAAGATAGCAGGGAAACTTGGTAAAACCGCCTTGGAGACCCATCAGGAATGCCACCATTGCAGCCTCTTGATGCCATCTCAGAAAAATGCAGATATGTATCCAGTTAGGCAGCTGGAACTAAACTGAATTGGTGGGCTTAAGGCCCCTGTATTTATACTACTATTTATATTACTGGAAAGTTCTAGAAAGTTCTAGAAGTTACTCCAAGTTTACTCAGGACTGAATCTATATCAAAATATCACTGTCCTGGTCACAAAAGCAAAGTTTGTGGGGAATAATAGCCATTTTCTATACTTTTGAGGCATAAACAATTAGGAAATAACACGTACTACCCAGGAACCAAAAAAAAATAATAATTTGTTACATGGTGTTATCTGTCTGTGTTTAAATAGACAGGTATTAAAGATGATTAAAGACAAAGGTTGGTTATTTTTAGAAGACTAACTAAATCCCATTCTTAAGAAGTCCAAGTCAAATGGAAGTATGTTCAGTCGTATGTACAGTACGAATCTGATGTCACACTTTCCATTTCTTCCCAAAACACAGCCATATTGTCTTTGTATATTAGGGAAGAGCAACAGTCAGTGGAGGGTATTTTCATGCTAAATTAATGAAAATATATTTTTTTTACACAGGAAAGGGAATTGACACTTGGGTATAGATGCGCTGGTGTGACACTGTACTGGGTGCCAAAAAAGTAAGCGAAGTGACGCGACGAGACGCAAAGCGTGGGTGTGTCCAGGCCTTTAGGGTGCTAAAAGACATGGTGCAAACACAGATACACCGTATAAGAAATGGGGCATTAATGAATGGGTTAACTCTGCATTTGCTTTCACTTTGAAACCTTTTACTCCTACGCACTCACCAGCTGTACCATCGTCGAGTGCCTCTCTTGGAGAAAGTTCTGGCAAAATTGAGCTACAACAGTAATTTCAAAGTCTTAAATAGAGTGTATATAATCTACATTAATAACTTTTACCCTTTTCCTACGTAAACATTAATGTGATTTCTACAGTAAGTAGTCATACTTTAGTTTAATACAAATTTAAGCTAGTAAGCTGTGTATTGCAGTGTTCTGTGACAGACTGCAAGCACCAGCCAAAAAAATTCTCCAGATTTCCTACATTAGCTCATGCTAATCTCCCAAGGAAGTGGTATGTCAGTTTGTGCTAATCTGTAATGAATAAGAAGTATGCAAAACCATTTGTGTATATAAATGTAATTTGTAGACCAAAGTGATTTTCCGTTTCAACATTAGTCTTTTCTATTTAATAAGTCATTTCTATGTTTTTCAGTTTCATATACCTATTATTGATATTTATGTACTAGACTTTTACTTTCAAGCTACGCTGTTTAAGTGATTGCCAATACATTATTTATTGTTTTTGGTATTTACTTTAATTAAGCAACAGTTAACAGTTAAAAAACGAACCTCTGAAAACTTTAAAATCAGCAGGGTTTGAAATCGCAGTTCACGCAAGCACATTTTTATAAACGTATCTATTTATTATTTATTTATTTATTAATGCACTTGTGCATTCTAGGACTTGGTAGTCAGTGAGAAATGGCAACATGGGAAAGTATGTATAGTTAGAATCTTGGAAGACTGAAAATAAATGTAAGGACTGGTTGGTTCCATTAATATTTTTGCAAACTTAAAATTAGTCTCATTTTTGTTTAGTTTTGTGGGCTTCACTTATTTTGAAATTTACTGTGTGTTAAGTTTGTGGTTTTAAAAATTGTAACAAAAAGAAATAATTTTGTTACTACTTTTCATATACACATATAGGTAAGTCATACACTTATTTTGAAGTTTGGGTCCCTATATATGCCCAGGATATGCAGTTTTAGACCCCTGCAAAGCCCTGAAATTCGTTTTCAGTGGGGGGTGTTGCCATCTTGCACCGATTCCACCCCCCCCCCCCCTCTACTTAGGATTTTTAGACTCCTACTTTAAAATGAAAATGAAAAGATTGTGTTAGGAGTATGCCGCTTTTACACAGTCAGTGTGCGTTTTGAAAACAGAAATGAAGTTCCCTATACTATGTCACACTGGTTTCTAAACCAGTGATACGCCTTTGTGTCCTGTTTCTATTCTCCTAATTTGCAGTTAAAATCTGAGTTTTCTGGACTCCGTTTTGGAGATTTATGCTGTTAATAAAATGATAGTTGATGCCGTTGTATATTCACAGAAGCTCATTTATAGTGGTGTGTGTTGTACACGCATATTTCAGGCCTTGTGTTTGCATGGCAGAAAAAAATGTTCCTGGGGTCTTGGCAAGGAGGGTAGAAGCGTTTTATTTATACGCATTGTTCAAACTGCTTATTAAGTTTGGCACCAACAGCAACTAAATCAAACTATAAAAACCTGTCTACAAAAGTGTGAAAAGCGCATTATACAGAACATTATTATACACAAGATCACTGCACTTGCAGCATATTTTTCAACACCTTTAATAATTTAAGTTTCCTGTTCACGTCTTAATGGGTTTTGGTCTTTGGGGATCGATGAGGTAATTTTTGGTCTGAAAGCCAGACAGGACAAAAGCCGTAGCTTGGCATTCCTTTATAGCCCTGTTAAACTGTGCGAATAGGGATTAGTTCAAAGGTCAACTTCTTGACAAAGTCATTGAGAGTGCTAATGCGGCCTTTTGACAAAGATCACTGTTTTATTTTTATTTTTTTGTTTATTTGTTTTATATTCAGCCGTTTGTATTATTAAAAATAGAGTTCATCTTTGCAGGACCTGTGTAATTATTATTTTAAAGGATGACTTTCTAAAAGGGATTATTAAAATCTTGTTTTAGTGTTCTCTGATATATATGTTTTCATTAACAAGCTGTCATTGTTCTTTGTTGAAATTAATGTTCAGCTTTCATATTTTGTTGTGTACTACTCATTTAATCAAACCAAGTAGTGTAAGAAGCTGCTTGCATTGTTCATGTCGTTTTTCAAATCAATTAAGCTTATTTGTTTATAAAAAAACGACAGCAGCCAGTGCCATCTTACTTAAAGGCACTCAAGCTGAAATCGTAAGGTAATTTAAAGTAGGCTACAAACTTGGCAGCGGACTGTCTCTCTTTAGCGTGCACGCAACAACTTGAAGACTTGATACAACTGTGCTGAGAATTTAAAAATAAAGCATTTTTTGAGATTTTTAACTAGAGGTAGCGGAAATATGACTCTGCACGCCCAGAGGTTCCTGGGCTGTGCCCCGCCACAAATTAAGCACTGGATGTATGCTTATTTGATGGAAAAATGGCAGCTAAGAGGATGCAGCAGTGGAACATTGGATGTTTGAGACTGTTGGCACTAGACACACTGTTGACACGCAGCAGGACATGCAGTCCAGAAATTGGTGTGGAATCACCAGCAGCAGAAAGGTGTTTTTCACTTTCACACTCTGGCGTGTAAAATTTTGTGTTGGGCATGTATAATTTAGAGCAACATACCCAACTGGGCATGCTAAAAAAGAAAAAAGAAGTATATCAGTAATTATAACGAGTTGATAGCAAGACAAGTTGGCCTTTTTCTGAATTTGCACCTGAGCTTAAGAAACTAAATGCTAAATAAGACATTTTTTTTGTTAAGCCCACTATTAAATAATGTTGAGAATGTGTGTGCTTTGCGTGTGTGAAATCTAAAAGAAAAAAATGTTTCCCATAGAAGAACAAAGCTTCAGCTTCGGTCCTATATACCGGTATATACCTATATAGAGATTGTATTTACACAAATAACCAAATGTACTTATGGAGCCTGTTTTTCTCGCCACTTCCTCAGTGGTGCAGTTGCGGTTAGTACTGTTGTTAATAAACAATCACAGGCTCATGAACTGGTTGTGTTTTTATTATGAGGCCCTGTAAACGGAAAGTTTAATCTACCTAAGCAAGACCTGGCTGCCTAGATCTCTAATGACAGCTGTCAACAGATATTGCAAAATGTTATATTTGCAAAACTGCTTTAATATTAACTGTCCTTCTAGAAAAGGAGTGCTTGTGTGTATATGTGTGTGTGTGTGTGTGTGTGTGTGTTGTGGATGTTTAGAGTACAATATTACAGTAGGGCCATTTCTGGAGAGAATTTTCCTGTATTTGTGGTTGGTGATGCATACACCACATGTGTTGAAAAGTATGGTTCCAGTGTAGGTGAGTAACTCCAAAAATGCTAATATTTATTTTTTCTAACTTTCTTGTAAAAATAGATATTGCAAAACATTTGATTATTTTTAAGGTTCATAGGCCCTTTGAGACAGACCCAGACACAAGATTTGAAGTTTTTAAAACACTTTCATGTCGTTTTTATTAATTACAGAAATAAAAGAACTGAAACCCAAACCAAACAAAAACCTGACTCCCACACGGAGTACTAATTAAACTGTTTTCTTGAACCTAACTAAAATCGGATGGCTAAGCCTTTTATTGATTAACAAAACACTTGTAAACACACATAAAGAAAGGTTCACATATTCATTTTGTATCGCTATGTGTATAGCTATTTACCGGTATAGAGGACAAATCAGTCTTTGTAGTGACACTGCTATTTCTGTTCTAGTTTTTTTTTTTTTTTTTTTTTCTGGATTACAGCATTGCGTATCTGCCGGGGCTCAGGATATATACGGCATCAATAAAGCAGCATTTTTATAATTATTCTGTTTAGTGCGATTATATAAAGAGCTGTGCATACTTATTATGGAAATGGATGTTATGGTTAGTCTTAGCAGCTCTGAAGGAAGTAGACATAGCATTTTATGCAGTCCCAGCAGACAGGATGTGCACAGAAGAATTTTAATACATGTTCCTTTTTTAACCATATTTCAGCACTGCAGTAACTCCCTTACCACTTAAAACAATTGAATAATGCATTCACCGTGTTCCACTTTGACATACGAGTCGATCGCTGAGGAATATTGAAAGTCGAAGTTGCAATGAGATTTGCTTCTCTCTAATTGGTGTCAATACAGTACCTTGTCACTTTTTTTGTGTTACTATTAAGCATCTCTCTGAGTTCCCGTTTGATTAGGTTCTAACGCTCAGAGGTATGGGCTTCATACAATGAGTTAGATAGATGTGGGTATCGTCCAAGAAAAATGAACCATTTCAATGCCGTTTTAGATAGAGACTTCATAATTGCAGGTTTATGTAAAAGATTCATGCTAAATGTGTTGGTGACCTTGATACAGCTCTATTAGTTGATATCCTTAGTTCTATTACTGGTGTTATTCATTAAAAAAAAAATTAACCGTTTTACTTCCACATTGTTTTAACCTCTGGCCATATCAATGATGCAGATACCATTTGGTACACAGCTGTATTCTATGATTTCCTCAATAAGTTTCCACGGTAGTGGCCCGACGTCATGAACTAAGGTTATTTCCAAAGTGACGGTTTTAACACAAGTCGAAAAGTATATAATATATATATATATATATATATAATATATATATAATATATATATATATTATATATCATATTGTACATCATGTTTAGAAGCCATATGACCGGGATGCAAGACCCCTGACATTATGCCCTTAGGGATGCTTTATTTTTTGTTCACAAAGCCCCCCATATCTAGTTATAAACTAATCTTTAAGAGGAAAAAAAAACAAAAAAAACATTCATGTGTAAGGATTAACATCATCATAAAGCTTTATGTTTGGAATGACTGGCACAGAACCAGCTCTTGCAAGAATTTGGTTGCTGACATTTCTCTGAATTATATCTGCAGATATCGGTTTCACAACCTAAACTATTTATTGTCAGAGAACAAAATTCAGAGCATACTTATTGGAGCTATTAAGTATGTATGTTGCTTATACAAAAGCATTTGTAGACAGTATGTAAATTGCCCATATAATGATAGCATCACAATAATTACAATTTAAACACTAGTCACACAAATTCATGTACTTGATTTTACATATTTTTTATGTCCATAGTTTGATTTTAAAATATTAAGGTCAACACTGTTAAATGGTATCCCTTGCAGCTATTTCTGACTGAATTAGGAAGAAATGTAGGTCCTAGCAGTGGCAAATAAATACACACATCCTATGATGGAAAAACTGTACAAGCAAGACTCAGATTGCAGGGTCTTTAATTTATCATCTTTTACAAGGTTTCGATGGAAAAGCTCCCACATTAGGTCTTATGCGTTATAACAATGCTAATTACTTTGTCAGTTTCAATTGACATTCAGACTGTATATGACAATACCCTTTACTGTGATGTAATATAACTGGCCAATGAAATATATTTGTTCTTAAACTTTTAAAATCGTTCGGAATGTATTTCATACCTGTTCATTAATATATTATTATGTGTGTTCTCTGTATGAGTTTGTATAATTCTTTCTGTGTGGATCATTATTTACCAGGCTTGCTGTCAAAAGCAAATGAGATTACTAGAGGTGTGCCACTGTAAATCCAGCCCCCTCTGAGTAAACAAAGGGACAGCATTTACACGAGAAGCCGAGCCATCGGTTGCTGATAGATCCAACAGTAAGCACTAATGCTGGACTACCTTACCTAAGATAATATTAGGTAGTACTTAAAAAACTTAACACCTCTACTTACAAGGTGCAAACCATTGTAGAAGTGAGTGACTAAGAGCCGTATAAAAGCACATACCTGCAGAAACCTGTCATTGGCTTTAGGGTGGCTGCTGTGGTACACTTCCTGATGTGGCGAGACTTGGCTCCTGTTGAGAAGGGCAAGACGAAGACGACCCTGCATTTTCAATTCCAGGGTCGTTTTATTTGGGGTGCCAGATGACTCGGTGTTAAAGCTAAGCCTAATAGCTGAATTGAGGGATGAGTTATCTAGGGACTGCTATCCCTGCACCTTTGAAAATGCTGTGAAAATGCTGTGTTCTTTTCAGACCATAGAATACTGGAGGGATAGCCCAATCCACCTTTTCCAGAGTGCTAGGCAAATTTCTGGATGTCATGCTGAAAAAGGAAGACCAATACATATAATATCCTAAGGATAGCAACTGATGTTGGCTGAGACTTTTCCAAACAACTCTGTTTCGTGCTGTTACTTCAGCCGTAAGGACTCTCAGCCGTATTTTGATGGTCCACAAACGTCATACAGTGACTACTGCTGTCTGTATTCCTAACTCTGCAAGTGGCCGCTAAATAGACCAATGCGCTCATTGAGACCCTCATTATCATATTTGCAAATCATTATTTGTGTGTGTTGAGTCATTTCCATTGCTGTTAAGCTTGCATAGGGCGCAGTGCAAAATAATTGCCCGGCTGCAATGCAATTAGAAATATTTGCACTGCGCCTATACTTACATCACCCCCTTTATATACAGAACATTGTGGTATCGCATTCTTCTGTTAGTGATGTTAATTTCTCCTGTGGGTACTCAGTATTTGTAACATAGAGCCATATTCACAAACAATTGATTATAATGCTCACTTATACTTTCTCAGTGCGAAAAACTATTACATTGGCACGCTTAAACGAGCTGTGCTTTTTCTGAATATGGTCGTTTGAAATGTCTGTTTTTAATTTTTATATGCGTATATTATAAAACACCCATATGATGTATGTAGGCGTTGTTATTGTCGATCTGAAAATATATTGTTTGCGTTTTAAATAACTTTTTAAGCTGATAATTACAGTCAGTTCCACTACTGCAGCATTACAATTTCAAAAAGAGGAATCTCATATTGAGGGTTGTGTTTACCAAAATTCTTCGCACAACTTATAAGAGAGGATACATATATACTGCTTCCTCTGAAAAACAAAAAGGCATCTTTCTTTCACTATTTTTATATTGAAATACCGAAAATGATTATTGCAGAGAATGTTGTATGTTACCATTAAAACACAGGAAATCAAAGGGGTTGAATAGAATTACAAAGATACCTTAAAAGAAGACAGTCTTGTGATTTGTATTCTAGTTTACCTTAGTCATGCCTTAGCACCCTCTCATTTCTCCTACCCTCTCTCCCCCTCACAGATATAAGTAACATTTAATTCCAGAGTTCCTGATTCTGGCACCATGCCTTTCACCAGCTGTATGAAATGTAGTTTTACTGCTGTCTTTCTGCCAGCTGCTGCACTCAGTGAAAAAAAATAACAAAAATGAAAATCTTGCAACCCAACTCTTAAAAGCCCTTTTTCAGAAAGAATTCCAACCACAATACATAATTTGCCCAGAAATTAATTACCATGCTTGTTTTTTTAGTCTAACGTTAAAAAAAATGGAATAGAAATTGGCTTTGAATATTAGTTCTACTACTGAATAAAGAAAAAAAGAACAAAGCAGAGTAGGAATTTTGACATACTTGACAACATTTGTATTAAACATCCAAATTAATTCAAGAAAGAGAGGTCAAAAGGTAAAACCGGCTGTTAAATTGTTCCATATGAGACAGTCGTTAAATGCTAAGACAGCACCACCAAGAGGCTGCTACCCCTCACAGGTTTTCTAAAAATCACACTTGCATTTCGTTTTGTCAGATTTCACCAGATTAATTGTGAACAGGGTAAGTCTTTGTGTGCATTATTATGCTTTCATTATATAAACATTAACTGAAACATTACAGTGGGAATCAGGTATTTGGCAGCTGCATGCTATTTTGATTTGTCTACATAGAGAGAAAGGGGAGCATTTTCCAATTTTAGCAGCTGTAACATGTTTAAACTTTTTTGGTAATGGGATCTGAAGATGAATGTTCCCTGTGGGCTCTTGCTTAGCTTCATTACTGGCTCGCCTCCAGATTGTAGCCAGGATAGTTTTAATTCATACCTTTTTGCACAAAACCATGCCGGAGCAGGCTCATTTAAGGGAGTCTGGGCTTAATACCAGGGGACCAGGGATGGCTTTGTGATCACTACATTAAGCACAACAGAGAAATGCAGTGGAGTGGATGAGGACTTATTTCTGGCTCCAAATTGTAAAAAAATATTAAAGTTCAAAGTCACACTAATATTCTTAACACTGTTACATGAAATAAACATTATCATAACCTGTTAATGTGTTTTATAAGGCACAGACCCAGGATAGAATGTGTTTAGCTGCAGTGCAGCATCCATCTTATCTAACTGTACTGAAAATGTATTTTTGATTTATTTATCTATTTTACTATCTCTTGCCTGTAAGACCTGAGCCACCTGACAAGGCCATATTTGTTAGCCTTTAAAATAAATAAACAAACATTATTTTTTTCAGTAAACCCTGTCACAAATAAAAAATTTGTTGCTTGCAGTTATGCTACAAATACACCCTGGGGGAGATTCTGCAGTACTATTTAATTTAAGTATTCTGTGACACATTTAAGGGTTTTATTTTTAATATGGATTAATAATTACATTAGAATTATGTATTTATTATATTCATTTATTTATTTCTTTATGTGTATGACTTGCAGTCATTTCCTATAAAAAAGTTATTATTACTAAAAAAAAAAAAAAAAATCCCCTTTTTTCATGAGATCACATACTGAGCTACAACAGGCCTTTGTGATGTCATCACAGCCTCCACAGATAATAGCAGGGATGCTGTCTGTTTGTTCAGGCCTCAAGGTGGAAGGAAGCTTTATAGTCAAGGAGTGAAAACAAACTGGAGAGCCAACAAAGACTGGTTTCTGAGGAAGGAGAGCACAGATGGATAGCAAACAAACAGGCATAATATTAAATGTGATTGTGGTACATTAGTTTTCAATACTTCATTTGCATTTTTAATAAGGTTCAGTTTTTCATGCAAATGGTTTGACAATTATATTTTAGTCACATTTTTATGCCCTGACTCAATTCTGGTAAATGTGTTTTGACTATGCCTCGTGTAGCGGAGTTAATATTTATAATTCTCCATGCTTAACGTTATTCCTATAGTGACTCATTAATCACACAAAAGCACATTCTAATTCGAAAAGCTACTGGAGTCAAACTGTGATTACAGTGCACTGATATCACTTTCACTTAGGTAAATGGATATCATGTTGTCCTGTATATATACACAGGTATATATATATATATATATATATATATATATATATATATATATATATATATATATATATATTCAAAATGTGTTCATTTCCTGTTGTCCATGGGAATAAGGGTTTTGCTCTTATCAACAGTGTACACAGAGGTGATTTGAATGCAGTCTGTACAGGCTTCAATAGAACAGAGGGTTTATATCATCAACTGTGTTGCGACAGAAAAGACTTTTAATTAGGACCATGGGCTTTTTAGATACCCCCCATCTGTTCATTGTTCGGTGATGTGAAGAGTTTTTGTTTATGCCGTTGAAAACATACACCCTTGATGGCATTATAACAAACACTTTACTGTGATCTCCTTTCACTAGAGAATGCAGTATTCGTGTTCAGTTGGAGTGTATTGTGATTAATTTAAAGAACAGGCTAATATGTGCTACATGAATTCATCAGATTGTTATTGAACTCTGGTTCAGGGAAGGGGAGCCATTGAAGTAAACCAGATATGATTTAATAGTCTCAAATTATGTGTAGAATTAGGGGGATGGGAAAAGGTGCTTTTAGTTTTTGGCGTAGACAATAAGGGGGCTATGATGTCTTGTCTGGAAAATAAAATTATGACATTATCTACTAGTCTGTGTGGTAATGTTAAGGTCAAGCTTAAAGGTGCAGGATCCTGTTTTACAAATCATTTTTAACAAGTTCTGAGAAGGTTCTTGTAAAATGTTATCACTGTTTGTGAAGGAATTAAAAGTGTAGTCCTTTATTATTTCTGTGTGTTTTCTAGTACATAACATTTGAAAGGTATTGTTTACAAGTACCTGTTGCTGGAGGTACAATAGTAGCTGAAAAATGAGTATATGGCTCGCAAAGCAATGAATCAACTACTACCTGTGGTGGAGAGAAAAACAAACTGAACTGCCAACAAGGTCTGCTTTCTGATAAAGTAGAACAACCGAAGAGTGTAATTAAAAGAAAGCAAGGATTTCTGTTTGAGAACATGATTTAAATGGATCTGTCTTGCATTAACCCAACTCTGTCTTTCAGTGTGTCCAGCTGTTTCACCTGGTGCTTTCTGTCTCCTTCCAGACTCATCCTGCCGTATGAAAGATATGTCACTGGGGAGGAGGATAAGCCCCTGCCAGCTGTGAAACCCCGAAAACCGGAGAGCGGGCCCCAGGAGGGGGGGAGCAAAGCAAAATTGGCTGCGCCAAAGCGCATGAAATCTGAACAAAGCCAAAAACCAAATAAGGAAAAAGACATTTTGCCAAAAGCCATGGAAACCTCTGCGGTAAGCTACTGATGCTTTCATTTACGGGGGGGGGGCGGGGGGGGTGAACCAAAAATAAGTTATAAACCCCGAAAAGTGGTAGCATGGGAAAATGCTGGCAAGCACAAAAAATGACAGATACGCCTGTTACAGCACCCTGGAAACCATGGTACATGCATAATAAAAGTAATCTGTACTGCAAAATTACATGCAGAATGACTGTGGTCAACTTGTATAAGGGACTTGTTAAAACACTGTGAAAAGGGTGTAGGGCCCCCAAGAGCAGCCAGGATTGATTTGCTGAGACTGTAACAGGGTTAAATTGGAATGAAATTAAATTGTGAAAGTTACTCAATGATTACTACCTCTGATTCCTTCAGGGGAGTTGGGGCTGGAAAAATGCAGCAGCATCTGTTCCCCAGAATGGCCTACAGACTAGACGAAACACAAATGCCTACCAACTGAGCATCCACTACCTTCCCTTAAGTCCTGGAACGGACTTGAATATCTGTGTATTACAGGATGCATGTCAAGGATGCTGTTTGTGTAGCAAATCAATCAGTCATGTGAGGGACCACTCATTCACATTGTTTCTTGTGGACTTCATCCTTTGGAAACAGTGCTGGCAGGAACAGCTGTTTTTTAAATTCATTATTTTACCCTGATGGAAATATATAAAAAGCATAGTGCTGTAAATTAAACAAAGCATAATGTTTAATGACTGTTGCAGCTATTCCAAACATTAGCACTTTGAAAGCTAAAGAAAAACATGTTTTGTTGCTTTGGTTGAATTATGGGTGGTGCCATTAAGTTTCCTTAAAACTTGAGAAAATATGATGCCCGATTTATTATTATCAACAATATTTATTCTTGTGCGAGCAGGACAAGCTTGTGGTCTCTGTGGAAGTGCTTTATATCAAATCTGATCAGCTTTTATGTGGAAAGCGAAGTGATGCCATATGTTGGCCTTACATAAACCGCATGCGCTATTTTTATCCCCAAAATCCATGGTGATTTGCAAATGTCTTTCCATTTCGAGTCAAGTACAAATAGAGAAAAAAAAGAAAAGAACACATGCTGTAAACCGCAACAGAATTACTTTCATTGCACAAGATTACATAAAACACAAAGAAATAAAAAAAAAATCCTTAAAATAAATGTATTTTAACTTCAGACACTTCTCTGAGTGGCCTGTTTTCTATAACCATTGATACCCTGGCGACCTCCTAATGCAGTACCAAAGTGTATATCGCTGTATCTGTAAAATGAATGAGAAGAATCAAGTAGATCTAAAACCAGACTTTTCTCCTGAGGCTATCGCCCCATAAACCAGCAGGTGTCTAGAACCCCAAGTAATTTGACCACAAGCACAACAATATTACGCTTCATCAGTTTGTTTATGAGTTTCCAGAAAAGGAGAATGAGAAGTGGGGTTCTCAGACATTACAGGCTTAAACTGAGGACCCCCACCAATGGAAAAGGGACATTGTGTTCCTTACAATGCCTCCTTTTAATGTATAATGGCACGTACTGTGAACGACATTATAAATGTACCACAGATGGTAAAGTTTTATAATAGTCATGTCAACTAATTAACCCCCCTGGCCTTGTCAGGTATCAGGCCAGCTTGGGAGAAACTATTTCTGTATGTGCTGCAGTAGTCGCCCAATAGTCCCCCGGGCCACAGTTTGGGAACCCCTAGTATAGATAATGCTAAAAAGTTTGTGGTATTGAAACAAAAACAACCTAAATAGTTTTTGTGTTCATCTTCTTGTATGTTTCTTTAATTAAGCCCCTTGAGAGCATTGATAATACTTTGTAAAATAACAATAATAATAGTATTTGAAACAAAGAACTCTCCATGCAGGCAAGATAAATGAATATTCTAAAATATTGCAGTGGGCACAAAAAACAGTGAAAAGTTTCAATCTTCTAAATATTACTTAGCAATTGCAGTTATGAAACTTGTTTGAATGTAGTTGCTGAAATCACTAGGTCACTGTAAGGTTCACATCTTAAAATGAGGGAACTAAAGAAAAACCCACAAAAGTATTACTGTAGCTCATGAATGCTTTTGTCTTTCTGAGAAACTGGAGCATATGACGCACATAGTGACTTTTCTGCAAAGAAATGATACTTTTGAGGTCGTTTTACATTTTAACCTGTTGTGAGGCTGAACCCTCGCCCCACCCCCTCGTTCACATTGTGAACAGATTGAACGCACTCAGAGGTCCAGCTGATCCTCTTGAAAGACTGATAGTCTTGATAGTTCAGTCGCCAGACAATGATGTTGTCTTTGAGACAGTACCTCAGCATGTTGCGTTAGAATGACAACGGACTTGAAAAGGACTGTCAGTCAGCACTGGCATGGGTGGAATTCTGTAGTGATCTCTGAGGTCGGAGTTCATTGTCAGCATAATGGCATGGATAGCGTGAATTGTGAATGCAAGCCCTATTACTATAGAACTGCACACAAAAACCATATGCTTTAATTATCACACTTACATGTGAAAAATAAAGATATATATTTTTGTAATTCTTACCCCCACAGTAAATGCTAAGATTTATTTTTACTGCTTTTTTTCTAAAAAAAAAAAAAAAAAGTTTTAAAAGAGGACAGATTTAAGCAAATTAAAACCTGATACCCAGCCTCACTTCTCAGTATGACTTATTGTTAATAATAATAATAATAATAATAATAATAATAATAATATAATAATAATAATAATAAATGTTATGTTACTGTTTTTTTTTTGTTTTTGTTACATACAAATTAGCTCAGTGTTTACATTTAAGATATCAACAACATGGCTTTAATTTAATGCAGCAGTATTCAATTTATACAAAGGATATTTCAGAGAACCAACAGATGTCTATCACATTAAATGCATTTCAAGGGCTTTATATGCTTGCCTTCACTTAAAAAAAAAAAAAAAAAAAAAAAAAGATAAAGGGACTTAAAGCCTGGTCTGTTGAACAAATTTGTGTCTTTCACAACAATACAAGAAACCAGTTTGGCAAGAACTTACACAAGCAGGTCATTCATCTGAGGCGTTCTTTTAGAATGAGTTGAATTTAAACACACAAAACATACATTGTTTTTTTTTTATTATTGAACTTTCATAGTGCACCAAATAGTCATCTGTCAAGCATTGTTTTATTATGTTATAGCTAGATTTATGACAGTGATTACTTTGATGTTTGCTGTTTTCAAGTAATTTTCCCATTTTGTTTCTCATTAAATGAAAGCACTCTTCTGTGTTCAGTTTTAGTTAAACACATCCATCTTAAGCAATTGGTATTGATAGGGAATTTACTTTAAACAACAAGATCAATTGTTTGCATTTGTATGAAAATTGCTCTGTTAAACAAGGCTGTACTCAGTAATTAACAATGGTAATTACTTCTTCAGGGGGCTGACGTTACAGTGGAGTGCCCGGCAGTGGCAGAACAGAAACCAGCAGTCCAGCAGCAACAGAACAGCGTGGTACAGGAGGAGGGGGTGAAGGAAGAGGAGGAAGAAGAAGAGGAGGAGGAGGAGGAGGAGGAGGAGGAGGAGGAGGAGGAAGAAGAAGAGGAAACAAAGTTTACTGAAAAAAACGAGATCATGGACAATTACACCAGTAAGAATGCAATCAAAGTGGAGATTCAACCCCTTGTTACACTTCCAAGCTCATCGTTGACGTCGGCTGAGAACAGCCCCTCAGAAAGAACCACTAGCAGCACACCACTCCAGACAGAAACTGAGACCCTCGCTAACACTAAACCAGAGCAACAGATGCACTGCCTCTTGGACAAATTATGCAACGAACTGCAGGAAAAAGCAGCCAGTGCACTGCCTTCGACTTCTCCGCAGCTGTTAAGTCACAGCAACCTGCAGGACCAAACACAGAATCTGGACCCTTCCGAAACTCCAGACCACCAGGACAAGACCATGTATGCTTTGAAACAGCCCGCCAGAGTCCACACAATCGCAGAAACCTCAACTGAAAAAAAAGAGGTGGCCAGTAAGGATGAGGCTTGTTTAAGCTACTCACCAGTCTTGTACCCCAGGGGCAACCCTGGCATTATGTCTCCATTGGCCAAGAAGAAGATGCTGTCTCAGGTCAGCAGTACAAACTTGCCAAACAATTATTCACTCGGTCCTCCCCCACCTTTGGTAAATAAGAAAGCCTTCAACGTTGATGAGTCAGCTGGATCGCAAGGTTCACAGGTTTCCAACTCGGAGATTGGTATGATCAATAGACCATCCGTAATCCAACATGCGCAGAGCTTTAAAATACAAATTCCAGATGAAAGGAGGCCCTTAAGGGAAGTCATCGAGCATGACTTGTCTGGTAAGCCTGATTCGTCTGTTCCCATCGCGAACCACCAATTTGGTTCTCCTGGAAAGACCTACAGTCTGAGACCCGACATCCACGACAGCAAGGAAAAAAACACAGTGAAAAAGGCAGTACACCCTTCCCAGGTACCCAGCTTCCTTGCAGAGTTCTATTCCTCACACCACCTGCACAACCTTTACAGGCAAACCGAGCACCATCTTAACAGAGAACAGTTGTCCAAATACCTAGGAAGAGAGATGCAGTTCAAGAGAGATTACGAAAAGACGCCGGCTTTAGCTCTAAAGAAACACCCAGATAAGACTGGTTTAAGTTATTCTTCCCCTACAAATCAAAAAGAAAGGATGTCTCCAGCTAAATTGTCTTTAGACGACCAACCCACAGACTTAAGTCTACCCAAACCCTCTGCTCACAAACAGCTTTCATCCAAGCCATTGGCATCCAGAATCTGTCACTCTGACATGCACCAGGACAGTAAAACCACACCACTTTTTCAAATCAACAGCAGCCAGGCCTCCAGCCTCAACTGCAACCCTAAGGCATGCCGTGTTCCTCCAATGACCATGTTGACTCCCAAGAAACCCACCGAACCGCTTCACAGAGCGCCGTGGAAACCCCACAAAGCACAGGAAGACGACATCCCAACGCGGAAGATGGAAGAAATAGTCCGGCCAATTTTGAGCACCAAAAGCAGCCCGCAGAACATTGGAGCTGCTCGACCTCTGAAAAGAAACCTGCAGGATCTGGGGAGCGGTCCTCCAGAGAAAAAGATCAAGGCTGTAACTCCGATGCATTCGGTTAAAGAGACCGCGGGGAAAGCAAAAACGCCCAGCCTTGCAGATTCTGAAGGAAGCAAATCTTTGGAATCTCTGCATGCTGTGCATGCTAGCCACCTTTACGATAGCCATAAGTACTCCCTGCCTACCCCTATCTTTCCAGGATTGTACCCTGGAGCCTTTGTATCTCAGGTTCAGGACATGTGCGACAGCCTGGGCTCCCATATCCCAGCGGGTTACGCTCATCCTCTGCAGTACTTGAAAAACCAGGCTGTGATCTCGCCACTGATGCCGCCACTGGCCGTCCATTCCTTCATGATGCAAAGACAACTGCTTGCCTCTTCCGCTCACCCACCGCAGCTCTACAGGCACCCCATGGGAGCCTCTTACGGGAACTTCTTGCACCACATGTACCCTTTAACCGCGTTGAACGTGCAGTCCGCTTTCAATCCCGCGCAGATGTCTTCTGTGCATCCCAGTACGAAACTTTAATCTGGAATTGAAGACCGTGTAAGACATTAGCGTATAGCCTGACATTCCATATGGCAAAGTAATTAAAAACAATTCCACCTGAACGAATGGTAATTTTTGTATTTCGCATGTCTGTGTTATCATATATATGGATAGCAGAATACGATGCTCTTGAATCTGAAACGACATCCGTTTTTTCTCCAGATTTTGCCACTTTATACAAAAATGATAATTTGCACATTACTTTGACTGTGGGACGATTGGTGGATTCATTCATGTTCATTCCTGCTACTTTGGATTTGCTGTCTAGGTTTTAGATGTTTAAAAAGAGGTGAAATGAGCAATAATGTAGTCGAGTTTTCAGACAGGATGGCAGGCAATTACTAAAATAATTATGGCTGGTTATCCAAAGGACAGTTTTAAGATAAATACAAGTTGTATGGCAAATCAATGCAATGTACAGTGCAGTTTCTGGATTTACTTAATCTTACAACACTATGAAAAATTACAGAAGTTAACACTGTTAAGGTGGCCGTACATATTTGAATCAAGGTTTACTGTCAGAAGAGTTTCTCTATATTATTTAATATTATTCTGTATTGTGCATTTTTTTTGGGGGGGGGGGGGGGGGGGGCTAATTGTAGCACTGTATTTTGTTAGTTCACTTCATGTATGTACATTTATAAACAATGAGATCCCCATTATACAACCACCCTTGTAAATGAATGAATACTGTTAATCACAATGAACAGTATATTTAATATAAGTTCATGTGCACACAAGTAAAGCTGTTTGCTTGCATATGTTTTACATTTCCAGACTGCATCAGTGTAAAATATTCTATTGTGAAGATCACATTCACATTTCAGGATATACAATCTTACTGCAAGTTACACTTCTATTACTTATATTAAATGCAGATATCATAAGGTATACCTATGTATTTTAATAGAATTATTCAAATCATTGTATCTTCGATTCACTGGCTACTGTAATTCTTAACTGCTTGAAGGTCCAGGTTGGTATTAGTCATGTGTATGGTTCCATGCTCAAAGCAGTGCAATAATGAGACTATTAGTAAATTAGTTGTTTTAAGATTAGTCTTTATTAGCTGTGCAATTTTTCTACCATCCTCTTAGTGTGCTTTCAGAGTTTTACATGGCAGCAAACATCATCACTTAGTAATGCATTCAAATGGAAAAGTGTGCTAAGAAGAATCTTGCATATGTCAAAGGCCATTTTAGGGTTGTCTAGAGAATCTGAAGCAGTTTCATATGGAAAAAAGTGACTTGATGACAGCAATCAATGAAAAGAATGAAAGATGCATGATGTCATTTGGAAAATTGATGTAAGTAATTCAAATCAATACAGGCATAAGTAATTATTTTCCACAGGTGTTTTACAATAAAAAATAAAATCAACATAAGAGGAAATCCTATGTTGTCAGCCATATAATGAGTTTGAAAAATGGTAGGGTTAGTGACTTTCTGTTAGTTGAAATACATGTAATAGCTCCAGATGTTTGGAGTAACACTCCAGGTTGCTATGTAACTTTTTTAAAGATATAAATCAGCATTATGAGGCTGTGACTTGTCCACTTTGCACTGCTTTAGCTTTGGGTGCCCATGACTTTTAACAAGATAGTGTAACTTTGAGGTGGTGACAATGCAGTTCTAATTGTATTTAATAATGAAAGATAAATATCAGAAGAACTGTGTGCGGTACATTTCTGCTGTGTAATTATTTGTGCCTTTATATTTTTGCTAAGTAAGAACACTTGCATTTACATAATTAATTTGAGACTCTTTGTTTTCTTAGTTAAGTAAATTAAAAAATAATAATAGTGAAATAAATAAAACCAATATGTGTCAAGCACTAAATCTTTTAAAAATTTAACGTAATACTAAGAGACTAATTTGACAGATGAGTTTTTTGTAGTATTACTACATATTTGATCAGGTTTAGAATAATTAATTATTTAAAAAAGAAGTCACTTTGAGAGTCTTGATGAGAGATTAATAAAATAATAATTAAGAGTGTTGGAGCAAGACTGGAGTCTCACACTGTGCTTTCATAAAGAACAATTCATTCCTGCTCCAGCATTGTCCTAGAGCACACATTTTAAAAAAAAAGCCTAGTCCAGGTCATGATTGTAATGAGCGTTGGGAATTTAGTGAGGCCGTGTGATTAGAATGTTTGACATGCACACTTAAAAAGTCCCTTTCAGTGTAAATGTATCGCATAGAACATGCTGGTTTAAATTGTAAAAGCCATGTTGGTAGGCTCTTGAAAAAAAAACTAAACAAAACAAAAAAAAAAAAACCCCGCTGTGTATAAATACTGTGTATCGTTGCTGTCTTTTTTGTAAATAATGTGAGATTTTAGCCTTTGTTGTGGTCTGTAAGGTGATAATGTGTATATAGTTAAGTATAGCTGGTAACACTATATAGTTATTTCCTGTTTTTTAAGGTTATTGAGTAACCTTCATATTAGATCCAACACTACAGTTAAGAACACTGAGCCAACTATAAACACTCAGTTTTTTTGTATGTTTTTTTTTTTTTTCTCGAATTGTACTTCTTGAAATGCTTTTGATACTATGTGCCATTAGTTTTCCAATCACATAACAGGCAACAAATATTTTGTACTTCTATGATCCACTGTATATTTAATTAAAAATATTTTACTACCTACTTCAATGTGTTTTCACTCAGCAGTGGTATTCTGCCACATTGGACTTGAGCTTAATTACTGTTTATTAGATCTTTTTTTTTCTAAAACAGAAAAGCCATTCTTAATTAGGACCATGTTTCATTTCATGCTGATAGCACAGCAGTGAATGTTGTCCCCCATGTATATGACTGTAACCACTCTAGCATTTCTGAGTAATAAATAATAGGCTTTTTATAGACTCACTACCTACGGGAAACACACATTTTGACTGGAGCTCGCAACCTTAGTTAATCATGCCCCCTAGTGTTCACACCTAATCTTGCATCTTCACTGTACCAGTTCTGCACTAACAGAAAACATGATCACCATTTAAAAGAAAACGATCAATTGTATTTTACCTCATTGAAAAGGAAATCATGTTAATGCTATGAAAGTGGTTCTATAGATATAAAATATGTTTTTCTTGCATAAAAATGTATAGTATCGTAACACAGAGCCTGTGTATTGTGACAGGTGACCAAAATCACTATATCGTTTTGTCATGGATGGACAATTCTCATGCAAGGTCAATAGAACTAGCCTGGCTTCATTCGACACAGCCTGACAAATTCTGATAATAAGTAAGTCTGTAAATGAGAACCTGTCTCTTACATGGCACTCTGTTTCTTGAATGTTGGATAGTTAGCAGGAATATATGTCCTTCATATCTCAAATCAGTCCATCGTTAATGAACATTAATCTTAGTTATACGAAGTAGCCCCATTAGAATCATCATGTGCATTGTAATGCATTTCATATTGAGACCTGTATATTGTGATATTGTGGCTCCTGAGGATCTTTCAGCCAATCAGAGTGCCAGAATGCCAGGACACATCATTAAGACATTGCAATATTACAAGTAAAGCATTGTAGAACACTGCTTTAAAAACCTTTTCCTTCTGGTCATGAATAGTGAATAAATATAGCTTTTTACCTTGTATATTAACAATAAATCAATATATAATAGAATTATAGGACGGCAAGCATCTGTGAATGCCCTCTACACAGCCTTTCACTGTCCTATAATATATAATACTGAGCCTATATCGTGATACAGGTGGTATTCTTAAACCGTATTAAAAACACCACAACTAAGTCCTTACCAGGCTAAATTCCTGAAGCCTGAGGAATAACAGGCATATTCTGTACATTTTCTTTTCCTATATATAATTTTTTATGTAACTAGCTATGTGATGCATACATGAAGTGCCCTATAAAAATATATCTTTGTATTGCATTGGTGTAAAAAAAAAAATAATAGTAGTTCCATGTTTGTTTGTATGGTCCCTTAAGTTCACAGTTAAAAAAAAATACCAGAGAATAAATACACATTTGATGTTTTCAATGAAAAAAACCTGCTAGCTTTTTGAAAGGAATGAAAACTTCAGCATCGTGATATGATTAGTTTTGTGGCCATGAACATTGCGTCAACTTACATTTTCCAGTAATTTAACACGTCTGTGTTTCACCACATATGTAAAGATTTCACCCCTCAAATATGATAAAAATCTCTATATTTACTTTTTATTGTGCATTTTAAAAACATTAAAAAGCATGTGTATAATATGTGGATGTACAAAATAATTGATGCTATCTTCTACATGTAATGTAAATCCTGCAGCCCCCAAACATATCAAATTACCTCTCTTACAAGACAGACCAGAATGCAGAAACTACCAACCACTGGAAAAAAAAAAAAAAAAATTTGTATGTTTTTAAATTTAATGAACACCACCTGCCACTCAGCCCAGAGCCTCTCTCAGCTTATAATAATAAAAAGGTGGGGGTTTTAGCGGATGATTATAAGGTAGAAGGTATTTCATATTTAACTCTTCACTTTAAACATGGAAAGAGTTCAAGAAAACCAATCCACTCAGAAAAGGACAGAATGCTAGTGCAGGAACAAGACTCTTGGGTATGCACATACAGTATTTAAGGTTCGTATAGGTTATTTCCATAAAAGACACTGAAACTAGTTGACTTTTCACAATACTGCTTGGGCTGAATGGTGTGCAGTGTCATGTTTCATTTTACTACAGAATATATTTTTTTTAGTGTCCGTTTACTACTTTATCAGAAAAGCAGTGTTGACAGACTGGTTAGTTTACAAACCTTAAAGGCAGTTTCCACAGAAAGAGAGACACGCTTCCTCCACTTTTAAATCTGTACCAGTACACCATTCTCGTGTTACTGACAAAGCGCATACAAGATACATGTACTGCATTGTACAGGAAACAGCTGCAAGAGTTGTTATAGTCAACATGGTCACCTTCAATATGTAAAAACTATGTTTAAAACCATACATGAGCAGCTGCTTTCACAGACTGCAGTGTAACCTTACTTTAGAAGCTAATCGGAGTCTGTGAAACTGGCCATAAATGTTATCAAATAGCATACATTCCCCAGGAATTATTTAATATAAATGATTTATGTTTATTTTAGTTTTAATTTCAAATAATGCAACACTTTCAGCAAAACAACTTAAAATTAATCAAAAAAAAAAAAAAAAAATCGCTGTTTCAGTAAATGCATTCATACTTTTAAAAATCATATACTGCAAGGTGTTTAATGAATGTGATATTTTTCTGTGTGTAATATTTATTATATTTAATTTAATTCATATTTATTCAGTTATCCTCAATTCATATTAATAAACTGTAACTATATAAAAAAAAAATACAGTACCATTTTTTTAAAGTTTTGTGTCAAGTTTCTACTAGCTATTAAAAGCCTGTCATCTGGTATTTAAAAGAAATAGAACATACAATATAGCAAATGATACCAGTCATAAGCAGAAAAATCCTTTTGTTTGTGGTTAAATGTGTGATCTAGTGGTTTCTGAATAACAGTATTAAGCGTATTCAAAGAAGAACTTTCAGAAGTACATGTAAAAAGGAAGTACAATCTGTACTGAAAATTCATCAGTTCTGGTAAGTACCTTGTCAGCAAGCTTACATGAAGATTGCTATAATAATAATAATAATAATAATAATAATAATAATAATAATAATAAATAATAATAATAATAATAATAATAATAATAATAATAATAATAATAATAATAAACATGTTCATAAATATTAAGCTCTCTTGGGATCAGATATTAAAGATTAATGTTCTTATTAAGGAAAAACACTTTTTTTTTAAAAAGTGTATTTGTGAGGAATGCTGGTGGCTCCTTCAGGTTTAACCATTTTTAATTGCCCAAATAAACTGATATACCACTTTTTATTTGTGACAAATTGTGCCAGTATGTAAAAAACAGATGGGTAATAGCCAGGCTGTAATTAGTGTAACAGCATTCACAGTCCCTAATTGTTTTGCTGGTGTTGCTTTTGCTTCCCTTCCACCACACGATTAGAATCACTTCCTGGTTTACAGGTCATGGGGCCTCATCTGAGCCTTCTATGCAGTCAATACAGCGCAAATGTCAAAGATAACACAGGAAATGAACTTGCGATGTAGTCAAAATGACAATAAAGCCAGGAGAACAAAAAATATCAACAGCCAAAGACTATATTATAGCATGTTCTGATTAGTTTTTTATACTTTATTTCAGATTATATAGATTGTCCAACGCTGTACATCATTACAAATATATATTTCCTCTTGGTATCTAATGATCCCTTGATTGCAGACCATTTTATAAGCTTGCCTAGCACGTCTTTATTGTAGTTGAGGGAGTTCAAACTAAGGCTTTAAAAAGCATCAGCAACATTACCACATGCCCTTTCAATAGTGTTGGACCATTGGGTTCTCATTTTGTTCATTACTTGTTCTGTTTATGTGTTTACTTTATAGGGATATGCAGTCATCATATTTTAGAAAAAGCTCATTGCACATTGTCAAAGTATTTTGAAGAGGGAGGCTGTTCATCTCAAGACTTAAGATTCTTTAGGTAAGCTCACTGCCAGGTAAAGACAAATAGTAACAACTCAGTATTGGATCAAAAGAAGCCCTTTTTTAATTTTTTTTTTTTAGCACAACATCAATGGTACTACTAATGTAATAATGTTGCTTAGGCTAGTACGAGGGAAGGAAATGTAATCCTAGCATTATCTTGACACATTTATTCTACAACTGCTGGCCAAAGTAACCAAATGGCTTTATTATCAGCCAGTATATTGAATCACGTTGCCTGGCACACACAGCATTGTACCCAAAAAGGAAAATGAATCATGTCTACTAGCCGATCAGTGACCGTTACTGCACACTAAAGCTATAAAAGAGCAGCGGCCATTAACTATTGTGCGCGCGCGTGCGTGTGTGTGTGTGTGCATGTGTGTACTGTGCACCACTTTGTATAATAATAAACAGCAATGATGCACAGAATCAAGCATCTTGACTACACTTTAAATTTTAAACAACTAATAGCTCTCGCACATCGAACAAAAGATTTAGTTGCACTTAATATCCCTCGCTGGTGATTTTCAGAAATATGAGTCTCTGCAGCATTGCTGAGGCAGTACACAATCAATCAACACTACAATGCTGACCTCTCAAGTGTTACAAAAACATGATTTAAGCTATTTTCAACCTGGTAGTTGCCCTGTATATTAAATTAGAGGGTTTTGGGCGCCATTTCTAGATAAAATGTGTCTTTCCTTAATTCAGAAAGTTAGCTGAGACAAATGCTTTGAGTATTAATATTGTTTCCCTGGGGAAGGGATATATCAGGAGTATAACCTGATATATTCCTCCCCCAGGGATATATCAAGTTATGATCAGGTTATGATATAACCTAGAATCTCAGGCTACTCTTGTCTTGACAGATTTTTAAATCATTTTTGGCTCTAATGATCTATTAAAGGGCTTGACCTTTAAACTCTGAACCCTAACCCTAATACAGTAGAGGGTGCGCTAAAGATTGGGCTTATGACATTCTGAACCCACGCTATAGGTAGTGAAACCAGCTGTCTGGCTAAGCATGTAGAATGGCTTGCTTTCGGTTTTCTTAGTAGTCTGTTCGTAGCCCACCCTAACCAGGTTAAAAAAATATTATTGTTGACACAAATTAATAACTATTATACCTCACACATTTTTTAAAAAGTTGATGCACTTCTGATAGGCTAGAGTGGAACAGGGTGCCCGTATTAAGAACCAGCCATAGTACGGCACAGAGCAGATAGAGCCCACAGAAGAGAAAGGTCAAAGCATCACATACACCTCCTTGAAAAAGTATTCAGCCCCCATCCTTTTTTTCACATTTAAGAGTCTCAGATTCAGAATTTGAATATATTAAATTAGGATTTTTTCCCACTGATCTACAAAGCCTTGAGCACCATGTCAAATCAAAAGAAAAATTCCAAAAGCTTTCAACAATTTACTAAAAATGAAAAACGGAAATTATTAGATTAAAAAAGTATTCATACCCTTTGCTCAGGTGCAATATATTACCTCAACAAGTCACACAATTTGTTGTAAGAAATTAGTAAGAAATTAGTGGATCACCTGCTGTAAATTAATCTGTGAGGATAAATACCGCTCTCTCTGTATAGTCCCAGAGTATGGTAGAGACTTTCAAAAGAAAGAATCAAAATGAAGACGAAAGAGCATTCTAAGCAAGTCAGGGATGTGGTTATAGAGAAGCACAAATCTGGGGAAGGGTACAAAACCATTTCAAAGGCATTGACCATCCCTCGGAGCTCAGTGCAGTCCATTGTACAGAAGTGGTAAAAATACGAAACTACCACCACACTGCCTAGATCAGGCCGCCCCTCTAAACTTAGTTGCCGGACAAGAAGGGCACTTCATAGGGAAGCTACTGTGAGGCCAACTGTGACTCTGAATGAGTTACAGAAGTCAGTGGCTGAGATGGATGATGATGTTCATGTATCAACAATCTCCAAGGTATTCCACAAAAAGGGCCTTTATGGGAAAGTGGCAAAGAAGAAGTCCTGGCTGAAAAAAAACCATATCCTCGCCTGCAAAGAGTTCACAAAAAGTCACCTAGAAGATACTGCAGTAATGTGGCAGAACGTCTTGTTGTCTGATAAGTCTAAAGTGAAACTTTTTGGCCTGAATGCTAAGCGGTATGTGTGGCACAAATCAAACACTGCACACCAGCCAGGTAACACCATCCCCACCGTAAAGTATGGCGGTGGTAGCATCATGTCATGGGGATACTTTTCAGCAGCAGGGACTGGTAATATTGTCAGGAATAATAGGAGGATGAATGGCACACAATACAGAGAATTCCTGGATAAAAACCTGCGCCCCTCTGCCAAAAAACTCAAACTGCAGAAGAAGTTTGTCTTTCAACAGGACAATGATCCAAAGCACACTGCCAGAACAACACTGGAGTGGCTTAAAATGAAGAAAATAGATGTCCTTGAGTGGCCCAGTCAGAGTCCTGACTTTAATCACATCGAAAATCTGTGGCAAGACCTCAAAATTGCTGTCCATCATCGTTCCCCAACTAACTTGACACAGCTTGAGCAATTTTGCAAGGAGGAATGGACAAATATTGCTCCTTCATGGTGTGCAAAGTTAATAGACACTTATCCGAAAAGACTACTGTCTGTAATAGCTGCCAGAGGTGGTTCAACCAAGTATTGACCCAGGGGGATGAATAGTTAAAAAATTATAACAATGCAGTTTTTTAATTTTTATTATTTTATTGTTTACTCTTTTCTTTCTTTTTTGGGGGAGGGGATGGAGGACTCTGTGAAGAAGAATGTGTGACTCACAAATAAAAATTCCCAATCTAATGCATCAAAATCCCAGGCTGTGAAACTCTTAAATGTGAAAAAGGGATGGGCGCCGAATGCTTTTTTAAGGAACTGTAAGGGCAGTCACCTAGAACTTCACAGATAGTTCTAATAGAAAACATTTTTTGGATCGACACACTATTTAATTTTTTACCGAAATATACCCCAAACTCTGATTTTTGATCCCCGCTGCTATACCTTACTACAAGCATCTGAAACTAAAATACAATATAAATAAAACACAAAACTGTTAATTGTCTAAAATAGGATACATTTGCCAATATAGGGTTAAAGGAAACAGTAGGGAAAATGATTAAACATCAGAGCAGCATAACTCAAACACTAAGAATGATTGCAAACAGCACAAGTTCCAAGTGGCATTTGAAACTATTTGCTCTTGAAATAGATTCTGCCTGTGCCCGTCTGGGTGAGGACATCTAATTGGTTAGCGTTTGCATTCCTCACACAAACCACAAAATGGATGTTAACTTTAAGGATTTACAACAATTTGTGAAAGGCCAGTTCTTAAGCGCTGTGCAGTTCCTATTTTAACAATTATGGTTTAGAGAGATGATCGTTCATGCTATGTACTGTAAATGAGGGCTTGCCTGCTCTAAAGCTGCAATACTACTTCATCAATTGTGATCCAAGCTCAGTTTTTCTTGGACATGTAACTTCCAGTTAAAAATACATTCTTAAATGTTACCCAAACAGTTGTTTAAGTCAAGCTACTGTATAATGTTTTGTTTTTTTCCAGTAATTTGACACATTGCCATTAGATGGCAGTGTATGCATTTGTTAGCCCTACATTAAAGTCTAGTCCAGTAACATTTACAGGGTGCAACCCTAAGGCATGAAAATGATGTTGATTTATTTTCTATAGCGCACAAACATTGTTTGTTTGTTGCACTAATAATTTGTTTAAGCATACCCCCAAGAGGACAAACAGCAAGCTTGGTGAATCTGACAACAAAACAAAGTGATCTTTACAGTTAAGGACAGGTTGAACCTCAGTTAAGCCACATTAAGCCTAAAATTCAGATATTGGTACCAAAACATTACAGAATGTAAGAGATAGCAATAAGAACAACTCTAGAAAAAAAAGAATACTCTCAATACAAGTTTAGTGGCCTATTTCTGAAGCTGCACATAGAATTAAATTAACAAGTGATCAACCTGAGCAAAAAGGACAATATTGAGATGTAAGCTGATTTTGTTTCCTATTTCTTTCCTATTTTTTTGCTTTTCTGATATTTTGGTTTTAACCTATGTAGAATCGGGAATAGTACATTATATTTAGCAGCTCTTGAAAGCAGTACTCACTTTAAATGAACAGACTAATTTGTTACGAAGGCATATTTAAAGTATTTATTCTAAGAGAACCACAGGAAAACCACAGGACTGCAAAGCCAGTAAAAACAATTCCCAGATGTATTTCTGTCTGAAAAAATGGACACTTAAATCAGTTAGGAAACATTTAAGCCATGATGTGGCCTATTTTATGAGCTAAACAGTGGCACATCTTAATATCGTCGTTCAAAAAAATGTTACTTCTTAAATATGGGATTTTCTGCGGCCTCATTTTAATGTATTTTTATGGTATCCAGTGGGTTAAAATTCAGATCAATGTTGAGTTAAAGTCTAGCTGTACTTAGATCCACTGCTGTTTAGATTGTTAAAATAAACATCCGTGTCTTTTCAAAAAATATAAAATCATCATAGTATCAAAACTTTCCTTTCTTTCTTTTTAAACAAAATTTACATTTAGTTTTACTAAAAAAAGTTATTTTTACAAAACAAAATAGAGTATTATAGTACCAAAAACAACCTTCAATCAATTATAAAGTTAAAAAAAGGAGTTAACAATATGAAGCTATCTCAATGCTACATAATGACACCCATGCTACCAGTTAGAGAACCCAGGATAAGGTTTTGAATTGAGAGACTGTGGCAAAATGCCCCACCCCTCTGCTATTTATATAAGTTTTATGTTGTATGTAGTGTGTTAATGTTGGTGTATAGTCATTGGTACACGGGATATAAATGGGTCTGTGTTAAATCACACAAGTGATTTAAAATATATATTTGTATTTAGCCACGAGGATTGCACAGTACTTCACATACAGGTAAAATATAATAATATGTGAGCACGGGAAATTGCACTAACTTAATTCACGTGCAGTTGTACTGAGACTCCAATTGACTGATTGATTGGCAAATCGAGTCTTGGCACAGCTGCATAAAAACAACATGTTTTCACTCACTCGAGGTTGTGTGTTCGTGAGTGGAGACTGGGTGAGAGAGGAGATATTTAAATGACAATTGCTATTTCATGCTAGAAGCTCCAGCACGGTACTTGTTTTCTGTTCGTCCACTTTGTTTGTCTGTCTATCTACTTTGGCCAACGCGCCATTTTGTTTGTTCAGTCTGTGTTTTCTGTTTTGTACAACCTTTTTGTTTGAAATAAACCGCCGCAAGCAACCGCCTTCATATCATTTCATCAGTCGTCTCTATTACTTCCTTGCTCTGACATCACCACTCCAACTGTCCTTGTGACAGAGACCCATCTAACATTAGATTTTTAAGTATGTCCACACATATTTTGAAATGGAATGCGTCACAATACATATCATTACACTATACCATCTAGGAATGAAAACTAAAGAACAGACCCTATTCAAAAACTGTAAAACCATGCCTTATTAAAAGACTGTTTTGATTAATCATTTTCTAGAATGTTTAAAAACACTCTTTAAAATAAAGTTTAAATGTTTTTGAATATGGTTTCACGTTATTCCATTCCTAAAAAGCAACAAAGGGTTAAAACCAGTTGGGACCAAATTTAATAATCACCTGTACATGAGCCTGCATTTCATTATCATAGGTTTGGACTACAGGGGTCTGGATTAACAATAGTATAAATTTTATTTACCACTGCCACTGAAATGTTTAAAAGTATAAAAATGGCAGTAAATAAAAAGCTAGAAGATCTGAAAATAAAACAAGACTTTGACAGAGAGGGTACAGCCCTTTCTTCAGGTCATGCTACAGTAAGGGCTCTGGCAACTGGTCTTCACTCGAACTGGCTTTGTTACGCATCAGGTTCTTGCAGGGAGGGACCATGGGCCTCTGCAGCTGCTGTACTAATCGAAGAGAACTTGCTTTCAAGGGAAGATGCCCTCATTGGAGCCATTGGGTTTTTCCTGGAATTTTCTTTATCTGACTGATTTGTTAGTAGGTAAGCTATCAGGGGGAGGCAGTGGAGGTCGTCTTTTCTTGATTGGGTAGTTGTAAGGACTGAGGTTTTCACCGCTCTGACTAGGAGACACCGCGTTTTTCTGAACAACCATGTTATGGGTGCCTTCAAATAGGGCACCCCAATGAGGAACCACAGGAGTGTCCACTTGCCCGAAAAGAAACCTCCCACCTGTCTCCTCTACTTTATTTACTGGGGAATCAATGCCTGCAAAGTAAAGGATAATTAAAACAAAACAATCACATTTTCCTTGTGTTATTATGCTACCAGTTGCTGTATAAAATAATTGAATCAATTGCTGCTATTAAATAATAGGAGTAAAATAATAAATAAATATTCATCAAAGTCTCAAGCAATGGTTTTATTTTGCCTACTCAAGTATGCAAATGTACCCTGCTATGGCATTCTGTGAAAAAATTAATTTATCATCAAAAACTGCAGCACTTTGTAGTTTCAAGATTGTACAAAAGCCTGTGCTTCTGTATTACGCTTATATTTTTAGTGTATAAAATCTGGTAAAGTTCCCATTGCTAAAATATTTACTGTTCTTTGGATTAATATTGTAGTAGATAACAACAAGGACTCTTTGATGCCAGAGTACGGCTTTGGTATCCATTTAGTATGTAACAACAGTAACAGTTATAGATATATGAACAATATCCATTGTCCAAAGCGTTGCTATATATAAACTTCTTGGTTTGTAGGAACCTTGTAGCTTACAAGAAACCATCAGAGATTAATCAGCCCTGCTGTTTGCCAAAGTAGCTAACCAAGTACAAGCTTTTTTTCACATTAGTGAAATTCATGAAAAAGCTGAGAAATACCAGGAGCCACCAGGAGTTTACCGACAAGTTTACCTTCGAGTTTACCGGCGAGTTTGCCAGCGAGTTTACCAGCGAGTTTACCAGAGAGTTTACCAACGAGTGTTTGGAATGCACTCCTGTGGGGCTCATTCTCTGATGTCTGATTCAGGAAAAAATAAGACAGTTTATCACAACGATTATCAGCAACTATCCATCTATTACAGTATCTTTTGTAGCCCATCCAATTATGGACATAATTGATGTTTTTCACGTTAAGTATATACTGCTCTTGGGCTGCATCTCTCTAGGCAATTAAACTTACTTATATCACGGTAGACCGGGGTGGCTTGCTTTGTAAGGAACAAAGAAGGCCACTTTGGCGACATTATCTCAATCTCCATGATCTCTTTGCAGCAGTGCTTCCACTGGCCAAAGAGAAGGAAAAAAAACAACAACAAAAAAACCAGTAAGCATACAGGGAGATTAGAGCTAAAGGACTGGAATACCACATTGCCACCAACAACAATATTCTTCTGTATCTGTAATAGTGATGACCCATTTTGTATGTTAAGTGTCTGGAGCCCCAAACTCTCTACACATTCCATTCCATCAACTTACTGGGTTGATGAATTAGCAGAGCAGCAAATAAAGCATCATACAAAAACCTTGGTTGGACCTTATCAAAACAGCAGCTTTTACAATAGAAGACCTTAATACTACTAGGGATCCCTGATGGTGTGATTAACTGATAAAACACAAATAAAAAAAAAACAAAAAACAAAAAAAAACAAGAAATTAAAATAAATTTCATAGGCATCTATAAAACATTGAAAAGTTATTTATTCGGCATATTTGGAAGGTGTGTTAGCAGGAATTAATATAAACACTTACTTCAGAGACAGTACAGTACCAGACATCAATTATACCCAATTATATAACAAAATAAACTTAACTTACTCAGATCACAAAAATGCTGCCAAAAGGCCTCCATCCATTTCTGAAGCTCCTCTCTGCAGCCTGCAGTGAACACATTGGTCACTGCCTCGCCATCTGTGAGATTAATGAGAGTGAAACTACTGGTCCTTTTCTGTGGGTTCTTATCCACAGCTCGGATCCTTGATTCCTGCTCAACAGAAATCAACGTGATGAGAACTCTAGCAGAGTCACATTGTGTCACTTCTAGAACTTGAATTTGGTAAATGCCCCAAAACTAAAGACTATCTGGATGTACAGTAGAAGGTTAAGTTTAGGAGAAGACTTACAGATCTGTTCAGGATAATGTCGATCTAAAATGTGTAGTTCGAAAGAAACGCATGATATTGCAAACATGTACAGAATTTTCTATTTTAAAAAAATGACATCTTGAACTACAGTAGATTAAAAAAGTTCTCAGTTTGTCTGTCTTGCTTGCTTTCTGTTACACTTGCACTTGGTAGGTCACTTTACCTCAGCAGCGTCTTTTGGCTCAGTTAATAGGGAAAGCAGACTGTTTTATGGTTTTACTTAACCTGGTACCAAACATCATGAAAATAAATACATTCATGCAAAAGTTAGTTAGGGTTTAAAAAAATGTATCACAATGTAGTGCATGCACTAAAAGTATTGACAGCAAAACCTATTTTAAGAGCCTACCCGAGGGACTAAACATTTTAGACTGCTTGACAGGTGAGTGCTTTTTCAAAGTCCATAGGTCATAAAAATACATTCAGAGATTTACTGGCCATTAAGAGCAGACAACTGTAGAGACAGGTTTTACTGTAAAACAAACCCCCCCCCCCCCCCCCCCCCCCCCCCAAAAAAAACATGAAACTTCTTAAATTAGGTACGATTCTGATATAAGTAAATGTTACATCTTGGTATGCCCCTGAACTGTTCCCAGTATTAGCACCGTTTTTGTAATTCTTCACCTTCTTCTTTTTTAAATAAAGCATACTTTGCTAACAGGAATGACAATGGTAGGTTCTACTTCAGCCTCAATTTCCTGTGGTGTGTGGTAGCAGAACATATTTCCGCCTCTCCCGACACAGTACAGCCTGCAGCAGCTGAGAACAACTCCAACAGCTTTCTGTGACACAGGGCAGACCCAACAATAGAGAAAACCATTAAGAAATAAAGAAAAATACAGTAAACACATCAGTATCACATCACAAAGACTGCAGTGTATGACAAAGCATGTTACCAAAACAGATCCTGAAATCTAGGTGCTACATGTTGATTACCTGCTGATTCAAGAAGCCACTCATCATATCTTGGGTCATGCACACTGGCTGAGCCAGCAAATGACAGCATATGTTTCCAAACAGAGGCAGCCAGAAAGAAGAGAAAAAATAAAGAAATCACATTTGAATGAATGATGTATACAGAGGACAAAAGGTCTTTGCACCATTTTTGTGAAAGAAAAATAAAAGCTGCTCATGTTAGGAAACTAGTACCCGTCTTGATAAATCTGGAACAAAGTGTCAAAAACTTTTGAGAAGCATTTGAAGGTCAATAAACTTGGCAAAATGTTTTCAAATCTGCCAGGTTAACCCCAACCCCGACCCGTCCCTTAAAATCTGTATTGCTACCCTTACCATTCTCTGAAATTTCTCTGAAACACAAAGAAAATATATTTTAGAAACATACTGGTATACATCCACTGACAAGGAAAATATATCTATATCTATATATATATATATATATATATATATATATATATATATATATATATATATATGTGTGTGTGTGTGTGTGTGTGTGTGTGTGTGTGTGTGTGTGTGTATATATATATATATATATATATATATATATATATATATATATATATATATATACAGTACTGTGCAAAAGTTTTAGGCAGGTGTGAAAAAATGCTGTAAAGTAAGAATGTTTTCAAAACTAGACATGTTAATAGTTTATATTTATCAATTAACAAAATGCAAAGTGAGTGAACAGAAGAAAAATCTGCATCAAATCAATATTTGGTGTGACCACCCTTTGCCTTCAAAACAGCATCAATTCTTCTAGGTACACTTGCACACAGTTTTTGAAGGAACTCGGCAGGTAGGTTGGCCCAAACATCTTGGAGAACTAACCACAGTTCTTCTGTGGATTTAGTCAGCCTCAGTTGCTTCTCTCTCTTCATGTAATCCCAGACAGACTCGATGATGTTGAGATCAGGGCTCTGTGGGGGCCATACCATCACTTCCAGGACTCCTTGTTCTTTTTTACGCTGAAGATAGTTCTTAATGACTTTCGCTGAATGTTTGGGGTTGTTGTCATGCTACAGAATATATTTGGGGCCAATCAGATGCCTCCCTGATGGTAATGCATGATGGATAAGTATCTGCCTGTACTTCTCAGCATTGAGGAGACCATTAATTCTGACTAAATCCCCAACTCCATTTGCAGAAATGCAGCCCCAAACTTACAAGGAACCTCCAACATGCTTCACTGTTGCCTGCTGACACTCATTCATGTACTGCTCTCCAGCCCTTTGGCAAACAAACTGCCTTCTGCTACAGCCAGATATTTCAAATTTTGACTCATCAGTCCAGAACACCTGCTGCCATTTTTCCTGTGTTTTCGTGCATAGTTGAGTCGCTTGGCCTTGTTTCCACGTCGGATTCGGTAATATGAGAGAATCGGTCAGGGGTCTGAATACTTTTGCAAGGCATTGTATATATATACTTTTCTTTAAAGAACACAGAAAACACACAGAAGTCTATTGTAGTGATCAAAAAAGCAGTGGATCTAAATACAGCTGGACTAACTGTTTTAATCCTGCTGGTGCTTTACTACTAGTGGCGATCCACTTGCATTACTACATGGAACAAAATACAGTGAAAAGCGGGTTACAAAACATCTTGCATGTACCAAATATAACCCTGTGTAGGTCAATTATAACCAAGTACTCCTGGGATAGTAACAGAGGAAAAGCGTGACATTAGAATACATTAACTCACACTGCTAATGGATTGGACTGAAGGAAGGACTCTGGGTCATTTCCATCCAGCAGTTGACACACTTTCTTTCCTGTGGGCTTGCTGAATGAAGCACCCAGTTCTTAGGAGAGCTGCCTGTGGAGGGCTCCTCCTCCAAACAGCAGCTGTTCACCTGAAGTTGTAACTCAAAACCTGGTCCTGCCTCATTGCTGCAAAAATCAAAAGGTGGTATGAGTAAGACACGGATTTACAATATGGGAAGAACAAACATCAAAACCAAAAACTCCCTGTAGCTGGATCAAAAGATCTACAATACTCCTGGCTCTTATAATCTTATCTAGCTTAACTTTAAACAATCAATCGTGACATTAATAAAGACTTGTTTAAAACATGTAACTGAAGCACGTTTATCCTTTTAGTACAACCTTAGAAATCATTTAAAAATAAATAAACTGCATTTTGTTAACACTGCTGTTCAAAATAACACCATGCACATCATTTTTCTGGTTAAGATACTCACAACACAGTTAAATTCCCAAAACATATGTCTGTGATAGCTTTATTCACAACCACCATTTCTGTGTCAAAAACCTCAGACCCGAGTTTCATCAAGCAAAGTACAGCCACGCGTCGGGACCCTGGAAAACAGATTATAACCAATTAATCACTTAATTATTTAGTTTATTGACAAAAGTGTGCTTTTCATTAGTTTTATCAAAGAAATTGAAAACTGTCAGGTTTCCAAAGATGTTGATAATGGGTGTTACCTTTATATTTTTGTTTTAAATAAGGTGGTTGTCTGAATGCAAAACAGGTTGATTAGGATAACATGTGACTACTATCAGTTTTTGTTCTCCTTAGATATTCTAAGAGATTTGGTTTTGGTACACTATATGGGCTGCTTTGATATTTATCTAAACTATTGCAGCCTGTGCACCAAATATCTACAAAGTTGTGTTTACTGTATTATTGGAAATACTTAAGGAACTAAAACTCAATGGCAGTCATTTTGACTGTATGAAAAAGACTTCTAGTCAAACCATTTTTCACTGAATTGTTATAGTTTCTTGTAGCATTTCTCACTTCAGTACTATTGTGTGTTATAGTTATCAGATTCATATCTAGTTTAGTGTTAGCTTTGGTAGCTCAGTCAAGATGTCCTTCAGCTGTAATCATAGTGATATAGGGATGAGCAAAATGGCTTTTGAGAACCTACTTCCTTTGTTGTTGAAGTAGCCAAAATCCTTCCACATCAATGGTATCCGAAGGTCTAGGAAAATAAGTTTTAAAAGATTACAACTCTTTAAAAAACTGAAAGTTTGCTTATAACAATAGTCTTGCTAACAAGTGTGTATTTAGCCAAATGCAGGTATAGAAATCTGATCTTTAAACAGTTGTTGACAGCAGCAAGTATCCCTCTTGTTTTCAGCTGTTAAACAGTTGCAGTTCAAGTTACTTGTCAAATGTTACAGCCAACTTGAAATATGCAAATGTTCAAGAGCTGAAAACAAGTAAAAAGGTCTAATTAAGCAAATGATCGGTTCAATTAAGGGTCTAGTTAAGTAATTGAGAGCTCGTTTGAAATGAAAACCAGCAGCCACACGGGTCCCCAGGATTGAGTTTGAGAAGCCCTGCTCTTTTTGTCAGCTGTGGCATTACCTTATATTGCAACTTTCCCCTTGCATGCTGTGCGTTCCTTCGTCCCTACATCAGAAGACCTGCAGAATGGAGCAAATATAGATTTGTTTAAGATATCTTTAAACTGCAATCATGTTCAACAGGACACAAATAATTGAATTGTGTGTCATTTACCACAGCCTTCCATAATTTAGTTTCATATGCACTTAGGTTCAGGAAGCTGACCTTGTGTACATTCCACCAAAGGAACATTGACTAAGAGCTGTTCAGGTGACCATGGTGGCCATATGACCACATCTAGCAAACCAGTCTCACCTTCTGTGCATGATCTGTTCCTCCTTCTTTTTCAGTAGCTCTGTCATGTAGGCCATATTGCGCATGTTACCCTGTCATCAGGTTTTCTGAAGCGTTTAAAACCTGATCTCTCTGGGTGCTCCCTGCAAGGCGCTTGTGGGCTCCGTCCCTCATTCGGATCTCAAAGTCAGTTTTTTAGAATATATGAGGATTTAAAAAAATATATATATTATAATTACTACTTCAAGTTAAAAGCTCAGTGAATCAACAATTCAAGATGTGCAGCAGGTCAATAAATGGGGGCATCCTACCAGTTGTTTTTTTTTTATTTATTTTTTAATGCTAAACTAGAATGGATACTTGACCACACACATAGGACCGGTTATAGCAAATTAAGTGAACTATACAGCAAAAAACACTGTAAGAAAGATGATTAAGGGTAATACTTTGTTTTAGGTATTTTCTAAAAATGGAAAATAATCCTCAAAGGCTGGAATTCAGTAACCTTGTGTATCTATTTGAAACTAGCCTCCATTAAACCTGGTTGGCTCCAACATCTCACAAGATTTCAACAAGATCAAAACATGACACCATGTGGCCACAGAGTCAGTGTGTTTTTAATTATCACATTTAAGTATTCAAACACAGTATAAGGTAAAAAAAAAAATGCAATTAATAAATAAATAAATAAATAAATAAATAAATAAAATAAAATAAAATAAAATAAAATAAAATAAAAATGCAAAACAAAAAAAAGTTTAGGTGGGCAAAAAAACAACACTGTAGTGTGTTTTCATCTCTTTGACAGCATTATATTATCTTTTTTAGTATTTAACTAAACCTGTTTAAATTATTTTCATTCAATCTGAGAATGGGAAAAGACCATTCGGCCCATCAAGACTCGTCCATTAGCTCGCCATTTCCCTTCATTTAAAACTAATTTAAATAACAGAATCTAGACTCCTTCTTCTGAACCCGTGCTCTTCAGAAATTAAGTAATCTGAATTTTAAAAATTCAGAATAAATAAGTATTTCTTCTGTGTGGAGTCAGCAATGTCCTACACTGAACAAAAATATAAACACAACATGTAAAGTGTTGGTCCCATGTTTCATGAGCTGAAATAAAAGATCCCAGAAATTTTCTATACGAACAAAAAGCTTATTTCTCTCAAATTAGTGAGCATTTCTCCTTTGCCAAGATAATCCATCCACCTCACAGGTGTGGCATATCAAGAAGCTGATTACAGCATGATCATTACACAGGTGCACCTTGTGCTGGGGACAATAAAAGGCCACTCTAAAATGTGCAGTTCTGTCACACAACACAATGCCACAGATGTCTCAAGTTTTGAGGGCGCGTGCAATTGGCATGCTGATAGGAATGTCCACCAGAGCTGTTGCCAGAGAATTGAATGTTCATTTCTCTACCATAAGCCGCCTCCAACGTAGTTTCAGAGAGTTTGGCAGTACGTCCAACCGGCCTCACAACCGCAGACCACTTGTAACCACACCAGCCCAGGACCTCCACATCCGGCTTCTTCACCTGTGGGTTCGTCTGAGGCCAGCCACCCGGACAGCTGATGAAACTGTGGGTTTGCATAACCGAAGAATTTCTGCACAAACTGTCAGAAACCTTCTCAGGGAAGCTCATCTGCGCGCTCGTTGTCCTCACCAGGATCTTGACCTGACTGCAGTTCGGCATCGTAACCGACCTCAGTGGGCAAATGCTCACCTTCGATGGCCACTGGCACGCTGGAGAAGTGTGCTCTTCACGGATGAATCCCGGTTTCAACTGTACCAGGCAGATGGCAGACAGCATGTATGGCGTCGTGTGGGCGAGCAGTTTGCTGATGTCAACATTGTGAACAGAGTGCCCCATGGTGGTGGTGGGGTTATGGTATGGGCAGGCATAAGCTACAGACAGTGAACACAATTGCATTTTATCGATGGCAATTTGAATGCAGAGATACCCTGATGAGATCCTGAGGCCCACTGTCATGCCATTCATCCACCGCCATCACCTCATGTTTCAGCATTATAATACACGGCTTTATGTTGCAAGGATCTGTACACAATTCCTGGAAGCTGAAAATGTCCCAGTTCTTCCATGGCCTGCATACTCACCAGACATGTCACCCATTGGGCATGTTTGGGATGCTCTGGATCGACGTGTACGACAGCGTGTTCCAGTTCCTGCCAATATCCAGCAACTTCGCACAGCCATTGAAGAGGGGTGGGACAACATTCCACAGGCCACAGTCAACAGCCTGATCAAATCTATGCAAAGTAGATGTGTCGCGCTGTATGAGGCAAATGGTGGTCACATCAGATACTGACTGACAAAAGACTAGGCGAAAAAAAAAGTTCTCGTTTTTTTTTTCCAAAGTTCACTGGTTGTCTACTGATAGACCATTAAGGGTCAGTACACTTTAGGTATCCGAAGAAAAACCCTCAACATGGTCTTCAAGCCAGTAATCTGTGACACCTGCTTGATGTGGGAAATCCGAGAAAAGCCAGCGGAGCTAAACCAAGTGTGCGTAAAGTGCCGCGCGATCCAGGATTTGCATAAACTAGTAAATATGCTAGAAATGGAGCTGGAAGAAGTGAGACAGCAACAGGATCTTGAGGAACTGGCACACCCACAATTCATGGAAGTCTGCATCACCCCTAACAGACTGAAAGCCACCAAGGAGATAGAAGGTCAGAACAGCTGGATTCAGGTAGGCAGAAGCAGGGAAAAAAAGAAACTTCGTCAAACACAACCACCAGAAATCAAAACAACCAACAAATTTGAGTCACTTCAGAATTTTGATGAGCAGAACCAACAACAAGAGAATGAAAGGAACAACATCTAGGACCCCATTGACAGTGGTGACCAGACAGCAAAAAGAAGGGAGGTCATGATTGTTGGGGACTCCATATTGAGAAACACAGCAAGTTCAATTCGCAGTTTGGACCCCCTTACTACAACAGTGTGCTGCCTTCCGGGAGCCTCGGTCAAGCACATCACTGAGAACGTGGACAGGCTCCTAGAACGAACAGGAGACGACCCGATAGTAGTCGTCCACATCGGTACAAACAACATTGGAAGAGACAGACCAAAATCCCTGCAAAACAAATTCAGAGAGCTAGGAAGGAAATTAAAAGAGAAAACCAAAACTGTGGTATTTTCTGGTATACTACCGGCACCTTGCAAAAGACCATATGGACAGCTGGAAATAATTAATCAAAACGCATGGCTGAAGACATGGTGCACACGGGAAGGCTTCACCTATCTTGATCATTGGACCACATTCTACAACGAGGACTATCTGTATAGACGGGATGGACTGCACTTAAATAACAAGGGAACCAGTCTACTTGGAGAAAGGATCCTCGAGCAGGTTCAGAAGCATTTAAACTAGAAAGGAAGGGGGGAGAAATCAACAAAAAAACAGAAGGGAGACCGCATCAAAACAAGAACAACAACTCAGGTAAGACAACCATTAAATGTATTTATTTAAATGCTAGAAGTATCAGAAACAAAATTCTAGAACTTGAAGCTACTGCACTAACAGGTAACTATGATGTGATAGGTGTTACTGAAACTTGGTTGTCTGAGAGTGATGGGGACGAATATAATATTTGTGGGTATACACTGTACAGGAGGACAGGCAGGACAGAAGAGGAGGAGGGGTAGCACTATACAAAAGAAACAGTCTTGAAGCCCAGGTGTTAAACCTGGACAAAGAAAATAAAGCCGAATCAATAACAGACAAAAATTCAAAGGGCATAATAATAGGAGCATGCTATAGACCGCCAGATTCAGATGGTGAGTAAAATAATCTGTTATACAATGACATTAGAAATGCGTGTAGCAAAGGAGAAGCCATACTAATGGGAGATTTCAACTTCCCCCATATAAAATGGGAAAACCCAGTGGGTAGCACGAAGGATGAAATAGAAATGGTGGAAATGACAAATGACTGCTTCCTAACACAATTTGTCAAGGCACCGACTAGAGGGGAGGCATGCCTTGATTTAGTCTTTTCAAATAACGAAGATAGAATAACTAAAACAGAGGTCAGAGAACCACTGGCAAACTCAGACCACAACATGGTCTCATTTGAAGTGATTTTTAAAACCCCAAAAGTAATGACTAAAGCTAAGGTTTACAATTTTAGAAAAGCAAACTATGAAGGTATGAAACAGAGACTAACAGAAGTAGATTGGAGTAAAATAGAGAAAACACCCACAGAAGAAGGATGGTTGTTCTTCAAAAATGTAGTACTAGAGGCGCAAAACAATTACATCCCTAAAGTAGACAAATCTAAATGTAAAACTAAATTGCCAAAATGGTTTAATAGATCAATTAAAAAAAATATTCAGCGAAAAAGGGCTCTTTACAGAGCATTAAAAAAGGACCAAAAAGAAAGTACGCAGAAAGAGTACACGGAACTGCAAACACAAGTCAAAAAGGAAGTTAGAAAGGCCAAGAGAGAAATAGAAATGAACATTGCTAAGGGAGCTAAAACCAATTCTAAAATGTTTTTCCAATATTACAACAGCAAGAGAACATTCAACTAGGAGATTAAATGTTTAAGAGATACAAATGGCAAAATCGTAGATGAAGAAAAAAAAATAGCAAATATATTAAATGATTACTTTTCACAAGTTTTTACAAAGGAAGATACTGACAACATGCCCCACATGTCATCCAGTTCCTATCCAGTTTTAAATAAATTTAGCATAACTGAGGCAGAAGTGTTAAAGGGACTAGGAGCTCTTAAAATAAACAAATCCCCTGGGCCGGATGAGATCCTGCCAGTAGTACTCAAAGAAATGAAAGAAGTAATTTACAAACTGCTAACCAAGATCATGCAGCAGTCTCTTGACACAGGGGTGGTACCGACAGACTGGAAAATTGCAAACGTAATACCGATCCACAAAAAGGGAATCAAAACTGAACCAGGTAACTACAGACCAGTAAGCCTGACTTCTATTATATGCAAACTTATGGAAACTATAATAAGATCCAAAATGGAAAATTACCTATATGGTAACAAGGTCCTGGGAGACAGTCAACATGGTTTTAGGAAAGGGAGATCGTGTCTAACTAACTTGCTTGATTTTTTTGAGGATGCAACATCGATAATGGATAATTGCAAAGCATATGACATGGTTTATTTAGATTTCCAGAAAGCTTTTGACAAAGTCCCGCACAAAAGATTAATTCTCAAACTGAATGCAGTTGGGATTCAAGGAAACACATGTACATGGATTAGGGAGTGGTTAACATGTAGAAAACAAAAAGTACTGATTAGAGGAGAAACCTCAGAATGGAGTGTGGTAACCAGTGGTGTACCACAGGGATCAGTTTTAGGTCCTGTGCTGTTCCTAATCTACATTAATGATTTAGATTCTGGTATAGTAAGCAAACTTGTTAAATTTGCAGATGACACAAAAGTAGAAGGAGTGGCAAACACTGTTGCAGCAGCAAAGGTTATTCAAAATGATCTAGACAAGATTCAGAACTGGGCAAACACATGGCAAATGACATTTAATAGAGAAAAGTGTAAGGTACTGCACGCAGGAAATAAAAATGTACATTATAAATATCATATGGGAGATACTGAAATTGGAGAAGGAATCTATGAAAAAGACCTAGGAGTTTTTGTTGACTCAGAAATGTCTTCATCTAGACAATGTGGGGAAGCTATAAAAAAGGCTAACAAGATGCTCGGATACGTTGTGAAAAGTGTTGAATTTAAATCAAGGGAAGTAATGTTAAAACTGTACAATGCACTAGTAAGACCTCATCTTGAATATTGTGTGCAGTTCTCGTCACCTCGCTATAAAAAAGATATTGCTGCTCTAGAAAGAGTGCAAAGAAGAGCGACCAGAATTATTCCGGGCTTAAAAGGCATGTCATATGCAGACAGGCTAAAAGAATTGAATCTGTTCAGTCTTGAGCAAAGAAGATTACGTGGCAACCTAATTCAAGCATTCAAAATTCTAAAGGTGTTGACAGTGTCGACCCAAGGGACTTTTTCAGCCTGAAAAAAGAAACAAGGACCAGGGGTCACAAATGGAGATTCAGGACAGACAAAGACAAAGGGGCATTCAGAACAGAAAATAGGAGGCACTTTTTTACACAGAGAATTGTGAGGGTCTGGAATCAACTCCCCAGTAATGTTGTTGAAGCTGACACCCTGGGATCCTTCAAGAAGCTGCTTGATGAGATTCTGGGATCAATAAGCTACTAACAACCAAACGAGCAAGATGGGCCAAATGGCCTCCTCTCGTTTGTAAACTTTCTTATGTTCTTTCTTATGTTAGGGCCTAATGAATTTATTTCAATTGACTGATTTCCTTATATGAACTGCAACTCAGTAAAATCTTTGAAATTGTTGCATGTTGCATTTATATTTTTGTTCAGTGTATATATAATGATGGATCAAAGCTGAATAAAAAATCAGCAGCAGCTTTCTTAGTTTTGGGTTTAAAAGCCTAGAATAACAGATAATTTGACTGTTGTAACAGCAGAATTAATTGGATTTTACCTGTTAAACCAATTCTGCCCCTTGCCTGATCTGATTCACTATAGCACTTCAGTCTGGCTGCTCCAAGTTTATGATAAATTTAAGATTTTTAGTTTGTTTATGACCTAAAAAGGCTGTGAACGTAGGTTAATTTAACCTGGGTTCCAACTTTTGTAGGGAGCAAAGTTAAGCAGCAGACAGAGAGGAAATAGAATACTTCATAATTGTAGTGCATTTTTTTATACAATCGATACAATGTTGGGAGATGGCTATTAAAGGAAGGAGATATTTTAATAGCAATCTACTGCAAGTAAAAGAGAGGGGTGGGTTGGATATAATAGAAGAAGTTGTTAAGGATAATTATGGGACTACTTAAAATAAATGTGTTCAGAGAATACATTTTCACCCTCAATGTCAGGTTGTGCTATCAGTAGAACATTATTTATTCCCTTAAAAAAACGTCCTATAGGAGTATTATAACAAAAAAAAACAGTAAATTGGGAACGAGTTATAAGATATTGTATAGCACTGTCCTCTAAAAATCATATAGGGGCTCCCTCTATGATGTCCTATGATACCACTATCGTTTGAATGTGTCATATAGGGCTCACATTTAAGATGTACTATAGGATACTCCAGCTGCCCTTTTTTATGTCCTATAGGACATCAAAATATCACTGTCTTTTTAATGTGTCCTATAGGACTCACCTGTACTATAGGATACTCTGCCCTTTAGAATGTCCTATGGGATATTCTATAGCAGGGGTGGTCAATCCTGGTCCTGTAGAGCCACAATCCTGCAAGTTTTCTGGGTCTCATTAAATCATCAACAGCCAAAGACCTAGGAAACATATTAGTGTTGACCAATTAAGAAAACAATTGGTTAAATTAAGTAATTGAGAACTCAGGTGGAATGGAAACCAGAAGACCCTGCAGCTCTCCAGGACCAGGATTTTCCTCTAGAGGGTATCTTCTATATAGGGCATTCCATCGAAAATTGAATAGGATACAAAAATAAGAGCTGGTTTAAAAGGCACAGTTAATTAGGACAACCTCTAGTATTACAGGATCTACAGGGGATGCGACTAAGATGTGTACGATACTACCAAACTGTGACAGTATTTGACTAGAGTTACCCCTCCCACCAGTTCTAGCGTAGAGTAGGCTCAAGTAGAGTCACGTTCCAATAAGAGGAAATGACCTTTTTGTAACATTGCCTGTATTTCAGGTAATAAGAATATATTACTATCAGTACAGTACCGGGATAGACCATTTATTTATGTTTTTCAAAATCTCCAGTTAGACTATAACTAACAGTTTAGAGATGTTAATTATAACCCCCTCCTGGTGAAAGATTGTCTTAGTGGCATACAGGTGTCTTCAAGTCTAAGACGAAGTTTAATTTCTCTTAAAGAAATGTTTAGCATGCCGAAGTCTAATATAACATGAGAAAGGTACAGCTTTAAAAAAGGAAAAGGAAAAACCAGTATATAAACTATTGAAAATGAATACTGAAAGCATGGTAAAACTGCAAAATCACTGCAAAATCTCCCATGTTTTCACGGAGTGCCGTGACAGAAAGTTGGTCCGAGGCAGTCAATAGTAAAACGAATCAATAAAGCTTTTTTTTTTTTTTTTTTTTTTTTGGAAAGATCTCAGAAATGTTCTCAACCTTTAACAGAGGAAACACCTGAATTCAGTATTTATTTATTTATTTATTTATTTTTAGTGTAAAATGTAACATTGTGTTGTTCCTATGTTGCACAGGCTGTAATCTCTCCACTGGTCGTTCTAAGAGCCGCACTAACCCGTCTTGCATGATTCTTTAAAAGGAGTGTCCACTTGTAAATGGGTTTCTTTTTGTTACGTAATCTAGGTCTATGGGACAGGATTGATCGGGTGCGTTCTTGTAGCACAGATTTCCGCAGTTTTACAGCATCGCGTTCCGGGAGGGCTTCTGCGCGACGTCACGAAGCTCCACCCTCAAAAATCTGCAGAGATCCAGCACCACCCCCGGAAGTTAGAAAAGTAGCTACAGGAGGCTGGCTGCAGCAGGTGGCAGAGATCACGAGTGGCCTTTCAATCGTAATTCAAATAACTACTAAAACTACTAAAAGAAGGGCGAACACCCTTGTCAACGCTGTATTAAATAAATGGTAACACGTTCAAATAAATGCCTGCTCATATGTAATTCCTGATTAATTGAACACTTGGAATTACATTATTAGAATCATAAGTGTATTCCTCATGAATTCCTATTTTATCATGCTGATAAATTTAGTTCTTACGTAATTCAACGTTAATAACAGACACTTAAAGTGTTACATAAATAAATGAATTAATCGATATAAAATAGTAATTAACAGTAAATTAAACATAATGTGCTAATCCGTGATAAGTATACTGCGACAACAAAGTTAAAAAAAAAATCGCTCGCCATATTTGCAATATTCCTTGTTTTAAATTGATGTCGTCTTCTTGTCTAAATGATACACCAAAGGTTTTTGGCTACTGTGTGCATTTTCATGACAAGCCACTAATGTAAGGAATACACAGCTCGTGATATTTTTTTTAGAACACGTACCAAACAAAATTGTTTAACGTAGTCATTTGTGTGCTCTGATTGGTCCTTGTGTACTACACAATGCGTTTTTGACCCAGGTGGCCTTCCATATTCCATAGCAAACTCTGGGAAGGCGTTACTAAAGCAGCTGCGTGTGACGTCAAACGGAGAGCAGCAAGCGCAGCTTGCTTTGGCATACGAGAACGCACCCATTGGCTTACTGGATTGTCAGACAAGAAAGCAGGGGGAGTGTTACACTATACCTGCCAGACAAACTACACATTTTCCCCAATGACACGCCAAGTATACAGGTAAAATTGTTTGTAAAATGCAGTAGTTGAACCGGCCTGCATGTTGCTATGGATATTGCATTGGTTTGAAACTAATATCAAGGTTAGAATTATCAACTGAGATCAAAGGTTTGATTTGCATCAAGCAACTCGCGTTTATGCGGCTTGTATTGTTTGTGTAAAATGTTGCCTCTCGGTGATCTGTGCCTTGTTATCTGCGAACAGTAAACCACTCGTTAATAGTAGGAGCATTTAATTTGTTTTAATATCTGCGATACTTTTTGTAGTTAAAAGTAGCGCAGTCTATAAACAACCCCACCAAACGAAAAACCTTTCTTAAAATTCATGTAAATGTATAATCTGTACAGTATGAACAGTCTCCATTTGATTTAATGTGAGTGTTTAGTGCTAATCTGGCACAGTAGGACGATATTCTGGCCGCAGTTACAGGTTCATACAGAACATTCTGATTTGGGCAGCATCGCTCATTTTGCAGTCCTACTTCTTTAACATTGTTCTTATCCTAATTATATATATATATAATATATGATATATATATTATATATATATATATATATATATATATATATATATATCTGAGTGTGTATTTTGAATTGGTAAATCATAAGAAATATTCTGTTATATACTGCTAATATTTAATCTTTTTTTGTTGGGGAAAAAGAACAGTGAATTTTGTAATTACCAGTGCACGAATTGGTCTATAACGAGGTTCCCAACAGTCTGAAATCTAGCTGCACTTACAAAAGAGGCAGATTTAAAAGATTGTATTTTTTTAACGTCGAATCTTTTTCATTTCTGATGCCTTGCCCCTTTTAGTTCTACACTGCTTCTCTGAATGTGATATTTTATTACAATCCAAGTTCATATTTAGTATAATGTTAACATGTTCCATCGTTGTAACTGTAACATTATGACTGGTCCCAGTTATTGTGAAGAAAAAAGACATGCTACAAGACATACAAATGTATTTTTAAGTCTTGATTCATACTCTTTGTAATTATTAATTAACTGTATACTTGTCTTAATCCTTTATAAGGGATACTTTGCAGTTTCTTTTTGCTGAAAAGAACCAGCAGTGTGACATTTTGGTATGGTTCATTCAGTACTTTTCTCAGTGGTACATGTGCTTGAAAACAGTACATTTTCCTGATATTTTTTTAAATATTCTAGGTGTGAATGATAATGATTCTATATTGATGTTTCTGCTTAGATAATTGGTCGCCATCTGTACTAATTATGCAAGCAAGCATCGCTTCCAAAAAGACTCCTCAAAACAAGTGCGTTGGGGAAGCATATTAGTGTTGCGCAGTGCACTGTAGCCCATCGATGACAAATTGTACTCTTAAGCCTGTGCAAAACTGATATGCTTCCCTGCCACACTTCCCCAGAATATGTCTTCTCAGAAGCAAGGTTTGCTGGAATGGATAATAAGCATGGCATAAAGCGATATAAGCAGAAACTACAGTTTATATGATATTAAACAGGTAAGAAATTAAATGTTAGGAAAATGTAACCGATATAAATACATCCATGTAAGTTCCAGCTTTAAGTATAGCCAGTCATCAGAGATTTCATTTTTTTTTTATAGTAATACAGAAACTTTTAATATTTAATTTCCTGAAAGTATCATTTTCTTGGACCTTCTCTGCAACTAAATATCTAGCTTAATTTTCCAGATTTGGTCTACATTCTGAAAACAAACCCTGCTCAATGTTCTCAAGTTACACTGTACAAAATTATATTTCAGGTTTTAATGAAATGCAGCAGAAGTTATATGAAAGGAAGGAGACACTTTGCAATGAGTCACTGGAAAAGAGCTGTGCCCGCAAGCGGTTGCCATTCCGCTGCCCACGATGTGGAGAGCAGAAGCGGTTCAGAAGCCTGTCATCTTTGAGGGCACACTTGGAGTACAGCCATACCTATGAAACCATGCACAACATCACCAACTACAGTCTAGCGTCTGCATGTAAACCACTCGACTACCTGCTGGAGAAAACCATAAACACCAGCAGCACTGAAAACTGCAAAAAATGCTCTCCACTTCAGTTTCAAGACCTGGCGGACAAAAAGTTCAAGGATACAGAAAGGGACAAACCACAGACCCTCGCGTGTAAGAGACCGCCTGAGCGCCTCAAAACTGGATCATGCAGGTTGGTGCCTGCAGGCAGCCAATCGGCTTTGACAATCCCAGTTGAGAGCCGTGTGCGGGAAAGGCTTGATGAGATGATGAAGGCGGCGGAGTGCACAGTAGAGAAGAGGCTGGAGAAGGTGACCAGCGAGTTGGCGCAGAAGAACATGGAGCTGGTGAATACCCGGGCTGAGTTTGTGCACCTGTCTCGGGAGAAGAGGGAGGTCCTGGCGCGAGAGAGGGCCCTGAGCAAGCAGGTGGACACAGCCGTCGAGGTAATCGCGGCTCTACGGCAGCAGCTTACCGAGTCTGAACAAGAGCTGGAGAGGAAGGAACGGTGAGTATCCATTTTAATAGGCAGTGGGATTTAAATACCTCCGTCTTTTAAATCCCCTGTGTGTCTCATCAGTGTATTTTCATCTTCACAAGCAAGTCAAATGCCAGGTTTGGGCCTAATTTCATATTTAAAGAGTGATTGTATTTAGATCCATCACTGTCTAAATCAATTGAACAGACTGCAGTTTCTGGACTGTGTCTTGCAAACCGTGACATAGCTGTGCCAGGTTATATTTGAGATATTTTAATATTTCGCAACTTGCTTTTGCAATGTTGCTTCATCACCATCTACCAACCAACTGAAATGTTGCATGAATATAGATATGGGTCTGTGCTGCCTCAACCTTCACCAGCACTTAAATCACTGCCAGGTAGAGGAGTTGAGTGCGAACTCCTCAGTAAGTACAGCTGTTTACCGTTTGTGAGAAGTGGTCCGGAAACTGCCTAGTAACCACTCTGCGCAAACCACAATAGACACTTAACTATGCCAGCTTAACATTACACATGTCCATGACTCCTTTCCAAATTGTGGTGGGACTTCAAGCAAAAAGAAAAGTGTCTCTTTTGTAACCAGTGTGACAGATGCACTAATGGAAGGTAACTATTGCATTCATTGTCCCAGCATGTCTCGAACATGCTAAATGAACTGCAGTCATTCTGTGCTAGAGCCTGAGTTGTTAACTTTGAATGCCCTTTACCAAATGTCAGTGAAAAAGCAATACATTTCCCATTTATTCACCTGTATTTTTCTCACATTTTCATACTGTTAATTGTTTCTAGGGAAGTAATCAGTATTCACCACTTTCTGGAGGCCACGGTTCAGCGTGAAGTCTGTGGGAAAGCCCGGCTTCAGCACTTTATAGAGAACCTTTTACAGAGGATAGCCCTGGCTGAGAGGCATCTAGCATACTATCAAAGAGCTTCCAGACACCGCGAATGTAAAAAACACACTGTGAGTATTTGGATTCTACCAGATGCCAAGTGTTTGTGCATATTGAGATTTCCACCAAAATACTGTACAACTAGGTAACGCGGTGCGTGCTTCTTTCTTTCTTTCTTTCTTTCTTTCTCAAAGGACACATTCTAGTTGTTACATACACATTAGTGTAGAAGGTCCAGTGCAGATGTGGAGGTTAGGGTGGGATCTTAAAGTAGCTAATGAGTGTAGAGCCATCCAGCACATGTAAATGTAAAATACAATGATCATGTTGCTGCTTTCCAGAACTAGCTAATGGAGCCATAAATAAAATGTCCTCATTACAGTACTACAGTACAGTGCTTCAATTAAAGTAATTAGCTATATCTTTTGAACTGTTTTCCTCAGTTAATTTTGATCCTTTTTATACAGCAGACCCTTTTCTCCAAACCTCACGCAAGACAACAGAAGACTCCTTGCTTCATTATTACTGTACCCTGTGCTATCAGTTCAAGGCTTGGTCATTGTGGATAAACTCTATTTGTTATTCACAGGGAAACCTTCATGCGATTCACATTTTATACTAGTGGTCTAATGACGCTCTCTGTTCTTGAAAGCCTTTTTACAACAGGCTGCTTTTGAAGCTTGGCAGAATTTTAAGCTTGGCACAATTTTAAAGGGCTTTTAAAAAAAAAAAAAAAAGAAATTAAATAAATCATTGACGCACGTCACTGGCTTAAGCAGTCCAGGAATTGTTCCTATTACGTTATTTATATTTTATATTTTCAAAGCAACACATGCAAAGATGGTAGCAGTTGAAGCAAGATAAACGGGGTGCTGTTGTACCCGAGCATCCTTTTATACTATTTCAAAATAGTAAACCGCAATAGACACGTAACTATACCTGGTCAACATGTCAACATTTAGTATAATAAAGAATAATAATTATTTGAGCACTGACAGGGCTGCAGGTTATTGTTTATTGTTGGGTATGCTACCTGAACTTGGAGAGAAGACATGTTTGAGAGGCTTTTTTGGGCTTTTTTGCGTTCAGACCATACAGACTGGACAGTACTTGCACACTTAAGTTGTACCTTTTTTCCTTTGCTGTCTTCCACAGAAAAATCCCTATGGTCAGCTGCACATTCTTCCGATTTTTTTTTTTGTGTGGAGGCATTTTTGTACATTTCTCCACAATTCTGTTTTAAATCCTCTGTATCTTAACTGTAATACAGCTTTAAATTCCTCTAACAAACCTCCATCCTGATTGTAATCTTGTTTTAAATCTCGCAAGCAGAGTCTCCAATAGAAATGTAGGAGTGTGCTGTCACTCAGTAGTTGGGGTGGGTTTAAAGTATTCAGAATAAATCAATGACAGATACAAGTCAAGAAGGTGGGACATTGCCTAGCAGCACTGGGAAATGTATTTATTATTATTTTTGTAGTATGTTTTATTTTTTAATGGAAAAAGGGTAACGTCAACGTGAATTGATTAACCATTTCCACAGTTTTTCCGGTCTTTATTGGTTATCCAACGAAAATCAGAAGCCCTACTTATAGTTCATCTGGTCAGTTCCTGATGTCTGAATGGATCAATATTGCCGAACTGTCCATGTCTCGTTTGTTGTTGAGTGATGTTGTCTGAGCTCCATTTGAGCTGATGGTACTGAATCATTTTCTAATAATTAATAACTGTCACACTCATTGTTTCCTAGGTTAACCAAACTGTTGCAAACCGTGAACACAAAATTGCCAAAGCCAGGTAAGTGACTGAAGCTTCAATTTGCTGTCTAACAAAAATAAATGAAACAAGTGTGTTTTCAGCCATATGAATGTGTTCATAAACAAGTTTGTGGTTCATACAGTCTTGTGAACACACATTTAACTTTTTTGTGGTCAGAGGTGTAAGAGGGTAAGAATTTCTGATTGTTTGAACATGTGGAATAACATTTAATTAGTGCATATTACATATGCTAGCACATGTTCTTTGTTTTCATGATACTAAGAGCTCTTAGTATTATATTTACAGCTGTGATGTTCAGTGTATGTTACTAACATTTTCATTAAATATGATTTCTTATTATTTGTTTGGTTAACTGATGCTAAATGAGGTTCAGCCTTTGAAACCTCAACAAAAACTTCAGAACAACTTTGACACAGAAACCTCACACCTGAACTTTGTTTGAATCAAAACCTTCTGCAAAAGCGAACTGGAGTATGCAGTGAAGCACTGGCTTTAGCACAGACAGCTTTGTTTCGTAATTTCACTAAACCACTAGAAACGCACTGAAACTGATTTTGTAATTGCAGATCACCAGAGGGTCAGCCAGCATTAGCCACCATTCCTGAGATGAAAATGCATTCCGCTCAGAAGGGAAGGGCTTGCCTGAAATCCTCAAAGGACAGACTGGGTTCCAGACAATTCAGCAGCTCTTCAGGGGTCTGTAAATCTAACGACTGCAGGAGCGAAGTGTGGTATCAGCAGAAAAGAATAACGGGATACGAAGCACATGAATTTGCTAATCCTGGTCAGATGAAACACAGCTAAACATGAATTCTGTTCTAAAAATGTACAATACGTCTGGGGTATTCAATTCCAGCTCACACAATTCATGTTGTCTTACACCTAACTAGAGGTACTATCAAAGTATCTACAGTAATTAGCAGCTGCACTGTACCTATAGGAAGACGTGCTATAATGTCTCGTCCCTCTGTTAACCTTTCTAGTGCTTCAAGTTGACCATTGGTCCTGATTTTCCTTGGAAGCTGTCACTCTACCTGCCAATTGTGTATTTTGATTAGGTGCTGCAACATCTCTCTCCTGCTACTTTACTCAGATAGATTCTTAAGTTTCTTGAGAGAGAGAGAGAGAGAGAGTTTTTTTGACTTTTAAGATCCTTTATTTAAACATTCTAAATAAAATCTGTTAAAATTCAATAAAGGTAAAACACAACAAAAATTAAGATTCCTACGGCCTCAGCAGAAATCCTAAAATACATCATGTTCTCCTTAAAAACAGATTTTAAATAGAATAAAAGGATCATAAAAAAATCAATAAAAAACTGTGGTTTATTTCTGTTTAAAACAGATTAAAGCCAAAATTAATAAAAACACTGTAAAACAAACAAACAAAAAATAAAATTAAATTAAAATTAGAACAAAAACTGGCGCTCCCCCTCCTCACTCACATCACACAAGGCATCTCCCACACACCACCTCTCCTGGAAATCCTCCAGGTTATTATTTAGTTTAAAAAATTAAAAATGCACTCTTATCCGGCTGACCACCAACACCCTGAACTGCAGCCCGGCATCAGTCAGCCCGGTCCCAGAAATCCTGTTCTTTCTGAACTTTAAAATGGATAATTTTGCCTGACCCATTATAAAATTAATTAAAACACACCTGTTTCTCTTTTTAAAACTGTAGGGAACCCCACAGATAAACTTTTTATTGAACTCCTCACCCAGGCCCTGCAGGAGCTCCTGGAAGAGATGGAAGAGTGGTCCTTGCCTAACACACTCGCTGTACATGTGGAACACTGTCTCCTCTGCACAGCAGAAACAGCACTCTGAGCTATTACTGGAATCAACTCTGGAGAAACCTGCTGGTGGACACAGTACAGTGCAGGATCCTCCACTACAGGTCTCCTGCTCTCTTGGTGAGAGGCAGTTTATACAGCACCCTCCATACTGGCCTGTGCCCCTCCTCTACCTCCAGACATGCCCTCTACCTTGAATCTACCAACCCTCTCAACTGGTGAAAATGTGATATCTTCACACACAACTGATTCTCTCACTCCCTGTTGTGTGAGGAGTTAAGTCTTTAACTGTGTTAAGGTTGAGTAGCGTTCCCTTATTCCCTCCATCCCCCTCTCCTTCACCTACTGCTAGACACACTAGCAACCCTGGAAAGATGAAGTCTTGTCTCTGCCCTGTGCCGATGGACATCTCCCTCAAGTCCTCCCTGAGCTCGGGGGAGAGAGAGCTTCTCAGCTCACTAACCATTTTCTCTGCCAGCCTCTAAGAGTGCCAGCTGTGTAGCAGTCAACCAGCAGAAGAGGTCAAGATTGATCAAATGGCTCAGCCTGGTCACTCCTGCCCTCACAAAACCAGCACAGAGCGTCATTGACTGAAAGAAACGTGCAGGGAAGAGCGGATTGAAGAATAGGGGCTCCTCCAACAGGACCCTGCCTGTTGGAGACCCCTCATCTCTCACCATCCTCACTGCCCTCCAGGCATCTAAAACACAAGTAAAAACAAGGGAGACCTATTTTAGCTAATCCAATACTCTCAATTAAAAACAGGTGTTTGCCTATCCGCAGCCCCCCTACTCTGGCTCCCCCCAAGCCTACCCCTCAGTAGATGTAGCTGGGGCTCTGTGGCCAGTGAATAAAGCATTCCAGACGGAGCAGCCCTGCCTAGTAGCCCTGCACACTGGGAAGAGTTGACTCGGCCCATTGTTGATCTTTAAAATGCTAAAAACATTTAAGTATAAAAGCTGAATGTAAGAAATAAAAACAGGGCCAAACCCAAAGGCTCCCAGGGTTTTAAAAAGGTATGTGTGGTCGACCCTGTCAAACGCCTTCTCCTGATCTAAAGAGACCAGCCCAACATTCAAATCAGATGTATTAGCCATTGATAAAAAGTCTTGAATTAAAAACAAATTATCAAAAATGGAGTGTTCCGGTATACAGTAGGTTTGGTCCATGTGAATTACAGCTCCTATACATTTTTTTAATCTATTGGCCAGACATTTTGAAATTATTTTAAAATCAGAACATAAAAGCAAAACAGGTCTCCAGTTTTTTTTAACAAACACAGGTCTCCTTTCTTGGGCAGCAATGTGATTACTGCCCTCCTGCAACTGAAGGGCAGTTCTTTATCCCAGAGGCTCTTTCCCAGCACCTGCAAAAAGGCCTCTCCAATCACAATCTAGAATTTTTTTAAAAATTCAGCGGGCAGTCTGTCAATGCCAGGAGCTTTTCTATTTGAAAGCTGTGTAACAGCAGTGGTCAGCTCCTGATATGTTAGCGGCTTATCTAATTGATGTTGTTCTTCTTCGCTAAGGGTGGGTAAATCCTGAAGCAGCAGCTCCATATCCTGTTGGTCACATGGCTCTTTACTATATAATTCAGTATACAATTTTACTGCCTCCCCGCTAATCTCCTCCTGGCTGTACAGCTCCCTGCCGCAAGGTATCCGGATGCGATGCATCTGCCGGCTTTCTGCTCTCCTCCTTTCCAAGCCAGAAAAGAAACTGGAGGGGGTGTCCATGTCTTTCAGTTCCATGAAGCGAGAGCGCACCAGCGCCCCCTTCACTCTCTCCTTCAGCAGGCTGCCCAGCATGTGTTTCTGCTGGAGAATTTTAAGTTCTGTCACTGCTGCGTTCAGTGACCCAGTTGAATTAGAACATAAGAACATAAGAAAGTTTACAAACGAGAGGAGGCCATTCGGCCCATCTTGCTCGTTTGGTTGTTAGTAGCTTATTGATCCCAGAATCTCATCAAGCAGCTTCTTGAAGGATCCCTGGGTGTCGGCTTCAACAACATTATTGGGGAGTTGATTCCAGACCCTCACAATTCTCTGTTTAAAAAAGTGCCTCCTATTTTCTGTTCTGAATGCCCCTTTGTCTAATCTCCATTTGTGACCCCTGGTCCTTGTTTCTTTTTTCAGGCTGAAAAAGTCAGTTGGGTCGACACTGTCAATACCTTTTAGAATTTTGAATGCTTGAATTAGGTCGCCACGTAATCTTCTTTGTTCAAGACTGAACAGATTCAATTCTTTTAGCCTGTCTGCATATAACATGCCTTTTAAGCCCGGAGTGTGTTGAGTTGAGTGTGTATTGCTGGCAAAAGATTCTAATCTGTGTTTTGCCAATGTCCCACCACTGCCTCATATTTTTATAGAGTGTTTTTCTTTTTTCCATATGTTCCAGAATTGCTTTACAAAAACTGTGTCCTGTAATAACTTTACATTAAAATGCCAGTAGGAGGTGCTGTGAGAGTCAGTGGTAGGTATCACTGTAACTAACAGGCAGTGGTGGTCAGAAAGGCTACTGGGAATGATGTTGGCTTTAACGAATTTATTCAAATGAGTGTGTGACGTGTAGAAGCGGTCTAACCTTGCTCTATATATTTGTTGTGAGCGACGAGACCAGGTGTATTGCCTTGCATTAGGGTTCAGACACCTCCAGACATCAACCAGGCCACTGAACTGAAAAACTGCAGCTAATTCACTGGAGGACTGGGGATTGGGCTCTTCATTGTTTCTATCCATAGTAAAATCAATAGTGCAGTTGGCGTGGTGTCTGCAGCTCCATTCAATTCAGCGGCTCCCTGATCTCTGCAGACTCTGGCTGCCGCTGTGAAGGGGGAGCCAACTCATCCTCACGCTGCCACCAACATCCCCAGCCTCCTCCCTGTTGTCAGTACCCTGCTCCTGCCTTTCCTCATTTCTATGGTTTTCTCAGGCAGGCTGTCCTTTGGTGTCCCTGTTCCCCACAGTTAAAACACCGCATTGTGTCTGAGCTGACGAATACAACACAGCCCGTACCCTCTACACTGAAGCTCCAAGCTACATCAATCACCTGCCCTGGGTTATTCAGCAGTAAAAACGCCTGTCTCCGAAAAGACAGGACGTGCTTAAAATTAGCATTTTTACACCCAAAGGGAATGTTTTTAATTGGGGATACCAGCTTGCCATATCGGGCAAGCTCATTCTTCTTTTTTTTTTTTTTAAACGGTGGCACATTAGACATAATAACCTTGGTAACAGGGGACACTTGATTAAAATCTCCTTTCTCTGAAAATCCTTCCTCCACCAGTTGATTGACCAGCGATACCTCTTTTAAAAAGATGACAAATCTTTTATTCATACAGGAAGCCGACACTATGTTTTCATAGCCGACTACCTCTCCTACTGCCAGCAGGCACTCCTCCTCCGACACGCCGGTATCCTGCAAGCAGCTAACCCTGTGTCGGCGGCTGAGAGCCCCAACCTTCCAGAGTAAGATCCCATAACGGGATCTACACACACACACACACACACAACACTACTCAGTAAGCAGTAAAATGCAAACCAAAACAAAGATATATAAACAAACTAAACGATTGACAAATAATTATAGAATATTGCAAAAAATGGTAGCAAAAAACACCCTCCTACCACACCAGTGTTCAAACGCTACTGTCTCCCTGCAAGCTCTTCCCACAATCCTGAGAGAGAGAGAGAGAGAAAGACATTGAGACATTTTAGGCAATGGAAAAGATTACTTAAGATTAAACATCAGTTTGAACATTATGTAAACTAACAATCTATGTGCCCCCGAGATCCTGTTAATTAATGTATTCCGAAGACTGAAGAATTTCTCAAAACCATGCTGCTGTTTCCAGTTACGAATAAATGTTGCCAAATATTTAATTTCCAATATCTTCGTAGCGAATGTGAAATATGTCGGCTAAGAGTGAATAGTTTTAAGATTCCAGTAATTGTGAATATGTCAGACTTGAACTATTCCAGGATGGTTTTCTCTGTGCTGTACCATGTACCTGTTGCCAAGTCTACTAGAGGGCACTGTTGGCTTTAAATTGTCTGCCTTCTCTGTCGAACACAATGTCTGTGCTTGTTGTTTTCTGGTGTGTACGTGTACACACTGGGAATTCCTGAACCAAGTCCCTTTTTCAGCACCGGGTATTTAAGGCAGAAACAAACGTAGGTTGATTCCAAGCAGACAAATAACAGTCGTCCAAAAATGTATTTATTATGTGTAATGAGTTTATCACCAGGGATACGGCTGTACCCTGGAAATTGAGGTTATGTGTTTCCCTGTATTTCAGGTCCCCTGGTGGAAGAAGGTTAAGCTGTCAAAGAAGCCTTCCTATATTCACGTCTGCGTTTTTTATTTATATATATTTTTTAAAAATTCAATAGGGTTGTAAGATAGTGGTGCCATAATTATTATTGTTAATATTTTTTTTTAGCGGCAAATTATTTTACCCCATTTGTCTCCCCAATTTTTACCTGAACATAGCCATTGGGAGTCGTCAGATCTCTGTGCCAAGCAAACTGCCTCTTTACACCCAGGAGCTTTTGAGAGTGGATGTTGGTGAGCGACTGGCCTCTGAAGGGCAATAGCCAGCCCTGTAGGTGCCTGCTTGAGCTCACCAGCCACCTAGTGATTAGGGTCCATATTCGCACGATGAGGAGAAACACTCCTAGGAATTTAGATTCCATAAACCATGGAACTCCAGAGCCAATGCAAGACGCGCCCCCCTAACTGCACATCACACCGCCGGTTCTTTACCAGGTGAGCCACTTGGGGACTTCAACTACCTGCTCTTTCCAATATCCCTTTTCCTTTTCAGTGGTTGATATAAAAACTACCCATACAAATATTAATCCCATCTTGCAGTGTTTCCATTGAAGTATTAATAATATAAGCACACCACTTTTTTATTGTTCCCCATACCTTTTGTTATTACACAAACCTCACAGCAGAACCATCTATACAATAGATATATATTTTTTATAAGCTTCAGCGTACTGGTAAGTTTAATGCACCTCTCCCAAGTTTAGAGAACTGGCTGCAGATGTCAAACCTTGCAGAAGCTTAAAGGAATACTGTATAACTCATAAATGTGCATCTGATATTTGTATGCATCTGTTTATTATCTCATTCTAAGTGTTCCTATTCATCGTGTAGCTGTTTTTGTACTCATGGGTATTTGAAATGTTTAGTAGTCACCAGCATTTTGTTCCTCTGTGGGGCTATGAGAGAAATGGCTGGTGCACACCCAAAAGAGCCATTTTTTACTTTATCATTACCCAAATTTCCAAAGGTCAAATATGCTGATGCCTTATTAAATATAATGTCCATGTGAAAACAGTAATACATTATTATTAAAAACATGTATAATGGGATAGTAGTACATATTGGTAAGCTATCGCTCACATGACAGGAATTCTCGCATCACTCCAGGTAAATGTAAACATCTTGCATGTTTGTCACATCTACACCCTATTGACGGTGTTATGGCAGGTGTTACATATTCTTGTCCAACCCCTGTATTTCTTTGAGTAGCTCTGTTGCATGATTTATTACACAACTGACAAGAGCATTAATACAGGGCCAACATCAATTTAATAATTCCGCAAATCTGCATATATTGTCCAAGGTGCATGTCTTCAGAACTTCCAAAAACAAACTTCAACACAGCAAAACTCGTTGTACACTATATGTGTCCTTTATGTAAAAATAGATCTAAAGAATGCTTTAAAATTGTAGCCCATTTAATGGAAATACCTCACAGAACAACAGTAGAAGTGTAAATTGATTTAGATTAATTCAGTCTCATGTATATTGGACAATCATGTAGAAAATTCCTTCCTGTGTTTAAGATGATCAGTTATGTCAGGGAAAATGCATGTATCATATGAGAATAAAAGTATGTGGAGTATCAAGGATTGTGGCTGTTAAACAGATTGATGCAGCTGTGTTGCTGTTACCCACCTTCATGTTTAAGGGGTAACTCAGATTTACAAAGCGATAAGTCATCCTAATGGAAATCAAAGTCGGATACAGTATGATTGCAAACGTTATAGAAAGGCAAGGGGACAGTAAGACATGTATGTTGCCTGCTCTTTAAGGTCTTGAAATGTAATTATAAAATCAGTAATGTGCAGCTTCTACTCATAGTCCAACAGGACAAGACCTTCTGGTGCAGACTGTGTTATGACTAGGACCCTATGTGATATTTGTTAATTGGACTGTACAGTGTCTTGTTATTGGATAGGATTTGGAATCCCATGAACATGAGAAGTGAGATTCCACTTGTATCATTTGGGTTCACTGTTTAGTTTTATCTGGCTTTCAGCAAAAATAAAAAAATAAATGTATGTGTGCCTTCTAGTTTGTAAAGCACAACTCAATATGACTGTCACAATATTGTTATATCTGTATTAATGATGACATTATACCCTAGCCCTGAATGCCAAGAAAGGTTACAAATTGAATGCATTTGCAATTCATGAAAAACAGAAGAACTGGAGAATTTTGAATCAGGGCTCAAATTGGAGAGAGAGAGAGAGAGAGAGAGAGAGAGAGATAGATCTGATGAAGGAGATTAAACTTGTAGTGTTGTCTTAACTACAACACTGCTCAGAATCTTATTCAGACCATCAGAGACAGCTCTTACCACTCACATCAATTTATAATCAGTCTGCATTAAAACGCACACAGGCCTATCTTAAATGATTTAGGGACCCTAACCAACCCTGTCTCCTCTACTGCAAAACTTGCTACACAGACATGTTCAGTGTATCGGTCTAAATGCTCGTCTTCTGTTTAGTTCTTCTGTAGCTTTGCTTTTCAAGCATGGCTGAACCTGTTGATTGCCTTTGAGAAATTGAAACAAACAGGACAGTCACTTAAAAAAAAAAAAAATACAGTGCTATTGTATGACATTTTATATAAAAAAAATACATTTTACATGGAGTGTGAATCACAAAAGTGATGTTTTCTATCTGTCACCAAAAAAAGTAGTAATACTGCTAGTTAGTAGCTTTGTAACATTTATTTTACATTTTCCTTTATTCCCTTTCACATTTTTCTAGTCCTGGGATTCTTAGAGAATCTAGCCCATGTTTGGCTTTATGTTGCCCCAATTGGTTTTAAAAAGTGTTTCCCTAATAATTTGGCTCTATCATAATCACCCTGGCATTATCTGCGTCTGTTGAATGCCGGGCCATTTTAGGTAGTTCCTGATTTTAAAGGCAATCACACTGAAAGAACTGAAAAGTCACCACATCATTTGATTTCTTTGGAATCTGGAACTTCATCAAAGGAGCCTAGAATTTCCCTTGCATATATAATTCTAATACTGAGAAAAATGATTTAGAAGTATTGTAGCAATTTTTTAAGGAAAGCTCATATTAACCTGAATTTAAGTGTACTATATTTATGTAGCTATTAATAATGAACAGAAAACTAATTATTTCTGGCGCCATGGAGCCCATCCATTCGACCTGAGCTGTGAAGGGTGCTTGAATAAATAGATAAACTCGCAATGGTATCACAAAAGCTCCTGCAATAGTAAGAGCCATTGATAGAATAACACAGCAGTGGTATCATCTTCATATATTGACATACAAATGGGATCACAATGGTATTCATTTTCATCAAGATTTCTTGTGCGCAATTGTTTCGAAACCCATTGTGCTTCCATTGCTGCTATTGTGATCTGTTAATGGTTCTGCTGTAGTTTCTTCAGGGTAATACACTGGTATTTCTGAGCAAATGTATTTCTTGTTTAGATTCACTTTGTTTTATCCAGTCAAGAAGACTGTTCAAAGCACCCCTGTGGCTATAAAATAATGCTCAGGCATGTCGTCTTGCTTCTTTTTAGCTGGTATACCAGTGGTATTAGCCTATGCCCTAGCAACAAGTCATCAGGATATTATGACAGAAACAGATGTAGAAAGTGATTCTAAACTAGAATACATCAGGTAAGATACCTGTCATATTTCAGTAGCAAGCTGCTCTTTTTAACAGTATCCTAATGAGGTTATTGACACTTGTAGGGATGAGACCACTAGAATTCACAAGCAAGCCTTCCATTTTATAAATGTTGGTTGTATTTGAAAGCTGGCTCCATATGTACAGAAAAGGGCAGATTTTGTTATCAGAAAGGTTGCCCATATTAAGGACAACTACAGCTTCAAGGCACCTAACATTTTGTATAACCTTTTTAACCTTCCTTCTATCGCACAATGCCAAATAAGAACTATCATTTTTTTAAGGATATAATGGTACTTCCTTTTTACTTTGAAAATAGCTACGGGTTTGTTCTTAATAATCTGATATGGTGGCTTCCAGCTTCTTCAACCTACTTGAGATAAATCCTGCCTTTCTGCTGTTGATTTTGCGTCAACAGATGTCTGTTCTCGCTTGCTTCTGCGTCAGTCTGTGTTGATTATTTCCGTACATCCTGTCTGAAGTGCTTGGAGGAGACTATTTTTGTGGTTCGTGCACATGCAGAAGGTTTTGATATCAGTATTAGCCTTGCTGAATGAAACATCAGTTTCACATAATTAAAAGCCTCTTGCGACATTAATAAAGTATTCATGTAAATTCCTCAAATCGCTGTTTTTTTCTTTTTTTTTCTTTTAAAAAAAAAGGCTTACTCTTCAGAAATATCTTGCTCATACTTTTTTTTAAGGTTGAAAAAAAAACAATTAATATATCATTTGGCTTACATTTTATTTTCAGTGCTAACAAAGCCATTAGTAGGGGGCTTAAACAAAGCCAAATGTTCCAGTCTGAAAAAGCTAAAAGCAAAAAAAATGCTAACTTTAATTAATAGGATAATAAAAAAAATACAACATTTATATACAACACTGTAGGATACAAAACAATGAACCTGCCAAATATGGTCACTAATCAATCAACTTTGATAAGATCACCTATACAAAATCTATTCAGCACACATTTATATGAAAAGTCAGTCAATAAAATTGAATGAATCTCATACAGTCATTTTGGATGATGATGAAATAGAGAAAACAAACCTCTCAAGATGGTTTCCATAGACCCATATGTGATTGCAGGTAAAAGGTCAAGCTTATGTAACTAAAAGCACACCTTCATTTTGATCATGACAACCAGGTCATACAAATAAAGTTGTGGGTTTTGTAAAGGAGACTGCAAAGGCTGGTACAGTATATTCATAATACATTTTTTGATTACATTTTGAGGTTGATTCAATTAACCAGTGATGCTGTTAAGCTTTTTTCAGTTCAATCACAAATAGCCCCAGAGATACAGTGACAGCCAATGCATCAAGCATTGATCAGATACATTGGTTCTTTAACTGCTCCTCTGAGACATGCCTGTTCTCAAAGCCTTTCTGTACGGATTGCTGTAGGCTTCCAAGTCCTGTTCTTGTGCGACTGCCTGTCCTTTTAGTCACTGGCTTATTGGAGTCCAGCAGGTGGATTCATACCAGTGCTTTATATTCTTTAGGATTTAGGATTTAAAATGCCAAATGTAATGTTTGCCCATTAGATTTTGTACTATAAATAAAACATATTTTATAATTTTTTCCTCCGATATTTTCAAATTTGCACACACTGTCTGGTTTGAATAGAATGCAGATGGCATTTATGTGCTAAACATTGAAGAAAAAACCAGGACATCAACCCTAAGGATTTAATTAAATCAGAACACAGCTTGTAAAAAGAGTTCAGCTAATCTCAATTACATTAGACGCAGTGATAAAGGAAGAGCCATTATTTTAATGGGTCCAAAAATACATAATATATTCTTGCAATATAAAAGAGATATTTTGAATGCATTGTTCACATCAACATCTATAATTATATTTCTGGATATCAAAATATGGGTGAGATTTGAAAATAAACAGGGTATCTTAGCAACATGCAGATATTAAATGAAGGATCACACAAATATGCCTGAGGTAAGGATTCAATATCCTACTGACTCAGGCCAGATTCAATTAGCTTAATACTGTGACAATATCTCAATCACCAATACATTAACAAAGTGCCTAATGTGACTTTTGTGATGACAGGAAAACCTACAGAAAAAAAAAAAGACTTCAAAAGAGATGTTAAATCTGTGTTCCCTTATAGAGTAGTCATTTTTCTATACCTGTTGGTTTTGTCATTAAATGTACTTTTACACAGCTTCCATCTATGCCTTCTAGTTCTATTCTCTGTGCTAAATTTGAAGTAGTACCTTAGGTAAACTCTATCTCCACCACTTCTGATTTTATAGACTTCAGTCAAGTCCCCTCTTTCTTTTTTCTAAGCTGAAGAGATGACATTTTCTGTATGATAAAATAAAAGCTCTTTGTACATTTAAAAGATACCCAATTAAATGTAGAGGCTTTTCTTGACAGACTCAACATGACAGCCATATTTTATTCTCTCTAACATTTTGCAAGTGACATCAGGTTGAATGTTATTTTTACTGACTGTCTTGGGCATGAATATTACTCCAATTCAACATTTTATGCAATAATGCAATAACTGTATAATATTACCTTGTACTTCCATTCACTGTGTATGCAGTTTTGAAAGAAATGTGTGTTCTAGCATGTATTTTCATTTTAAAAACAGATATCTGGTTAAAGACGCTAAATAAATGTATCCGCCTGCATGCCTTACTTATAGGTAGTTCAGGTATTCACCCAGGTAGACACCCTTCATTACAGCAGTGGCACAGGGGTAGAATTATGTCAGTGGCTGCAAAACATGCCAGTCATTAGGGGAAGCAGCTGGTTGGTTAATAACAGGCAAGAAAGCGCTGAAGGGGTGGAGAAAATGTCAATCTAACAAAAGAAAAGTACATGATTAAAAACCTTAGTTTGAATGTCACTAATTGACTTATGATAGAGCACATGGGAGGCCGGCTTGCTATAAAAACAAAATTGAAAGCAGACTCCAAGCTGTTAGACCCATTATGCTGAGTCAGAATATATAATTGAAGCACACAAGGTGAACTAAAACCACAATAGCACCCTTTACAAATAAAAAAAAAGGCCTGGAGACAATTATCATTAATGGACTTCCTTGCGCAATCAATGCACAAAAGAGCTATTTTTAACCCAGCATTTATATGCTATAAAAAACTATTCCTGTAGATTAGAAATGTGCGGGTGACATATATATATATATATATATTATATATATATATATATATATATATATCTATATATATATATACAATACAGTACAAAGGTTTTGTGAGAAGAGTTGAAATTAAAAAAAACGTTTTGTATGGCTTTGCGTATGTCCTTTATTTGAGCTTGTGACTGTAAAAATGATGATCAAAGAGAATTATGCTAGTTTAACCCTAAATCTAAACCTTAACAGCATGTAGAGTGAATGAGCCATGCAATGAATCTTGTTGACGCTTAGCAAACCTGACTGGGGACCCTTATACAAGTTTACCCCTGTATTTTTGCACTGTATTTTTGCAGTCTTCCTATACTTTTCTCATGGTTATACTATGCATTTACCTTAGTTTACTCTGGTTTGCCATGTTTATTAATATGATGAATGAGCCGTTAACGATAAGAATGTTTACGAATGGTTACACACACGTCCCCACTTCCGGGACGGCCACGTGTCCACACCCCTTATAACCCACCGTCCCTAATTAATCCCAGCCACAGGTGTATAAAAAGGGTGATCACGGGTGTTAGTTTTGAGAATGAATGTGGGTTAGGGTTAGGGTTGGAATCGTGCTTTAACCTGAAGCTTCTGTCTCTGGGTCTCCTTCCTGATTTCCACCAACCTGGGCTGTGACTCTATCCTTACCCCACAGTGCTTTACCATGCTTTCACTATGCTTTATTATACGTCACTGTGGTTTTACTATGGGAAAGCTTTATAAGAGGAGTGCTGCACTGGCCAGTTAGGGAGGAATATTGACTAGCAATGATTGTGCATCAGAAATGATTGGTCATTGTCTCCAGGAGACAATAGCTGGGTAACATCTGTTGCTTAGGTTCAGGAGATGAAAGAGGCAATCTCTTATTGAACACCCGGATCAGTAAGTAGGTTACAGCAGGAAGCATAACAATTGGCGTATGTAGTAAGTGGTGAGTAATTGATAAAAATAGATTTAAAAGAAAAAACATTTTAAAACTAACTAGGTACTCCTTAAATTATTGTGTGAAATGTCATTGTTTTAATATATATATATATATATATATATATATATATATATATATATATATATATATATATATATATATATCATTTTATTTTATTTATAGGCCTAAACTTTTAATATAGAAACAACTATTGCAGGGAACAATTCTGCAATGTATGACTTTTACCACTAGGTGGTGACACTAGATAATAGAATGGTCCACTGTTACTTCATCATTAAAAAAACAAACAATAAAAAAAAAAAACGTTGGTATAAAATATTCATCTCCTGTGTTGTGAATAGCAACACATAGTGTGTGGTGGTTTTGTGACAGGTTAGTGTGTAAATACTGTATGAACAAAACACTTGCTGTGACTGACAGGGGAAGGAATAATGAAAACTAAAATACTATAGAACTAATCAACTGGGCATCCAACAATGACTTAAGGTCTGCACCAGCGATAGGTGAGCACAGGTGCGGGTTAAAATCTGTGCTCCAGTATGAGCAGTGCAAATTCATCACTTTTGAGACCTTTCCCTGTAAAACATCATTAATTGAATACGTAAGCACCTGCCAACCAAGCACTGGATGTCAGCGCTACACCAAAACCTGCATGTGACTGAAACTAACTTTCAACAGGGAAATACAGCTTTTATAAAGTACAGAACACATCAGGGATAACAGATTCATCAGTTCATTTTTCATGGCTCAGGCAACTGTGATGTGTATTTATATATGTATGTTACCTTCCAATTTCTTTCTTTATTCATTCAAATTCATTCACAGGGAAAGCCTAGCTGAGTTATCTGAGGCAAGCAATTGCTATATATGATTCATACATGTACACTACAGCAGTGCAGCATAATCTACAGACTAACAACGCCCCCTTTCTGGATAAGCATCCTTGATTTAATACCAGTATTTGATATCACTATTTGTTGGTACCTCAGTTTGTGGTTTTTTTAGCCCTGAATTAAACCCTAGCAGAACTTCTAGCATGCTACATCATTACAGCAAAAACAACAGTAACGGCAATCAATAACTGGTATTGACACTGCAATATATTATCAGCGTCTATTGGTTCATGACAAGCTTTTGGTGAGCCAAACAAATTCTACTAATGGAAACCTCATAACATTGAAGCAGTTCTTGTGTTTTAGGTACATACATAATATCCTGTTTCAGTAAGTGTACAACTACTAGACAAAGGTAGCTATTGTTACCGCTGTCAGGGATCCAGCTAGCTTTTATGGCCCATTTGTATACAAAAATAAGTGTAACAGAAGATGCCTGATCACACAAAGCCTCTGTGTATCTCAGGCAGATGGTACAGACACAAGTTCTATTCTTGCAGCTTGTTTTAATACAACTCTGTTTATTCAAAGCAGAGATACAGTTGTCCTGCTCATCTAAGTTTGAAGAGAACTCCCTCCACCCACTTTAACATTAAAACAGCCTTCGTTGTCCATTACTCTCTATCAGCTATTCAATTCACAAGAATGTGTGTTGGAGTATTAATCAGCCTGTTAACCTTAGCTACTGAGCTGAAGGTTATTGCCCATTTCTTCAGATACATGTGTCGCTCCTGAACAGAGTGCAATTAATTTAGTTCAATTACATGATTTTAGAGCAGCACAAACATGTTATTAGATAAACTACTGGTAGCATCAGCAACACCAGGATCATCTAAGATACAATTTGTGCTTGCTCATCTACTTTGTATCAAGTCTCCTACACTTAGTAGGGCAGAACTACTACGTTGTTTACCAGTTGAATAGTCAAGGTAAAAACAGCCAACTACTTGCCAATCTTAATTTTTTTTTTTTGTTATAAATCATGCATTTGCTAATGACTGGGTCTCTATTTGTATAGGTACAGTGTTGTGGAACGTTGCTGTTTGTGCGCTCCATTTTAAGAACTGCTTGGAATTTTGAAAACTATTTATTAATGTTCTAAAATGAAATTTTTATGTAATGGAATGCAACTGCAACCTCACTTCTGTCCATCTGAAACGTTACTCTTCACAATTATCTTCTTTTTAATTCAAACAGCTGGATACGATTATAATAGTGACCTTGCTAGTTCGCTGCTAGTATAAACACACAAAAACATAACAATGTTGCTCCTGCTGCTGCTGCATTGTACATTTTTAACATTACTTCCCTTGATTTGTTAAAACTGTACAATGCACTAGTAAGACCTCATCTTGAATATTGTGTTCAGTTCTGGTCACCTCGCTATAAAAAAGATATTGCTGCTCTAGAAAGAGTGCAAAGAAGAGCGACCAGAATTATTCCGGGCTTAAAAGGCATGTCATATGCAGACAGAATAAAAGAAGTGAATCTGTTCAGTCTTGAACAAAGAAGACTACGTGGCGACCTAATTCAAGCATTCAAAATTCTAAAAGATATTGACAGTGTCGACCCAAGGGACTTTTTCAGCCTGAAAAAAGAAACAAGGACTAGGGGTCACAAATGGAGATTAGACAAAGGGGCATTCAGAACAGAAAATAGGAGGCACTTTTTTACACAGAGAATTGTGAGGGTCTGGAATTAACTCCCCAGTAATGTTGTTGAAGCTGACACCCTGGGATCCTTCAAGAAGCTGCTTGATGAGATTCTGGGATCAATAAGCTACTAACAACCAAACGAGCAAGATGGGCCGAATGGCCTCCTCTCGTTTGTAAACTTTCTTATGTTCGATTTCCACGCTGGGTTTGTTTTGCAAACTTGTGAAAATGTATTGTAGTGACCTAGACAACTGAAGGGGACCTTGCGGGACTTCCATGTTGCCTGGTGTTTTGTGTATTGTTAGGGTTCAGACCACGCCACCTAGATATTGAGAGAGAGACAGTGTGAGTGCATGCGTTGGAGTACCACGCAGCTCCGGGTAGCTTATAGGCAGGCCCGCAAGCGCCCGGACAGTCTACAGATCGTTGGTGTGCGATGAGCCGAGGACATCCTGGCTGACCTAAACCCTCCCCATCCGGGTGCGCCGTTCCCTGGGAACTTCCTTCCAAGGTCGGCAGTGGAATAGCCTTGACTCCAAACAGCGACCTCCAGGCTATAGGGCGCATGCTGCACCCCATGCGGAGTGCATTTACCGGGCATTTCCAATGTGTTTTTGTTTCAGCTAGAGTACACTGCATTGTAAACGACACTTATCTATGTATTGTTTTGTATTGTATATTCGTACATTAATGAGATTAGGATCAGGCAGATCTTTGCAATTACAATCACAACTGAATTCAGATGTAAAAAGAAGGTAATGTGGCACAATGCTTAGTAACTGCATTTGTCCAAATATGGTATCTCTCCAGCTTTGCATTTTTATTACATCAAGCTTTTTGTATAGAGAACAAAGGATGAGTGAACCCAGTTTCCACACAGCAAACTCAATGCATTTTAGTAATTGCCTCTAATTGAACATAAAGTTGCAGAAAAAGAAGCTGTTATTATGACTTGCTATAAAATGTAAAACATGCAATGCGAGAAAGGATGTTGCTTCTGTCTTTTTTTTTTAAATTGTTTAGCACCTACAAATGGGTTCAAATGAAAACATGTGTTATTTGTGTTTTACTCTAGGTCAGGAGTGGCCTACCCAAGTTCCTGGAGAGCCTCAAGCCTGCAGGTTTTGTAGGTAGCTCTAAATCATCAATTGCTAAATACCTGGAACAAACAGTAATTCTGACCAATTAAGCCCAATCATCAAAGTCAATTACATCATTAAGAGGCTGGGGTAAAACAAAAACCAGGACACCCGGAGGCTCTCCAGGACCAAGGTTGGCCACCCCTGCTCTAGATGGACCCTTTATAAACCAAACAGTATTGGCTCTTACAAGGATTTTACACCAGCTACATTTTCTTCATATTTAATATTTTACTTGTTTAAAATCCGATTACTGTATGTGTGTTCTCTAGCATTCTCTATTGCTGTTTCTGCTTCGATCGTAATTTACCAGGTTTACTAAATAATGTCCCTTTTCAGCCACAAGGGCTGCTTCTGAAAAACTCCTAGAAATGCTGAGGTGTTTAGAAATGACCACTAGAGGACACCACTGTAATTTCTGCCCCCTCTAACAGTGGCAACAGTGTCATTGTCTTAGATCAATAATTCTGTTTTTGTTATTTAAAATGATAATAGCATGGTTTATCTTGGTGTTCCCCCACATGGAAAACAAGAAGGTCTAACAATCAAAACAGCAATTGTTATTACAAACAGTTTTGAACCACGTGGGGCATGAGTTAGATTGCTCTTCTATTGCATATGTACCTGCCCTGCCACTGTTTTCTCAACTATGAATTCTCTCAATTTTTAATTTTCTCCATTTGTCAACCACAAATGGAAGAAAAAAACACCTCAAATCAAATAAGTCAGCAACTGTACCAAAGAGAAGCCATTGCAGAAACTTCATTTATTTTGTATGATATCTTTTCAAAATGAGGGGGGAGTAATGGTACACCATTGAGGCTAAACTGAATAACCTGCACCACAGAAGACACAGATTATTAGACAGATGTATTCATTTAAAACACAGTATTTGGGTGATTGACTAGTCAGGATGATTACAAGTACCATGAGAAGGTAAAGGAACTAGCTAGTTATTACAGAAAATGTATTTGTTCATTCTCTTCAGAAAATATTGTGAAATACTTTTAATGGCTGACTGAAGTGCATATGCGCACTCATATTTTCCTGGAAATAAGACTCAGAAGCCTATGCAAGAACTGTTGTTTGATTACAAAACAAAACAAATGAGGATGAATCATCAGCCATGCAACATTGTGCACAGGAGACAAGAGCACGGTCACTTATGAGAACTGGCTGAGTGAATCTTTTTTTTCTTCTTTAAAAGCGGAGCCCACACAACACTCCTTTGTTGTGTTTGAAATCATTCAAAACGGTGAATGTCTTTCTTCCTTGTTTTGCAATGTTAGAACCAATGCTAGCTAATCGATAAGACTTCCATTGCAGTTGGTCAGGACACTCTTCGCTGTGAGCTCAATTAAAAATCACACCTGAGCCCATGGCCCATGGGTCTGAATTATCAGTTAACAAATGTATTCATCTCTTTGTTTAGAATCACTTATTATTTATTATAATTTTCTGTTTTAGTGAGGTGACATTTTCAAGAAATTTAACACACCCCTGTCGTTTCAAAGAGGTCTTCCCAAAGGACCTTTTAATGGTCACCAAGTATGTGCAGTTACTTTCTTTTTAAAGCTGAAACATTGTACATGTTGATTCTAGGTACAGTATGAATTATTGGCAGCAATCCCCAACCTTACAATTAGACCAGATCTTCCCGGGAAGACCTTGTCCCTTTAGAGCAATATTGCAAACTGGAGACAGCAACACAAAGGAGAGGAAGGAGGCTTCAACAACAATGAGCTGAACTCCCAGACTTTCATGCTCGGTTATGGTGACCACACGCACACACACACACACATTTGTTTAAAGTGTTTATGAGGACTTTCCATTGACTCTCACTGTATTTTTATTTACTATTCCTAACTCCAGTCAACCAAAACTCCACACAGGGTGAAAGTCAACAGCAACAAACACTGGGGTACACATACAAGGTGACCACAAGTGAACGTAATTCAACTATTTGCAATAAAATCATTACAGCAACATCCCCATTCCCACAATCCCTTGCGGCAACTATGTATAGGAGTCTTCGGCTGCCGGGCCAGGCAATGGCATCTCCGGGAATGTCCAATAGATGGCGCTGCAGCGAGTGCACCTTCTGACTTGCTACAATATTTTAAGGCAGGGGTGCACCTCCTGGTCTTTGTTCCACCTGAACCCTAAATTACTTAATTAAACCAACGTGTCCTCCTTTCAGGTCTTAATCGGTTAATTGTTTAATGATATCAATAAAACCTGTAGGACTCTGAACCTCCAGGACCAGATTTGTGTACCCCTGTTTTGACGCCTTGTAGCCTCTTTTAAGAGGCAGGATCAGGGGTAAGGATGTGGTTATGATGGACCATAGACTTTCCTCTAGCAGTGGTAACTGAAGATGATGAGTAGACAATAGATATCAACGATAAATGATCTGCAGATTAGAGCTCTACTTGATCCAATATTAATGAACAATAATTTTTCACAACAGGGTGTGAATGATGTCTATTAGGACCGTAGCTAACTAATCAACTAATCAGTGGATCTATCTACATAAATGTCTAATTCAGGCACCCCCCGTGGCTTACTTATTACTGCACAGTATGGAAGTGCCAAGGTTTTAATAAACCTTTCATTTATCTATCATTAGAATAACCCCATTCGACCAAGTCCCTTCTAATTTTTGCTGTTAGATCTTTTTTGTTTTCCAGGTTTTATTTTAAAAAATCCAGTACAATAGTGATCTTTGGATTGGGTTTTCTTGTTTTTCTGGCAATATACTGCTAGCAATAAATTATGCTTCCACTTACCAACAAAGACATTTTTGTCTGAACTAGCCTGTGTTACATATATCTATGGCAGACTAACTAGAACTGTCTTTAGCGCCTGAATTCATAGTCAAGACTCTTAACACAGACTTGTCAAAAAATAAAAGATTATCAGCATTTGAGTTCTTGCCAATTTAATGTTATTATTGTTTAATGTTCAGTCCTTACATGACCATGATTTTAAAAAAGGGTGTGGCAGAGCAAAGCTCTGCCCTAAATTGGCAGGGATGGGGTTAATTTCCCCTGCCTGCCTGGGTTTATTATGTTCAGGTGGCTGGGGTTGATTAGTTGATTAGGTTGATTAACGATCAATCAGCGCCCAGCCACCTGATATAAAAGGAGGCCTCTGCTTCTCATTTGAGAGAGGGAGCTGTGGAAGCAGGTTGGTTTTTTTTTTCAAAAAAAATGGGTCCTTTAGCTAGATTAAGGTTGCTTTTGAAAAATATAAGACACCCGAATAGCAGAATCATTCATTCTAATAGCAGAATTGTTGATTCTATTAGCAGAATCGTTCACTCTACCACTGTTTACTAGAGTGTTCAAAGAACCTAGATTCAGTGTGACAAAATTATGAAGTCCTTGATTTTTCAAAGAGTATTAGGCCGCAAATCGTTAACTTATGGGCAGGTACACTATGATTTGTGTTCATGTTTAATGAATCAACCCAATTCATTCTTTTCTGTCGAGTGAGCTGCTTCAGTTTTCAACTCGTGTGGTGGCACTGTTTTTTTGCAATGGTAAAACGTGATTTTTAAAATATTAATATGGCAGAGCAAGAGCCCTGTCTGTAAAGAGTCTGGGTGTTTTTGTGTGTTTTGATGGTGGTTGGCAGGGATGGGGTTAATTTCTGTCCCTGCCAAAAACATGTGAGAATGTAGCTTCTCCCAAACAGAATAAATAATTGGTGGTAATTGGGAGCAGCCACATACTATAAAAGGGGGCCAGGGACCAGGGACCAGGCACCAGGGACCAGGTTTTAAGAGGTAAAGTCAACCGTGAATTGATTAACCATTTCCACAGTTTTCCAGCGTATATTTTTTTTTGTATCAGATGTGTTTTATTGGTTAAAACCAAATATCAGAAGCCATAAATATAATTACTTGAAGAACTAAAATTTTTGCAAATTTGAAAATAACCAAAAAGTTATAAGGAAGTGTATTCTTCTTTAACCTTTTGACTGTCACACAAATAGAATGTTTGTTCCTCCTGTGCACTGGTAAAACTAGCACTTTCACATCGCTCTGTTTTTAGAAACACACAACATTAAATTGTTGAAATAATCTAGAAGAAAACCTAGATGAGAAGTCTATAGCAACTGGGGCAATTAATGACTGTGTGTGTGTGTGACGTTGTCAGCGTTCAGTCCCAATCAATTAGACATAACAAAGAAGGAACATGTACTACTGTGTGTTTTATACATTTACATGGGATAAACTGTTTTCCTTAAGTAGATTTCTGGAAAATAACCATCAGAAGAGCCACTGCAGTCATCTTGCATATTTGCATTTTAATCCCCTCCACTGATGTAGTTTGCAGTGAACATGTGTAGAGGTGATGCAGTGCTCAAGACAATGACAACCAACAAAGTACTGGTAGAGTGGGGGTTTATTTGTTTATTTGACAACAGTAAATAATGGAGGACTGGCAATACACAACTATGTGTATTGTACAGTTAAATAAACATGGGGTTCAGTCCTGAAATAAGACATGGAATTTAAACACACAGAGAACACAAACACGATCACCAGTCCAGAGTGAGTGCTGAAGTGCAATGCTGAAATACAATTTATTCAGTGAAGTCCGGTTTGGGTGCTGGACTTAAGTGACAGCTCCTGGATGTGTTAGCCGTCTATAAATGACAAACAGTACAATTAGCACGGCACACGAAGCACTCATGGTACATATACTGTCCTTCAGTAGATCGTCCGTAACCATAACAAAGGAGCAGATCATCTCGCTACGGCCCCTTAGGAAATGTTAGTCATGCCCCCTTGGTTAGCGAGTGCAACCGATTCTCTTCCAATCCAAGGTGGTCACATCGCTTCCCTTCTGGGTCGATGACTTGGTGTACCATTGCCCCAACCCCTTTCTAGATGGCCAACTTCCACCTAACCCTGGGAATGAATTGTCAAGCCATCCAGTCTGGGGCACTATGTTCCCTTTATACAGCGCCCTCACAGGTTGGGAGGGAGATTTATAACCAAGATTTATTCTTTCTCTGTCACAACGACCTATCGCGATTTCAATTTACCAATAAGATTAAAACGAGACCCACCTTGCACAGATAGTGTGTTTTTGTGGGTTTGACAGAAAGGGTTAAACACCAAGTGACATTTCAAAATGTGTAGTTGTGGAATGAATGATGTGCACTTGGGAGATTTGAATAATCTAGATTGAAGATCTCAGACCATCAATTTCTGTCAGCCCTTATCAGTTACACAATTCATTATCAATTTTTGTGGAAAATAAACAGCACCACTGTGCTCTCTTTATCTTCAATTCGTACTAATTAGAGTATTGAAGATCAGTGATACTGTAGGTTGCTGGATTACTAAGCAACAATTGAAAAGCTCCACTCTCGATGTAAATATGTGCTGTTTTGTTTCACTGCCGCTTCAGAATCCTACTGATGAGGGTAACTACCCTCCTACAAGATGCATTGTTTTGTAAATGTCAAAAGGAATGTGAAACAGTTTGCTTCCTCGTCCATACAGTGAAGAGGTTCTCTCTTAATAGGGGCTTATAGGCTCGGCAGGACAACAGGCAGAATGGAGAGGGTTTCTAGCGCTAATGAGTTTCCCTCTCTGTGTGTGAGCCTGCACAGAGAAGAGCACATAAGAGCATGGCTGGCATTTTTGTAACCTTTTAGCGAATTTCAATTTTAAAAGTACTGTATGTTTTTTAGGAAAAGCTCAAATGTAAACAGCAGAGGCCAGCTTTATCAATGTAATTTGCTCAATTTCATATTTAAATAGATTAAATGTTATTTTAAGAGATTTTTTAAAACTGTGTTATGGTTTTTGAAATTGTTCTGAGTGGCGTTTGGTTTTGTTGCTCCAGTATTGAGTTATTATAATTTATTATAATTTGACTCTAAGTCTGTTTTGAAAGTTTATCACCAGAAAGCCTACTGGTGCTAAATGATCGAAGCCCATCCTAATCAAGTCTTAACATTAAAGTGGTACAAAGCTAATTAAATTGTACCTGTATTCTCTATGTAGGTCTGAGTGTGTAGCTTTGAGGACATTAAAGCATAAGTAGCATTTTTTTTTTAACTGTCCCTTAAATTTTAAGATATTTACATGTATAGATAAACATCTACTTCCTGGTACACAATCATGTAATGTGACGTGTTTAAAAAGGGAAATATCAGACTAATGGTTTAACTCTAATGTGACCTACACACAGGAAGTGATTAGGTACCAGGAAGCTGCAGACTAAACGTTCTACTTCAGTAGCATGGTATGTGACAAACCTGCATATTTCTAAGTAAAACAAAACAGAGCTATTTAGTACAACACTTAAATAGTAAGTAGCAGAGTCCTGGAAAATGTTATATGTCAAAAGTGACCAAATTGAGCACTGCACTTTTTCCCTTTTCATTGATTGATTGATTTGCACTGTTTGTTATAATTTTGCTGTGATTATTTGTTTGTTTTATTTTATATGGCTTACTATGTTCAGTTTTTACTTTGTGTGTTTTATTATTTTGTTGTATTTATTATTAGTGCACTGGTGACCAAATGGTAGAACTGATCGACATTCTGAGGAACCTAATTGCATCACCTGTTGCACATTACCTCATTCAATTACTAACTGCCTACAAAAAGGTGTGTTGTGAGCACAGTGCAGGAAGAGAGCAGGGCAGACTGTGTTGCTAGAGGACCTAGACCAGGAAGTGGATGAAAGAACTTGCTGGAGGTACAGACTGCAGCAAGACCCTGGAAAAGTTGGACCAAGCGATAAAGGGAAGTTACAACCAGGTAGTAGTACCTTTGTTTGAGTGGTAAACCCTGTCTAGCTTGCAGATAAGTGCACAGGGCTAGAAAAAGTTTGTTTAGTGTGCAATTGGAAACCATTTTATTCAACAGTACAACACATAGACTTCACGTATGGCTCAGAGCGCTCCTTTACGCATTCCCGCCTCTGCAATTACTCCTGGCCTTTCTCGAAAAGGTCCGGTCAGAGAAGGCATCAGTTCTCCTATTGACCCAGGAGAATCTGGTTTTCATCCCTGTGCCAGCTTTTGAACAGCCCGCCCTGGGAGATCTTGCTTTGCCGAGATCTCCTCAGCTAGACGAGAGGCACACTTTGGCACCCGGAGCCGGGCAGGCCCGTGAAATTGACCACTGGTTAGCCTTAGGGCTGTCAGATGCGGTCGTGGGTACACTGCAGAATGCTAGGGCACATTCCAGTAGGTCACTGTATGCATATAAGTGGAAATATTTTCAAGATTGATACCATACTAAAGATCATGATCCAATCTCCTGTCCCATGACTGTCATCTTGCAGTTTCTGAAAGATCTGTTTGAGGCTGGTTGAGCACCTTCCACACTGAAGGTTTACCTAGTGGCTATTTGCTTGCCATGCCCCCATTGACTCAGTGTCCCCGGGTATGCATTTTCTGGCTACTGGCATTTCCTCCTAGGAGGGCTATTCTCCCTGAATGGAGCCTTGAGATTATACTGGAAGCTCTCACGCAGGCCCCGTTTGAGCCTATATACTCCATCAAGTTGAAACACCTGTCCATGAAGATAGCCTTCCTCTTGGCTATCAGCTTCACAAAGCGGGTTAGTGAGCTGCAGGTGCTGTCTGTGCATAGCTCCTGTATGCGTATTTGGGATGATGGTAGCAGGATGTCACTGCGTGCAAACCCTGCTTTTCTCCCCAAGGTGGTTACAGCCTTCCAAATGAATCAGTCTGTGGAAGAGTCCTTTCATCCTCCACCGTTTGCTATGGAGGAGGATAAGAAGTTGAACCTTCTCTGCCCGGTACTGGTATTGAGTTGTTATATGGATAGGAAGAGAGCGCTGCATCGCTCTGCCCGGCTCTTTGTCTGCCATGGAATACGGACCCTGGGACAGCCCCTTTCAAAGCAGTGACTGTCGCATTGGATTGCGGACACAGTCTCGGCTGCGTATGATGGTGCTGGCTTACCCCCACCTAGGTGGGTAGCGGCACATTCCATGAGATGTGTGGCTACGTCATGGGCCCTCTTTTGAGGTGCCTCCATGGCTCAGATTTGTGATGCAGCTAGTTGGGCTACCCCGCATACTTTTTCCAGCTTCTATCGCCTGAATGTGATAGATCCCTCATTGCCCTCTGTGGGCACTAGGGTCCTCGAGATTGCACGCTCACACTGCTGACATTGGTCAGGCAGGACTTGGCATCCCTCATATGCTGCCGTTCTTTTCTCCCTCGCGATGGCTCTGGTACAGGTTTCCCATAACAATGTTTTGGTGGCCATCTTTGAATTGAAAGGGAACGTTAGTTTACCTACCGTAAACCTGGTTCCCTGAAAGAGAAGATGGCCACCAACCGCGAGGTCGCATCAGTCGACATCATGGTTTCGTTGCGAAAAGAGAGCGAGTCTACCCTGCATGACGGTTAAGTACCCTCTGAAGGCGGGACCAAGAGGGTCACGAAGGGGTGAGGGCCTATTGGCATCTTTGATAGAAAGAGCTCAGTGGCACGTACCAATAGGCAGGAGTTTATCCCATAACAATGTTTTGGTGACCATCTTCTCTTTCAGGGAACCAGGTTTACGGTAGTTAAACTAACATTTTCATAGCAGGTGTGCAGAACTATCTAGCATATCTGTGTAGCATGGAGGATAGATTCCTGCATCTGTCACCAGGGGGCGCTGTGTTGATTTGTTGACCCCTGGGGAAACTGTTATACCTTCCAGCCACAATGAGGTACCTTCTCTCCTCTGTTCAGGTAAAGGGTTGGAGCCTTTGTTTTGATTATGAGGGTAAGCCACATTTCATTACTGTTACATATTGACACCAGTAAATCATGCAACCTGCGACTCTCAAAAAATTAAAGAGACTTTGCCCATTTCCGCTTATTATAAGCAGACTTGGCAACTTTGGTTGTGATGCAAATGTCCCATTATAAAATGCATTTTATAATGAACGTACATATAAGAATAGCATGATGGGTGCTGGCATGTTGTTTTATAAATGCATTTTATTTTCATTTGATGCAAAATGAGTTAAACTGCATTTTCTATGATGTAATGACTAATACTTACTAATTGTGAGGGCCTTTGTTTTGATTAGGAAGATTTGGAAAGCCCTCACTTGTTTGACTCTTGGGAGGTGAAACTGCACACAAAAAGGAAATCAATAAAACTGTTGTTGATAGCCCACAATAAAACAATCTGTCCGGTTATTTTTTTTATTTTATTTTAAAATAAAAACTAAAGAATAAGAGGGCTACACTAATAAAGTGACGTGTTATAGCTCTTTGAGTCTTGGCTCTTATGTCAAGTATTATTGGAAATCCTTTGTATTTCATACAAAAATACAGCAGGCAAGAAGCCAAGCAATTCTTCGCAACAGCTATTAACAAAGCTAGCCCCTAAAAAGCAATGATTACTGTACTTTTACCGAAACTAAAACAACCACAGAAATGTGTATGTCATATTGCATCATAGCAGATCTAGTGTTTGCTTCCACATCTGGGGTCCCTGTGATTTTCTCCATTACAGGAAGGATTCCAGACAATATATTCTTTAAAAAAATAAGACAAAACACAAACCAAACTGAAATGCTTTCCAGAAGCACAGCTATTGGGATTAGCTGAGTTAATTAAGGCAGCTGTGGTGTGCATGGGATTCAGAGTGCAAATAGATTTCTAACTATCCATCTGCAATACATCCTGAATTTATTAAATGTAACCTTTATAATGAAATGCCCTTTACAACAATAGTATTTAGAAGAAATGTTTGTGGCTACAATAAATGTGGGCTTGTTAAAAGAGGAGTAAGTGTAATATGATTAGTCTTCCCTAAATACAATACTATTATTTGTATGGGCTATGTACCTTCTTGTCATTAGCACAATTTTTGTCTAAAAGGGAAAAAGCACCACATACAATTCTACAACCAATTGGAAACCACTTGAGACTACTCAGCAGCCCCTTTATTACATATAAGTAGTTTTTTTCAGGGTTTTTATTTTTTTCTATTGGGTGCGTTTTTTACTTTATTAAAAAATTGTGCTAATCACGATATGGAATTAATACATTTGAGAGGGGGGCTCCCGAGTGGCGCATCCAGCAAAGGCCCTCCACGTGGACGTGCCCAATAGCCTGGGGATCGCAGGTTCGAGTCCAGGCTATGTTACAGCCGACTGTGACCGGGAGTTCCTAGGGGGTGGTGCACAACTGCCCAGGTAGGGAGGGCCTAGGTCGGCAGGGGAATCCACAGCACATCAGCGTCCTGTGGGTCTGCAGTGGAGTCTCCAGATCTGTGTTGTCCTCCAGCACTATAGGTATGGTGGCATCACTGTGGACCCGCAGATTGGCAGGAGCACATTTTAGAGGATGTGCCCTCCAGACCCCGTTCCATGAGTCAGCAGGGGGGTTGCAAGTGGTGAGCTGAGGATACCCCGGAGAAAACCTGGGTAAAAAATTGGAGACAACTAAATAAAAAAAAAAGAAAAAAAAGAAAATGGATTTCAAAGCAGCATCACTACAGAAGAACAAGGTGTAATGAACACTGCCAGCTGAGCGGTGGTTAAAGTGTAAATGTAGTGCACTGCATAACTAAGGTGGGAAAACTAAATAAATCACTGTGCCGCCAAATGTATTGGTGTTAAGGCAAACAATGAAACATAAAAAGTTGCAATCTCTAATGCAGCAGGTGTGTGTGTTGTTTAAGGTGGTATAAAAACTGTGTTTGATTGAAGCATTGCAATGATCTTCATCAGCTAAAATAAAACCTTTTGTAAAGAAGAAGTTGCTCTTCTATACAGCAAAAATATATAGATGTGGGTAATTTACATTTGCTGATTAAGCAACAGCCTATTCAAATGCTGCAACTTCAGTAATGACTTCAGGAATCTTTCATGCTGCATAGGAGAAACCACAAGATGGAAAGGAGCACTGTTGTTACGCACATGATGCCTTCATTTTATATTATATCCAGCCCCTGCAGTTATATAACGTCATTTATGGGTGATGCCTACAGAACCAGGTATAACATGTTCAAAACAATACCCACTTGAAATATTTTATTAACCTTATCTTACGAAGGGTTACTCTAACTACCTGTTTCCCGCTAAACTTTAGTTTATAATAAAACAGAAATATCTCAACTGGATGTTAATTGGTGCTAACAAATGAAATCCAAACCAAAACAAACAAACTAAACAAAACAAAAACATATCTTAACTTCCTTTGTGCTTGAAAAGGAATTCAAATTAAAAAGCAACTTAAACCTCATTCTTTAAAAAATTAAAAATATAAAAATTCCTAGCTGAGATGTGAATGGTGTTCTACACAATAGAAGCTCACCCCCTGTGCCATTCAGAGGCTTACAGCAGGAATGAAACAACAGCCTATAAAAGTAGGAGTCCCACCCCTTAGCTGCGTTAAATTCAGATGAAGATACCCCTGGAGTCGTACATGTTTCCAGACGCTTTTAACCTGGATAACCTGAAGTTTGTACATATATAGGGTACGACATAACAAAAAAATGTTTCTCTCATGAAAAAGTATTTTTAAACTTTAATTGCCCTTTAATTAGTGACTGGTCAATAAAGACATTTATTTCACAGAGTTCATAAGATACTACCAGCAGTGTTGTGATTCCTTAGTTTAATTTTTAATCTCTTGAATGAGGAACTTGGATGGAGAATAAAATAATGAAAGGGCACCCTTTTTGATTGATGCACCTTAACTCCATTGCAAAACTTACTGCTCTATTGATCAACCACTAATTACACGTACATTTAAAAATATTTTTGCATGAGCCAATTCATGAGTATACAGTGCCTATAGAAAGTTTACACCCCCTTGAACTAAACTTTTTCACATTTAGTTGTGTCAGTGCCACAGAGTTTCATGCATTTAAATGAAGATTTTTTCCCACTTATCTACACACCATACTCCACACTGTTAAGGGGAAAAAAGTTATATATTAAAAATACAAAACTGAAAGATCATATTTTGATAAGTCTCCATCACATGCACACTTTGACCAGTCTTGGCCATAAAAGCCTGTAGCTCTTGCAAAGTTGCCATTGGCCTCTTGGTAGCCTCTCCTTCTTGCTCGAGGGACAGCCTGATCTAGGCAGGGTCTTGGTGGTGCCATACACCTTCCACTTTTCAATAATTGTCTTGACCATGCCCCAAAATATTCAAGGCCTTTGATATTTTTTTATACCTATCTCCTGATCTGTGTCTTTTAACAACTTTGTCCCAGAGTTATTTTGAAAGTGCTTTGGTGCTCATGGTTGAGTCTTTACTTTGAAATGCACTACCCAGCAGAGGGAACCTACAGGAACTGCTGAATTTATCCTGAAATCATGTGAATCACTACAATTTAACAAAGGTGGATGCCACTTGATGTGTGGTTTTGAAGGTGATTGGTTACACCTGAGCTAATATAGGATTGCTATAACAAAGGAGTAGACACATATCAGACTAAGCTATTTCAGTTTTTATTTTTAATTAATTTTCTACAAATTTCTAGAATATTTTCTTCACTTGGAAGTTGTGGAGTAGGATGTGTAGATAAATGAAAAAAATGTAATGCATTTTAATTCCAGGCTATAAGGCATCAAAAGGTGACAATTTTGAAAGGGGGTGTAGACTTTCTGTAGGCACTGTAAATAACTTTATGCAGGGCACAATCTATTTCAGGCTTTACAGAGAGAGTGGTGAATGTATGGAATGGGTTACCTACCTAAATCATTGTGATCCTTTAAGATCCAACTTGATAAAGTTTTCAGATCAATCAGTTACTAGCGTGGCCGTAACGAGCTATGAGGACACCAATGTCCACAGTTGGGTTTTTAAAGTACAAAGACTCCTTCAATTTCTTTGTTGGTTTGCAGTATAACATAGATTTGGAGGTTGAATAGTAAATATAAAGCAGTCATAGAAATACTGCCAGCTATAGCTTGAAACCTAACTTTGACCTCTGTTTAATGTCAGCTCTGGTTAGAATGCTGGTTACTAGGAACCGGACGAGCATTGATGAGAAGAACAGCCTCCGCAGGTTTGTACATTTTGTCAGGTTCTTACTTTTACAGAGAGTAGGTTCTTTAAGTAAACAAAAATGAAATGTTAGGACTTTAACATTAACAAGATAATAAATAAACCAACTAACTAATTCAACTTGATTACTGTGTTCTATACATGTCGTGGCTCACAAAAGATTGTACAGCGCTGTTAATTCAGGACCTAATCCTATTAGTGATGAATTGGCTAGGCGTTGGCACAGCTGTTTAATAATGAATGCTAAGTGGGTGCATTGAAAGTGAAATGTCTGTCAAGAACAATGCATGAACACTATTAAAAGAGTAAGCAGAACTTGAAAATGGAAGGAAAGGACATTTGAATTGTCTGGAAGATTTTGAGACAAAATTCTATCAACAGCCATCAATCTATCTAGCTGAAAAAAATATTTTTCCTGTTCGATTTTTTAAAAGAGATTTTTTTTTTTTTTTTTTTTTAACTATTTAGAGCTATAGTGAATACACCACTGCAGCCTGGTGTGCTGTGATACAATTACAGCTTTATCAAATCTGTGTTTCATAACCAGATGACATTGACATATGTGTGGGTATCAACTAAAAGAAAACTTACACTAAAACAACAGCTACAATTTAAAATTTGCTATGGATGCCACAACTAAATGTATGATTGAACCTGGATGTTAGGCACTCTGTCCCAATCCTCCACTAGGGAATCTGCAAGCTGGATGACTGTGCTGGGTGCTGTAGAATGGCAGCATGCAGCAGTGTTCCACACATAATTGATTGGGGACATTCTTAATTAATGAGTGTGATCAATATTTGAGTTAATTTTCTACATGCCCAAGGATAACTACCCAACTGATCCCTAATGATGATATATATGGAATATCGTATAGGGGGTTGTATGATACAGGCTGGCATCCTCGGCAATCTTACTTGGGTTGAAAATCACTTGGTATTTTACCCAGCACACTCTGCTCGACTAAATATATAGTGAAATAAGAGCAGTGAAACAGTACAGCTAATTTTAATGTGATGCCATTTCCCTCTGATACAAACTATGATATAAGACATCTGATACAAAGACATTTCTGATGGCGTTATCACATGAATATCAGGGTCTACTCTATATTATATATAAATATAGCTGATTAATACTCTAAACAGTGACAGATAATCACTCTTTAACTCTATATTAATCATGCTGGTGTTTTACTCTAGGGCTGATTTACAGACATTACTATGTACATTAAATAATACAGTGGCATGAGAAATGTTAGGGTATTTAGATCCGCCACTGTGTAACGAGACGGGGTAATGAAGCCAAACCAATGTAAGAGTGTGCAAAGCTACAGCGGGGGCAACTACACTCACGCTAAGCCACCACCGTGCCGTGCAGTAATCTGACTATGCCAGATCTATAAAGAAAGAGCAGCTAAAATTTAGTGTTTGCCAGTTTTGCTCTAATTTAACAGAAGCACAGGTTATTTTATTGGGAAGGAGCAACACATGAGCCACAAGGAAAATAGAGAACAAGCAAAATGGAGTTCAGTGTTTTTATTTCTAAGAAAATACGCTTTTTGCATTTACAAAAATAAAATCTATCAAATGGATCCTTTTCCCAGGGTTTAGTTAAAACAGAGGCATGTTAGTTATCAGCTACACAAATTAGACACAGTAGTTAACATGTCAGCATCACGGGTTATAAAGCACTGAAGGCCACCTAAGCAGAATAAAACAATCCAGAGTTAATTGCATTGATGAACTGCAGATGTGGTTCAGGACTCAATCAACAGAACCAAACCTAGTGAGCCCTCAATCTCACCTCCGATGGAGTTCAGATACAGAGCAGCTGGCATGTACTCCATTGACTTAATAATCCCATTCTCACAGCCAGCAAAGAAAGGAAATGGATTTTCATTTTACAGACTGAATAATCACATAGGAGCCATTCTAGATCACCCCCTACCCCTCTCACTACAGACAGAGCCGTTGCCGGGCAGCAGCGGCAACACATGAGCTACAGTTGCTATATGCGGATACACACCCCTGCCAGTAAACACTACAGTTCATAAACTTCACACACAGAGTAGCAGTTTCTCAAGCTTCCCAGCCTGACATCCATGCTCACATGAACTGCTCGTTATCCTGAACGTCCTCCAAGCGCTTTTAACTTTATAAAATATTCAACTACAAACAATTGGACTAGTTAATCAATTACAACACGATTTTCTTACAAATGTTCACACATGCTTTAAAAAAAAAAAAAAACATCAATATAAAACAGTCAAAGGGCAATAGAAAAAAGACACATCTTAAATTCTAAATACAAAATAAAGTGCAAAGAAAGCTTAATCCTGTTACATCACTGTCCTGTTCATTAAGACAGACCTCAGTATTTCAAAAGCATCAGGGGTGTTTTCCCTCATTTCTATTGCTTTTTCAGTTTCAGAAGCAGCGTAAACACAAATATGCAGTTGTTTCCAATTGTCTATATGTTATGCATGTCAAACTAAAATACTTACAAAGCAGCACTAACAGCAACAAAAAGAACACTTCTGGAGTTGTTAGGTTATGCATTTTATATTATTTATTTTTTTATTTAAGTTAAATGACCATGTTCACAAAGCTAAACTTGTGAATTATGTAAATAATAATCCAAAGGTTGTTTTTGTCATGAAGCCGTTCTGGACAGTCTTAAAGAGAGCAGTTTCAAGTAGCAGTTTTTATTTTTTATTCATGACAGCATACTTTTTTAAATAGCTCATTATTAATGGAGCCATACTGTTTCGTGCTGTAACCTACACAACTTACCATTAGTAAGGGTGAAGTAAAAAGCTAATGACAGGAGACACTTGATCCCTATAGGTAACATAGCTGTGTAAAGACAAATGATTAGTTATGGTGAATAAGAAATGTCATTTTTACTATGAGTCATCTTTGCTTTTAATTAATTAATGCACATGAGGGAGGCTCAAAAAATATCATGTTGCTGATTAATTTGCTATGAGCAAATTTAAAGATATATAGCATCTGGGATGACTAAACCACAACCAGGCTCTAAATTCTTAGTAGATCATGTTGACTCATACAAGAAAAAGCATTGCATTATATATATATATATATATATATATATATATATATATATATATATATATATATATATATATATATATATATATGAGATAGAGAGCAAAACTCTCAACAGTTCACTCTCTGTGTAAAAATCTTTTGGAGCAAAAGTTTTGCTTTTGAGGATGAGAAAAAAACGTTACAATAAATAGATGACTACAATTATTTATTTCAGCATTTTTTTTGCAAAAATGATAATTATAAATTTCCATTGGGGTATGTAAACTTTTGACTACAACTGTGTGTGTGTGTGTGTGTGTGTGTGTGTGTGTGTGTGTGTCTATATTTTACACTGTCCTCTAGCACAAAAGAAAGTCAAACTTCCAGGAATGCAAGTTAAACAGGATGGTACCTGTGTGTTTATTATTTACAATACTTCAAAAACACCCAAAATAAACAAACAAAAGCCTAACTCCTTAATAGAGTACTAACTATAACAGAAAGATTCCCTAACTAACAGTCCGGGCAGCTAAGCTGCTTACCGGCTCCAAATACCAGGACTCTTTTCCAGCTCACTCTCCAACTCTCCAACTCTCCAATTCTCCAACTCTCCTCAACCAACAGGTTGAGCCTGCCCTTTTTAAAAGGCTCCCAATTGTTTAACTGATGGCAGCTGTTCAATCAATTACACAATCACCTTGTCCAATTATGCCATCTAACATGGCCTCCTGGGAATTGAAGTCCTGCTGCGCCAGATTGGCAGGACTACATTTCCTTAAAATGGGTACAGACTGTGCATAATCCGTGGCCCAAAATATCGGCCCTCTACCACAATGCCCCACACTTCATTACACATCCCCCTCCCCAGATCAGACTCGAGGGGTTGAGCGACACCGGACAACAAACAGTGAACTCTGGATAACCCGTCTGTACTCCCCTGCTTTGCACCAGCTCTATGTTCAATTACAAATTTGAATGTCTGTAAACTTAAGAACCACCTTGTAACCCTTGCATTCTTTTCCTTGCTTTGGTGCATCCAAGTAAGAGGGGCATGGTCGGTAATCAATGTAAACTGTCTTCCTAAGAGATAGTATCTTAACTTTTCCAGCGCCCACTTAATGGCTAAGCATTCTTTTTCTACCACTGCATAGTTTCGTTCCTGTGGATTAAGTTTCCTGCTCAAGAACATGACAGGGTGTTCTTCGCCATCCATCTCTTGTGATAACACTGCCCCTAGCCCAACCTCGGAGGCGTCAGTTTGCACAATAAACCTTTTATTAAAATCAGGGGTGATTAACACAGGCTGTGCACACAGAGCATTTTTAAGGATTTGGAATGCGGACTCAGCCTCCGCACTCCACTTTACCATTAGTGGCCCTTTTGCTTTGGTCAGATCTGTAAGGGGGGCAGCGATTGTGGCAAACCCAGCGATAAAGCGCCTATAATACCCAGCCAAACCGAGGAAGGCCTTCACCTGTTTTTTATTGACAGGTCTGGGCCACCTCCTAATGGCCTGCAGCTTGTCTATTTGGGGTTTGATCACCCCACATCCAATTGTGTACCCCAAATACTTTGCCTCCTCCAGACCAATGGTACATTTGGCTGGATTCGCAGTTAGCCCAGCAATTCTTATGGAGTTTAAAACAGCCTGAACTTTCTGTAAATGCGTGTCCCAGCTAGTACTATGCACTACCACATCATCCAGATAGGCAGCGCCATACTCCCTATGGGGTTTTAAAATCTTATCCATTAAATGCTGGAACGTTGCGGGAGCCCCATGAAGACCGAAGGGTAGTACATTGTACTGGAATAGGCCCTCAGGAGTGGAGAATGCTGTTTTGGCTTTAGCCCGTTCAGTGAGTGGTACTTGCCAGTAGCCTTTAGTTAAATCTAAAGTGGTGAGATACCGTGCATCTCCTAACCAGTCTAACAATTCATCAACCCTGGGCATAGGGTAAGCATCAAACTTTGAAACTTTATTTATAAGCATTGCAAAACCTGAGCGACCCATCTGGCTTTGGCATCAACACAATTGGACTGGCCCACTCACTGTCGGATTCCTCATTTACCCCCAAATCTAGCATATTTTTTTACTTCCTCACCTATGGCCTTCCTACGGGATTCTGGGACATGGTAAGGTTTTAAGGTTACCCTTTTCCCCGGCTCTGTTACAATGTCATGTTTGATAACATCTGTCTTGCCCGGTTTATTTGAAAAAACATCACTATTTCTCAGAACTAGGGTCCTAACTTCCTGCTTCTGAGAACTTGACAACCCTTCTGCAATCCTTACTGGGGGCTCATGTTTCTTAACTTTGGGAGGTAAGTTATCATTAATTGCGACCAGTACCTCCCTATCTTTCCACGCCTTTAAGAGGTTTACGTGATATATCTGTTCTGGCTTCCTTCTCCCTGGCTGCTGCACCTTATAATTGACTTCACTGACACGTTCAATAACCTCATACGGACCCCTCCAGGTAGCCAAAAACTTGCTTTCTACAGTAGGCACCAAAACTAAGACCCTGTCCCCCGGCTGAAAAACTCGTACCTGAGCTGTGCGATTGTATGCACTTCTCTGGGCCTCCTGTGCTTGACGCATATGTTCACGTACAATGGGCATCACTGTGGCAATCCGATCCTGCATTTGCGACACATGCTCTATTACACTACGTAAGGGAGTGGGCTCACTTTCCCATGTTTCCTTGGCAATATCCAAGAGACCACTGGGATGTCTCCCATATAACAACTCAAAGGGAGAAAACCCTGTCAAAGCTTGTGGTACTTCTCGGACAGCAAACATCAAGTAGGGCAATAAAAAATCCCAATTTTTCCCATCTTTATCTATTACTTTACGCAACATAGATTTTAAAGTCTTGTTGAACCTCTCAACGAGACCTTCGCTCTGGGGATGGTAAACAGAAGTTTTTAAGTGTTTGATTTTTAACAACTTGCACAACTCACTAGTGACTTTGGACATGAATGGAGTCCCCTGGTCAGTCAGTATTTCTTTCGGGATACTGACACGGCTAAATATGAGCATGAGCTCTTTAGCAACAGTCTTAGCACTAGTGTTGCAAAGCGGTATTGCTTCAGGATACCGAGTGGCATAGTTTAAAATGACTAAAATGTGTTGGTGCCCCCTAGCAGATTTCCCCAGTGGTCCTATGAAATCCATCGCTATTCGCTCGAATGGCACCTCAATTATTGGCAGTGGCACTAAAGGACTACGAAAAGCTTTAAACGGGGCTGTCTGTTGACACTCAGGGCAAGACGTGCATTGTTTTTCTATATCGGCGTGTATGCCTATCCAATAAAACCTTCTCATGATTCTGTCCTTTGTTTTCTTAATACCCAAATGTCCTCCAAGAACATGTATATATATATATATAATTTATTTTTACTGAATTTTAAAATGTAAATGTATGCATTCTGTACAGATTCTTGAAATAATGTACAACTGGGTAGAGGACATACAGTAAAATGGTGAACACCCCACAAACAAAACAATGTCATAATATTGATTTTGAGTTAGTTTCACAGTTTTCTTTCCGTTACTTTTTTATTCAATGTTAATCCCAACACCGTTACAGTACAACAACCAAACAAGTCTTTTACCAATATCGTTGGTATTTTATATATTAATGCTAAAGAAATATGTTTTCACCAGTTCATGCTCCTCATACACAAAGCCAAACTCAAGTTCATGGTCTGTGTTCCATTTATTTCAATGTCATGTTAAATGTAAATAAATTAACTTTTTAAATTCTGAATTGAACTGCAGGCTTGTTTATGTGTTAAAAACTCTTGTGATCAGGGCTGATGCACCAAACATTATCCCCTAAATATTAAAATACAGTATTACAGGATTTATTTAGCTTGGCCTAAATAGAGAACTGATTTGCAGGCTTGAAGGTTTTTAATATGTGTTTAATATAGAAAGTAATGGCACACAGATGAAGCAATCTTTACATGATTGCCGTGTTCACTGCACATTATACAGGCAGTGTCAGTCGGGTATTATTGAAGCAGAAGCAGAAGTTGCTGTGATATATTGTAATATCAAAATGGCTGCCACAAATTTTATCGAAATGCGCCCCTAAAAGCAAACTGCTGCTGTTTGAAAACCATTTGACCAACAAACTCCAAACTTGGTAGTTATCGTCCCAGTAACAATGGGATACAAATACACGGTTATATGTTTACATTTGAAATTTAAACTTGGGTCACTTGACAAGTGATTTACTTGACTAACTTCAAACTTCACAAGCATCTTCCCTGATACTGTATCAATACAACCGTATCAATACTGTATTTATTATTTGGGACTCCAAACCTTTATTTAGAACAACAACATTGCTGTGTATTGCCTGAAATTATTATTTACGGTCACCAGACCAGGATTATAAATAACCCTCCTTGCACTTTGAATTCTTGTTGTCTGCCTTTCATTGATCACAGCATCACTCCTGCACCTGCACACTGCAAGCCACTTTGCCACAGTGTAAAATAAGGGTCTATGCCTTGTTGTGTTTCAATTTAAAATATATTTTTGATCGGCACTACAATTTTGATTTCAAAGGGAGAAAAACTTTACAAACACATCCCAACCCGACCCTACAGTTTAAGGAAAATGGGATGAACAATGTCATTGAAAATTTTGTAACTTTGAAAGTTTTGTAACTTTGAAAGTTTTGTAACTTTGAAAGTTTTGTATGTAATAGAATAAAGAAATCTCTGTTAGTCTGGCCCATTTGACCCACAGTTTTGTTATTTATGGCTCCAGTTCACCATGTTGCAATGTGATTGTGTAGAGTTGTTTTTTTTATACTGTACCACACTTAATGTTGTATATCTTTTGTGTCACAGGCAGCAACATGACTCTGACTGAAGCATTACTAGACTCTGGCTCAGAAAATGTCCCAGCAATGGAAAACACTGTTAAAAAAAACAGCTGTTGTAACTTGAATGTGCTTGCTTTCTCACAAACTAATTGTTAACTTAAAATCTCATATACAGTATACATATTAATCCATTGCTGTGCGATGTCAAGTCACAACAATCATAATACAGGCAATTAAATTTATTTGGTTTTTTTGCCAAACACGTTGATTGGTTCATGTAAGCCTTTATGACTGTATTAATGACTAAACTTTCACAGCTATGGATTTCAGTTAATAGAATGCCCTTTCATGAATAAAAGCTCAATTGTCCTGTGCTTATGAAAAGACAAATTCTTGTTTAAATATCACTTGGAAATTCTGAGAATTCCAGGTGCAGCATATCACTTAGTTTTTAATGAAGCTATTATTTAAAGATAATCCAAGTATGCTGAAAACAAATACCCAAATTTGTTAGCATTCGTTTGCAGAGAATATAAAGGGAAATGCAGTGACATACAACTAAAGATGTTAGATTACTTACAGTAACCCTGGTTCTCGGAAAAAGAAAACCACCAACCAATACTTTTGGGATATGCCTGCCTTAGGTATTTATTCGCTGAGCATTTTATGTCAGAGCTGCTGATAGGCCCCTCCATGGAGTGATGTCCTTGGTCCCGCCTGCCGAGGGAATAAGTAGTCACTCCGTGGAGCTAACTTCCTCTTTTGCAACGAACTCGTGAATGTGAGAGATGTGACCTCACAAGGTTTGGTGGTCATCTTCTCTTTCAAGGAACCAGCGTTACAGTAAGTAACCGAAAGTTCCCTTTCAATTCGAAGACGACAACTAACTAATACTTTTGGGAAAGTATACCAGAGCCGTCACAAGAGAGCGTGAGCAGACAGCATACTAGGGAGCCCTCGCTACCGCCAACTAGTGTTAGTGGTGTGCACATCCAACCTCAAGGACCCTTGTGCCTAATGAAGGCTTAGAGAAATCTACCACATTAAGTCTGTAGAACCTGGTGAATGTATGTGGTGTAGCCCAGCTAACCGCAGTACAAATGTCAGTCAATGAGGCACCTCTAAGAGAGCCCATGACTTTCCCCCTCTGAATCAAAGGGAGGCAGATGGAAGGCCTCTAGTTCTACTGATTGGTTCCAGTGGAAAGCTTTAATAACCCTAGGTAGGAATGCAGGGCTCGTGCACAACGAAAGCTTGTTTCCATTATCCCAAAAGCACATACAGGAACTGCGCACAGACAGAGCCTGTAGCTCACTGACCCATTTAGCGGAAGTGATGGCTAATAGAAAGGCTATCTTCATAGAGAGATATTTCAGTTCTATGGAATGTATACGCTCAAATAGGGCCTTAGTGAGAACCTCCAATACCACATGCAGATTCCACTCAGGGAGAACGTCCTATTTAGGGGGATGCAGCCGCTGAGTACCCCTAGAAAATGGGTCTCCAGAATATGGGCGCCCAGGGATACTGAGCCTATTGGGACGTGGCATGCAGATATAGCTGCCAGGTACACTTTCAGCGTAGAGGGGGCCCTGCCCGCCTCTAGCAAATCTTGCAGAAACTGTAAAATAATTGCTATGGCACAGTAGATGGGGTCATGACCACTGGTCATACAACACTTTTTGAAAATACCTCCACTTGTAAGCATGCTTGATGTCTGTATGGCGCCAGGGCGTTGTTTAAACACTGAAGGATGTAGACCTGTGTATTGAAGCACTCAGGCACCAAGGGTGCAGAATACAGTACTGGTGCACCGAAGAATTGAGGCGCCAAGTGCAGGTATTAATGACATGCTGGGGCGCTAACGCACCGAGGCATGGAGCATCTAAGCACCAAGGGTTCTGAAACACCGAAGCTCTGAGACACTAAGAGGCGCCTAGCCTTAACCGCATGTAGCCAACACAACCCTGGGTAGCTCATAGCATACACCGGGGTGGATACACAGGCTCGAGTGGCACAGTGATAACCTGACGATAACCTGATTCTGGACCTCGTAGCGTATACCAGAGTAGAGCACAGGCTCAAGGAGCTGCATTGTGTGAGACAATTCAGCAGAGTCAACTCCACAGAGGGGCAAGGCAGAGCCAAGGTCCGGTGGAGGATCACATGTCTCTTTTTTTTTTTCTTTTAGCTGCAGTAGTGCTGTAAGGTTAGAAAAGCAGACTACAATCACAAAGCAATGTAGGCTGTTGAAAAGAAAAGAGAGAGAGAGAGAGAGAGAGAGAGAGAGAGAGAGAGAGAGAGAGAGAGAGAGAGAGAGAGAGAGAGAGAGAGAGAGAGAGGGATGTTTCACACAGTCTCATCACAGCAACTGGACAAGGGTGTCTTGCCTGGAGAGTCACAGAACTGGGGCAGCACGTAGCCTACAGCAAAGTGGAGCACTGTCTACAGGCAGAGGGCATCGATTTTCCATGGTCATCGAGCCACGGAAAATCGATGCCCTCTGTGTGTAGTCAGCCACCTGGTCAGCGAGCAGCATGCACCAGGGGAAACACATAGGCCGGAGCCGCAACAGGCGAGAGCTCAGTTAGTAAGAGAAAAAAGGAGACTGGAGAACACACTTTTTTTTTTAAGGCCAGATGCACTGAGGTGGGTGGGCCAAGACAGTTGGCGGGGTCTACTCAACAGAGGGGCAGGTTAGAAAACAGCCCTGGTGGAGGACACGGCTGACTGGCTGTTGTTGCTCAACTGTGGGGGAGGCATGCCGAGCCCCAGCGGAGGAACGGTGTTCTTCCTGAAGGTGTAGGTTGAAAGACAGCACACGCACACACCAATACTGCACAGGCAGTCACACTCATACGACGGACAGCCTGTGACACAACCGAAGCATGCCGTGAGAATGAAAAAAGACGCTCAAATGGAGCCACTGATTCCACAAGAGCGGCAAGCCAGCTCTCAGCACGAATGCAAGGGAACTGCAGTCGACTCAGAGGAGCTCTTTCAAAACACACTCAGGTAAGTGACACAGATTGCTTACCTCACATTAGTGAGAGGCAAAAGAGGAAGTGAGCTCCGCGGAGCGACTACTTATTCCCTCAGCAGGCGGGACGGAGGAAATCACTCCCCAGAGGGGTCTATCCGCAGCTCTGACATAAAATGCTCCGCAAATATCTATCTACGGCAAGCATATCCAAAAAGTATTGGTTGGTGGTCGTCTTCGAATTGAAAGGGAACAAGGCAAGACACCAGGCCATATTTTCAAAGCTTTAGTTATTTAATTAATATTTTAATTAATTTAATAATATTTTTTTGAAAGTCTAGAAAAACCTGATCATTTTACAAAACTAACACACTAACAACTGTGCCTGTTGTATTTAGTTTTGGCATAAATTAAGTAATCCATACAGTATGTAAGAGACATCTATTATTACCAGGATGTAACCAGGCTTTTTGCCCATTTTCATAAAATGTTTAGAGAATAATAAATAGACTATTGTATAAGGTGCTGTACGATACAAACTGATATCTACTCCACAAGAGGTCAGGTCACTCAGCACCATATTCTATACAGTTTATATAGGAAATAGTTAATAAGAATAAATACATATTTAATGACCTTGCAAAAGCATTTTAGCTGCTATTTATAAAAACTCAAAAGGGTTCAAATGACTTTAGGTCTCAGTATGCACATACAGAAATATGCACTAATTACCACTGATTACAATCCTGTTCTTTTATCATTTAACAGTCTACTTTAATGTATAACACATAGTAAAAAAATATGCAAGCTTTAAAAGCATACTCATTGCAGTTTTCTGTGCTACTGTACTGTATAACATATCTATACTGTATAGCAATTTTACGTACATATAAACATTTTAATCTTATGCTGTTATTTGCGAAATACATGACGAGAGATTTCTATCAGATTGCTATTAACGGGCGTGTGATAATAATCAAAGTGATATTATCAGGAGCCTGTCACTATTGACTCCCATGATATTGTGACATTTCAATAGGGTGATAATAAGCATTGGCATTAACAGAAGTGATATTAAGCAAGTCTGACTGTTATAATATTAAACAACATACTGCACTCATCAAGCATCAAGACAGCACTGTAGACATTCATGGTCTATTGCATTGATCTAAACAGTGGCAAATCTAAATACCGCCACCATTTAAATCATTAATAGCAGGGACCAACATCCCTAACAGAGTGTCTGAGTTTCTTACAGACTGGATCGTAGTTTAATATTTAATAGACCCTCACTGTATACCAGATGTAATACTTGTCAGTTACCATTGCAGAAACCTTATTGAGTGGAAAATGAAGCACAAATAATGAATAACCCACTCAGTTATTCTGCATTGGTAGTGAATGGATAACTTTTGAGGTACCACTGCACATGTGAGATGGCTTGCTCACTATATTTGTATATTTAAAGAGCAAACTAATATCTATTGGGGACACGGACACACACACACACACACACACACACACACACACACACACACACACACACACACACACACACACACACACACACACACACACACACACAGCCATTATTGCATTATGGTAAGCAGATCAAGATTACCACTTATATTCCGGAATTTGCACTCAGCAAAAGCAATCCTTGAGGTTATTCTTTGCCAGGCCTCAGGAAAAAAAACAAAAAAACAAAAAAACAAAAAACAAATACGTACTACATAGTTTTTTGTGACCTGTCGCTTTCTGATATAAGGGTACATATTGTTAACTTGAATATAAACGTTATTTATTTTCAATGTCCCTGGCTTATTAAAAGTCTTGAGTACTTCTTTATACCAAAGAAAGCACATGCTGCAGTGACCATTCAACTCTTGGCTTCACCTGCTTCATACTATTACTATAGAATAGAATGACAGCCAAGGCCAGATTGAGCTCTCACCTCCAATTTTCAGTAGCTTTGTAACATGAAGATGAAGAAGAGGCTTACACTTGGTTGTTCTTTGTTGGTAGTGCTATTCATATATTTTCAATGTATTTTAAGATGGGAAGATTATGCAGGGATGCCAGCATATAGTGGTGACCATAAGTATTGAGAAGATGTAGATTATTAAAATAAAATAATTATCACAACGGCTAGGCGGCATCTTAAACAAGCTTTCTGCCACTTTGCTCAATTTCTGCAAATCTTGAATAGATTCGGAACAGAAGACAGTCTGGGGGTTGACTGGATTTTTATTTACTAAATGTTGTCAATTTTCAATTGGAGATATTTATGCAATTTTTCTCTACCGGTGCACAATACTAATAACTACAGACCTAAAAATATATATGTCAAAAAATCACCCAGCTTGGTAACTGTATTATTTTTTACTAGTATCTTCATGTATTTATTACATTATTACATCTCCGTTTGGTTGCACAGGGATATTTTCAATCCAGGTAGTGCAACCTAATGCCTAAAAATGTCGACTTTGGTTTTTACAGCATGTGAAAGCATGAATCGGGCTTTTTGAATTAAAGGATTTAGAGCATTGGGAAAAAGCCAAACAGACAGTGCAGAAATACTTCAACTAGAATAAATAAATACTTCAAATAGGAAACACTCATTAACAGTGGGGCCCTCAGTCACTTACTACACAGAGATTCCTGTTTGAACAATAAACAGAATAAGACTGCATCTATACATTGGTACTAATAATACGGTATGTTAAGCTAGGAATGTCCTGAGTCAATACAGAGATATTTCGATGACCTCTGACACATCTGTTAAGTGACGAAGCATATTCATGAGGATCCAAGGTAAATTATACATCATCTTCCATTTACAAATATAACTATACATTTTCTATGAGAATAAATATATTCTAAATTGAAATACCAAACTGAAAATTTGAAAAAAGTTAAATACAATACCAGCATATTTTGCTAGAGCCCTGCAAAAGAAAAAAATAAGCAGTAAAGTTGCTGTAATTTCGTTCTAGATTTTTCTCCAGCTTTGAACATGCTTCAAAATATGCTTTTAAAGATATTTAAAAGAAAGTATTACAACGAAAAAAAAGCTTTTCTTAACTTTTCTTAAATATATATTTTTTTAACAGTACACTGATATGTTTTGGTAATCATGTATTATTAAATTATAATAATAATAATAATAATAATAATAATAATAATAATAATAAATAATAAAAACTGACAATGTTGCAAAGCAATACACATTCAACTCAGGGTTAATTTAAGAATTCAAATGTATATTACTATATTGGTGTTTGCTACTAGTAAAATTAATACTAAAAGAAACTAAATATAATCTGTGGCTTAAATGTTGAAATGAGTTTTGCTTCACATATTCCTTTAGTACTTGTAAATTGATTACTATTGAGTTATTTAAATTAGTGGACATAATGGGGAGGTTTCATAGACTGGGCATAAATAAATACTGGATTAGGTCTAATCCTAGATTTGCTAATCTAGAATTAAAAATGTGATTTCATAAATACCAGATATTCCTAGATTAGTTAGTCCTAGACTACAAAATCCGAGACTAAGGTAGTACAGGGCTAAAATTAATCTGTGATCAGATCACAGAGCAACTTTGTTTAAACTTGATTAACCAACGATTTACAGGTGGCACTTATTTTGATTTGCTACAAAACCTGGCATGGATCATCCTTGGATTGCCAGAAGACAAGGCAATACAGAAGAAACGTGATAAAAGAGAGCTTCCCAACCCTGGTCCTGGGGACCCCCTGTGGCTGCTGGTTGTCATTCCAACCGAGCTCTCAATTACTTAACTAGACCCTTCATTGAACTAATAATTTGCTTAATTAGATCTTTTTCCTTTTTTCAGCTCTTAAACAGTTGCAGTGCAAGTTACTTATCAAATGTTGCAGCTAACTTGAAATATGCAGCTGTTCAATAGTTGAAAACAAGTAAAGAGGTCTAATTAAGCAAATGATCAATTCAATTAAGGGTCTAGTTAAGTAACTGAGAGCTCTGTTGGAATGAAAACCAGCAGCCACAGGGGGTCCCCGGGACTGAGTTTGAGAAGCCCTCTACTAAAAACTTCAGTGAATTTGAAAAACCCTTACTGAAGCAGATGGTATCAATGATCCAAATCATTGACAGCAAACAGCATACTCTCTCAACACTCTGAATGTTTGAACCAAGAAATGAGTTGGAACCAGCTACATCTGTGGCAAAGGGGAGGACTGTGGTCCAAATCATTAGTACCACTCACAATAAAAAGTAAAAAAGCTAGAGAGTGGCCATACATGAAACCCTGGCAATCGAATTTCATCAGTACAAACAGAAATATCTTAAAGAAGAGCATAAAATGAAAATGAAAATACTATGCTGAACTGTCCATCAAGGAGGAAAAAGACGTGCCGTTCAGAAGATGAAGACATGTTCAGGGAATGCACACATCAAGGCTTCTCATATGAAAGTTCCTGTGTAAGCTTTGGAAACACATCTCAGCACAATATGTGGACTTGTAAGTACATCTGAATAAATTAATGACTGGGTGAAAAACATGTGTCTTTTTTTTTCTCATTTGCACTTGCACAAACACATTTTTTAACCTAACTGGAAAAGTGTTCAGGCACAAAAGCATCATGATAAGCCAATCCACTTAATTTACTGCTGTCTGTTTTAAAATAACTGTGCAGTACAGCTGTGGCAACAATAACCATACAAGGCTTCCTAGGGTGAAGGTGAAAAGTCCTTCGCAGATACTGGAATCGACTCTTCCATGAGGTTTCGCGTACAGACATGAGCTTGGTTGAACTGTTGCTGGGATGCTTCTGCAGCATTGAGGTAGGGAGTGAATACAAATGTTGTCTGAGCATAGCCACTGTCACCAAGTAAAATGCCACCATGTTGTCTTCTCTCAAACTGAGCATAAAGGGAAGAATTCTGGAAAATTCTAGAATCATGCGTTGCACTTTCCACCGGGCAGCAGTGTTTGAAATAGGTAACTTTGGGGTGCAGACACATTGAACATTGATTGAAAACCAGTTTTTCTGTACTGTATTCTTCATAATCTGGCTCTACTGGGCGTCTAATTGGAATATGACACCTGTATATGCAGCCAATAAAAGCAGAGAAGTTCCCATATTCATAAAAATGTGCTGTCTACAGTTCTTGTCCAATGGCAGGAAAATTAATGTATTGAGCATTCAGGAGACATATAGCATGGTGGATTTTATGCACAATTCTAAATACTGTTGGTTCACTGGCACCCAACAAATCCCCAGTCTCCCAATGAAAATTTCCAATAGCCATGAATCTTAAAGTGAGCAAAACTTGTTAAACAGAAGGAAGAGGCTCCCCTGCTGAGATGCATTTGAAAAGTGTGTCTCAAGTAACATTGCTAGCTGTGCTAAGTTATGGATCCAAAAATGGTCATGGAAGTTAATGTCATCATAATAGTTCATTGGATCACTTTTATCAAGCTGTATTTTTCCCTCTGGTCTTGAAGGAACACGCCTGTGATCATTTACATAGTCCAAGTAATCCTTCTTCAAAGTCTGAGGGATGACTGGATTTAATCCGAATTTAAACCTGCCCCCTTAAAGGATTAAGTCAATGTTCCACATAGTTCAGGACTATGTCTAATTGGCCTTCATGAAATAGTTTATACAATAGTCTTGGATTATTTAAAATTTTGTTCATGAAATCCACTTTTCGTTAATCTTGACTTAAAGAGTAATTTACTGCAGGATCAGAGCTAATCAGGGACTGTGAAAAAAACAGTGACAATTGTCAGACCTTCATTGATAATCTGAACAGTCAGTAAGCAAGTTCACAGTAAAAATCAAATAGTTTGATCTGCTTGTGGATTGGTCATTAAAAAAAAAAAAGAAGCTGTATGCTAAATTAGCCAAACCAGACTTCAGGGGGAGCAAGAGCCCAGTTCTTGTGCACTGTTGCTGATGTGCTTGTTTAAGACACAGGGCACACAGCCGGCAAGTGTGGGTTTTGCAGGACATAGCTTTCTGAAGGCCTAAAGTTCATGGCGTAGGTGAGGCAGCAGGCAGCCTTGTGAGCAATGCTATTTATAAATCCTGTTTGTCATAGAACTGTCCTACTCATTTCGGTTTGACATTTGTTGCTGGAGACAAAACAACATGAGGCAATTAAATATTTTAACTTATATATAACTGTGGCAAAGTGGTGAGTGGATGCAGGTGAGTGCAGTGCAAAGCAGATTAATCACGCAGACAATTGCTTTCAGGAGCAAGGGTGTTTTATTTAATGAATGATTATGTCCAGAGCCCAAAGGCAAACACCAGTAAATAATAAATGCTGGAGTGATACCGCGGTGTGTATCACTTGTAACTGTAATCCCTGGGTTTGACCCGTAACCAAAAGTCCAGGTTTTACACACACCAACACTAAACACAAAACACAAACACAAGACAATGAGTGACATTAGGTGTTATTGGTGTGGTTATAGTACTGCGTGAAATGCAGGGGTGAAAGTGATGTCCAGGTTAATGCTGGCTTGCACTTCAGCTCCGGATCGTGTTACTGGGAGTCTACAAAGACAAATAACAGTTACAGCCGACACTTAACAACACAAAACAAACACTCACAGTTCCTAGTACAGCACTATATTCCTTTACAGTCAAATACAGCCATTTACAAAGGAACAGATTACTTTGCTACGCCCCTATTTTATACCCTCACTCATGACCCCTTGGTTAACGAGCACACCCGCTCCTCCAATCCACAGATGCCACGTCATTTCCCTTTCGGGTCATTGAGTTCGGGTACCGTAGTTCTAGCCTGCCGACTTCCACCTACCCACGGGAATAAAGTGTCATGCCTTTTAGTCCAGGGTATTCTGCTCCCTTTATCTAGTACCCTCTCCGATCGGGAAGGTGATCTAACACCAAGCGTCATTCGATCTCTGTTACAATTACATATACATCTTTAATAATAAATGCATCTGTGTTATGATATGAGTTTTGTACATTTTGTTATACATGAAAGGGAGAAGGGATTGAAATAGGATTTGAAATGAACCATAGTGGTGTAGTACAGTGTAAGATTTCCCTCAAACTTTACCATGGTCCATTTGCATGGCTACAAGTTAAAATACTATTAAACATTGTTTGTCTCTTATTGAATAGGAGATGTAATTCTGTGCAAGCGCATCTGTTTAAGTTGTGGTGATGGCTATTACAATAAACCACAACCTACGCATGATGTATTAACTTATTATAAATCACATAAATGGATTGTACTCAGTAACTGCTATTAAAAAAAACACTAATATTTTCTTAAACGGGATTTCTAATGTAGAAGCACAAAATTTTACATACTAGCTTAAAAGAATGACACCCCTATAAAGACAATTTATTTGCCCAAGCCTTTTACCAAGGCTTTCAAATTCATCTCACTAGAAAAAAAGTCCCTTATAATTTTTCTGTATGTAGTATTTCAGAGTATTGAAAATAGTAGTATTTCTACAAACTCACTTCCTGTGCAGCAGGTATTACGTCCCCAGCAGTTGTATGTTTAGCAGAGAGCGAATGTGAGGATCTCCTTATACATGTTGCACATGAAGTATGTACATTATTAATGTAATAAGTGTATTAATGTGTGTTCTGAGAAGTGCTGCACATGAAGGACATACAATACTATTTTCAAATTTGTTTAACATATTAAATATTGAAAATTATTATAATAATAGTAAAAACAATAATCTAGAGCATCTAGAGTTTTGTATATAGCTTTTTCAAATACCTTACAATTTGCATTGTCACAATAATAGTACATTTTGGGGAGAAGAGAGAGGGTAACATGCACCTTTAATGCTGTTAACATGACAGGTTATCTTGCAAATTACTAAACTGAATAAAATTAATATTTAAAAAATCACTACAGGTGTTGTTTGGTCTTGTATCGATAGCAGAATGTATGCTATTGGCCAGCCCTAACAGGAAGTGAATTATAATGTCAGTAAACTGGCTTCAGTCAAGTCAAGGGAAAATAAAGTCTGTAATTCTTCATTACAAGGTAAAATAAGACAAGTTTAAGAATGCTGGTAGACTAATGAGAAGAACAGGTTTTATAAATCCATGGTTATTACTCATTTAATCAAAGGTTTAAATGGGGTTTACATTTTTAACTTACTTCAGTAACAATAACAGAAACAAGAAGACAGCTTTCCCAAACAAAACAGAAAAATGTCACATTTCATAAAGACTAATGAACATATTTTGCATTTGTTTCAGTCGTTAAATGGAGGTTATTGTTAAAGGGACACTTTATTGGCAATATAAAGTCTATGATTCTAATGACGAAGAGAGGCCATTAGCAATAAGAAGTCTCTTACAAAAGTTAACCACAGTAAATTTACAATGTAAATTTGCAGTTTGCCTTGCCTTCATAAATAAAACCCAACACCCTATAATTTCCAGAGAATATGGTGCATTTTTTGACAGTCATGATCTTATTGACCAAACAGGACGGTAATCTCTGGTAATTCAAAATGTAGTGAGAGCAATTATTGCAAATATTATTATTATTATTATTATTATTATTATTATTATTATTATTATTATTATTATTATTATTATTATTATTATTGCTTTATTTTTATTTTCCAGTTCATTTGGTATTCTTTGTAAAAGTAGTTTCTGGTGACGAGGTCTTATTCAGGTTATAATGGTTTGCCAGTTTTCTGATGGTAAATCTTCTCTAGGATGCCCTTTTTACACAAAAAATCAACTGACCATTTTTTGTTGTATTGGTCGTACAAAATGCAAACATTTTTATATGAAAATAGTACATTTATAAGAATAATGTTAATCTTTTAAATTATATATAGTTTTATCTAATACATTTTTATTCGTGGACCAACTGAATTTCTCTTACTTTTTTTTTTTATCTCTGTGGACCACACAATAAACAGTATAGCTAACTGAAAGATAAGCACATTAAAAAAATCGGTATAATACTAAGTATAAGCATAGACTTACCGCAATGCTGAAGTTGGCTTCTTTTTCACATTCCAGCTTCTTATTCTTATATCTCAAATGAAACACAAATTGAACAAGTAACTGGGGTATTTTGGCAGTTAAATTGCTTTGGTCCACTTATTTCAAAGTTGATTTTCTCACGTCACTCATATGTATTTATCCCGGCCCAAAACAGATATTGATGCACTACTAGTACTTAAATCTACCAACTTTCCAGAGCCTAAACCTGGGAGTCATACATTGAAAAGACTTTAACTCAGTTTAATCCTGTCTGCAGTAACGAGGTGTGAACTCAAAACAAGACATATAGTAAGAAAACAACCTCAAGTGTACTTGTATTTAACTTATATGGCATTCTAAAAACAATGACACCATCCACCTTGGATGATGTTTGAAATTTCATGACACATATTTTTTTAAACAAATCTCCCAGCAAAGACAACACCAGCCTAAAATTGCCCTATTCACACTGTTAGAAATATCTGATATTAAAGGGTCAAGAGTAATAGAAGCTTATAAATATGAAAAAGTAGATGGGTTTATACCTTCATTGAGAAACATGTGTTTGTACCCGTCTAAGCATGTTTAGTTCTCAATGTGCCAAGTTTAAAATCAGCAACTTCAACGATTCCCCAGAAGAAGATTTTGAATTTTTTTTTTCAAAAATGCATCAGGTGGCCATCAGTTTCTTAAAAGTCAGTTGTATTGCTACAGTGTCAAGGATGATGCTTGTGAAGTTTGGAGTTAGTCAAGTAAACCGTTTGTCAGCTGGGGCAGTTTTAAATTTCAGATGTAAACGTACGCCCGATGGCCATCTTGTTTTATAAAACATAACCATTTTGACATATTTGTATCCCATTGTTACTTTGACGATAACTACCAAGTTTGGAGTTTGTTGGACGAACGGTTTTCAAATAGTGGTAGCCATTTTGACATTGAAATTTATCACAGCAACTTCTGCTTCGCAAACTTGATGTGGGTTTGGATGCTGATGATATATGTCAAGTGTCAGATCAATCGCTTCACCGGGTCACAGGAAGATTTCAAAACGTTTTATCGAAAAATGCGTCACGGCGGCAATTGCAGGGACGCAGCAGCACATTTTTTTTTAGCATCTGTGGGTGCAACGTCTGAAAGACAACAACGCCAGAATCACGCAGTGCTACTTGGCACAGGACCCCTATGCCTTCCGCATAGTCCACCGAGCAGGGAAACTGCATCAAAGTGCAAATTGCGTTAATATGGATGAAGCTGAAGTTTTTTGTCTTCATTCAACAAATAAAGCATAAATCGAATGGGAAAAATGATCCAAAGACTAATTTAAGTTTGAGATGATTGCCACTTGATTATCTTTCCAAAGGTGCACGCAATTTTAAGGCTGTACTCCATTATGACCAGGATTAAGACAGCTGCGCAAGCCTCAATGCTGACAAGTCGCTGGCTCACCTGTTGTTTGAAAGAGACCTGTGCGATTCTCTGGACTATGACTCTATAGTTGCAATATTCAATATGCAAGCCTCGACACCTTAGCCTGTTAATAACTAGGCAATAGTAAGTCATTTACTAGCTTTCGTTTTTATTTAATAACTGCTTGATGTAATATGACTGTGTTCTCGCTGGTTTGGTGACACTGCTCGCTTGACTTTTTAAAGTATATTCACTGTGGATATATGTAAATGTATTTTTGTGTCTACTTCAAACATTTTAAGTGGATTTACAGGAGGAAAATTTCTGTATTCACGGTTTTAATGGATTTATATCATATTTCCTGTGACATCAGATCTTTGGTCATTGCCCGTCCACCCTATGTTGGGGCCACCCACATGTGAGGGGTGTCCTGTGCCTCTCTCTCTCTTTGAGTGGTCGGAGGCAGGTATTGGGGGGGTCGAGCAACCAATAAAAATGATGCTTTGCTGTTCCTTATGTCTTGCCCTTCTAGGAGAAATGACAGCGGGAACTCTGTTAGAAAACCTGGATTAAAAACATAACAGAATGCCAGTGTCTGGAGCGAGAGAAAGGGGCAAGCAAACCCGGCTGAGGAAGACAACCGCTACAAAGAATCAGTGCTTTATCACATACCTCTAGTGGGACGTTATTAGCTTAGCTGGGAAAGTCTGGGCAACCCCATGAGCGATAGTGAGGTTATTGTGTTTTTTTATTGTGTTTTATTTTCCTTTTTGCTTTCAACTTTTGTTTTTGTAATATTATTTTCTGTGAGTGCAATACGGACTGTGTTCACCCCTACCATTGTTGGTAACCCCTGTGAACTGCCATTGTGAAACTGCCTGTGAATTACCATTGTTGGTATTTGGGCCATGGCACAAGATTGCCCTCTGCTGGAATAAATAAAACAGTGATACTTTCTGAATCCTGTGTCTAGTGAATTTCCCACACCCTTTCACAGTGAGCAAAGTTATTTTAAAATTGGAGTTTTAAAGAACGGTTCTAGTTTACTTTTCATTAACATGAATTTGCCAAGAGGGGGAAAAAACTATTTTATTTTAAAATTGATAACTACAGCAGAAATGGATTTATGTGAATTAATAACCTGTGACGTTACACTACATCTATGAGTTACCAGCACAGTCAGAGCTACAAATTTATAATCTTTCATTATAAAATGAAATGTTTGGATGCTACATGCTGATTGGCTGTTGAGGATTTTTTATCCTGTAGTTATTAATAATACAATGCAAGACGGAACTTATTTTTGCCAATTAATTTACCAATACACAACATATTAAACTCACAATAAATATATACTTTGTTGTGACAGGTCTTTTAAAGTTTCCATTCCTTTCGTCACCTTTGATCTTTTCAGAGGCATGACAGCAGACAAATGGTTAGAACTACAAGAAGCCAAACCTCAGTTGAAAAAAATTAAATAAACAAAAGCAAGACACAAAGATTTAACAAGTCAACACTCCAGGGCTTGTGTGTTGTGTTGCATTAACACACATATGGCTTTGTTGGTTGAACCCAAATTACAGCTGTATGTTAATGCAACACAGCACACACCCTGTCGTGTGTTATCCCTTACTTTACAAGCTGTGGTGTTGAGTGCACGTGAGAGCAATACATAAAAACTCCAATGAAGACACTATATATGACGGAGAGCTTAGACTTTTTTTTTAACTTGGATATATTCTCCATGTATACATTTTCTTCCTGCTTCTGTAGTGTGACAGGGTAACATATTCTCCCTTGTTCAGGGGCGAAGTGTGGCCTCTCAACGAGGGACGTCAAGATGCATGCAAACTCCACCCTCTTCAAGATGGCGCGGTCCTCAAGTCTACTGTCTGGTTGGGCGGCCATCTTGGGAGAGGAAAAACCGCACATGCACTCCAAGGTGAAGAATCATTGTTTTATTAGCTACCTCTGTTCCTTAGGGATAAGTGCAGGACTGATTCCACAGGTGGGGTTTGATGGTATGTAAGGGGAATGTGTGATTGAGGAGGAGATTGTGCTGGGGAGGTCAGGATAGAGGAGAGGGACCTGGAGTCTATACATGTTGTACTGTGTTAGGAAATACTAATCTGTGCCGATTTGACAATAGTGCCGAACTGACAGTTGCAGAAGGGGGAGCTGCTTCGGGACTGTTCTAGAACCTGCCAAGTAAATTTGGAGAACATAGCTAGAGGGAGACTACCTGTGCCTGGCTGCCTTTGCAAGGAAAAGATGGCTCTCAACGAGAGCAGAAGGACTACGAGAGCAGCAGTATAAAAGAGAAAGAAAGAAGTAAACTTGTGTTTTATTTTTATTTTGGGCCATCCTCTGTCAAGACCTTTTTTTAAGTGGTCACAAACCCATAATTAATAAACACTGCTTAAACTTGCACATCTCCCATCTGGACGTCCAGCTTATGTACATTGTCTTCATCACCCATAGACGCTATCTCCCAAATGTAGCTGGGTTTGCAATGGGATCTACAAACTATGCTGTTGCTTCCTTTCCGTAAATTATGTAACCTTCCCACAGACCACCTGAAGGGAGCCCCGCGGACCACAGATTGAGAATCACTGAACGAATATATGCTATCATGCACTGCAAATACAATATTTACTCTGGGTACCATCTTTGAAGTTAACCCTAAATGTGCCTCCTGCATTACCACATGTTTAGTTGAATTGGGCCTGTCTTCAATAGGGAGAGCGGAGGAGAGGCCTGGTAAATTCCACAATGAATAATGAAACCCTCCTCAGCATCAGCAGCTCAGTTTGAAGTGGCATCATCACTCATTTCTGATTGATGTCAGATCAGATGATCAACACAGGCCAGAACTGGCTGTGGCAAAGAAGAGTGATATGAATGTTTCAAACTCCTACACTGATAGATCTTTCAACACAAACCAAAGTGCAATGTTAACAAACAACATAACCTACTTTTTAGCCAATTTTCAAACCTTTTGTTTAAAAGCATTGTACCTCCCCAAACGTACTTAATTCACAGGACAGGTATAGAAATTAAAAAGGTGAGTGGAAAGCACCAATCATCACAAACCCAAAGAAGCTGTTTCTTCGCTTGTTTCACTTTGAATGGTAAATTTGCCAAATCATTTGGTTCTGTAAGGAAGGGCAGCAATGCCATCATTCAAACATAACCCTTGGGAGTTCATCTTTAAATTAATTTAAAGTTGCTTTAAACCAGTGGTTGTCAAACTGGGGGTTGTAACATGACAACACATGCAGACCACTCGGCTTCAGATCAATACAGCAGGTCTTTTCTAGAAAGTATACTATAGTCTCTTTGCTTTCAAATTATTCACATATTTACCATTTATTCAATACAAACTTACATTAATCATTCATTAGCAAACAATCCATATTTCAATAGTCAGTGATCAGGTGAAAGTTTGGGAACTATTTCATGAAGCACAACTGCAATAGCCCTGGCTGAAAAGATTTTTGGTTATGTTTAGATTTTTTTCCTACTGTTGTACACAAAAAGAGGGTAAATTTCGGAAAAAACACTGTGGTCAGTAACAGCCAGCATAATGGATTGTACTGTAAGTCTCTGTAAACCAACTACAATGGAAAAATATATGTGTGTGTGTGTGTGTGTGTGTGGGCAGGTATTACTATCAATGTGCGGACAAAATTTGAGAAAATGTCCCCACAAAGATAGTGAACTCCTGAAAAAACGATGTTGTGGGGACGTCCCCACTTTGTAAAACACCTTTGTATGAACTAAATATACCTTCAAAAAAAAAAAAAAAAAGTGCCAAAATATTTAGTTTGCTGTCGACTTTCACCCTGTGCGGAGTTTTGTCTGACAAGTTAGAAATAGTAAATAAAAATATAGTGAGAGTCAATGAGGTCTCCACAAATATAGGAATGCAAATGTGTGTGTGTGTGTGTGTGTGTGTGTGTGTGTGTGTGTGTACGTGTACGTGTGTGTGTGTGTGGCTGGGGAGGGGTGTTTTTACTGACTCATTATAGTCCTTGAATTTTTTAAGTCACAGATCTCTTTTCTTAACCTAAACCAGACAATGTATGATAGAATATAAAAGGGATAGAAATAAGCATCACATTGATCCAGAATTAATTTTACTTGTGTGCAATTTCAGTTATTATTAATAATCTTTATTTTTATATAGCGCCTTTTATAGTGGACCACCATCACAAAGCGCCTTACAAGATACAAGTCTAGGGTGTGTGAACTACACGTCAGCTGCAGAGTCATTTACAACAGCATCTCACCCCAAAGACGGAGCACAAGGAGGAGCACAATTAAGATGGCAACTTAGTTAAGTGGTGTACCCGTCCCCAGAAGGCGTTACATAAATAGCCATAGCTCCATATCCCTGATCAGAATTATGTCTGTTTAATCACTAACATAGGTAGCTAGTAAATGCACAGTGTACTGTATACTGAGCAATAAGCAGGTTTACAGTTAGTCCTTCATTGGTAAAATTGATGCTGTACTAATTTTGTCTTTAACTGAATATTGCTTGCTATATATATATATATATATATATATATATATATATATATATATATATATATATATATATACCCCTTTAAAAATGTGACCCAAAGAAGAAAACTTACGCACACTTTAATTCAAAAGACAAAACAAACAAACAAAACCCTAGCTCCCTCGGAGCACTAACTAAACATATGCAGGTCCCTGACTAACGCACAGGACAGCTAAGCTGTTTACCTGACATATAACACATAAACAAAACACTAATACAAATTTCTATAATACCAAAATGTAGATTTTATACAAACCTTTATGACTTCCAGTCAGGCTCTTCACTCCACAGGAGCAGCCCAGAACAAACTGGCTGCACTCTTTAAATACCCTGCAACTGGTTCTAATTTACAATTATCTCCAGGTGCAGGGAATTGAAGTGGTTAAAGAAAGTTAAATTACAGTTGTGAGTCTGTTGGGATAGGTCTCTACCAACTTTGCACACCTAGATTTGGCAATATTTGACCATTCTTCTTTGCAAAACAGTTCAAACTTTGCCAAGTTCCTTCCATTGATGGACAGCAATCTTCAAGTTCCTTAGCCACTCCAGTGTAGCTTTGGCTGTGTGCTTTGGGTCATTGTCATGCCAAAAGGTACATTTCCATTCCAGTTTCAGCTTTCTTGCAGAGGGCAGCAGGTTTCCCTCAAGGACTTCTCTATACTTTGCTCCATTCATTTTCCCTTCTACCCTGACAAGTGCCCCAGTCCCTGCCGATGAGAAACATCCCCATAACATGATGCTGCCACCACCATGCGTCACAGTAGGGATGGTGTTCTTTGGGTGATGCGCTGTGTTGGGTTTGCGCCAAACATAATGCTTTGCATTTAGGCCAAAAAGTTCCATTTTAGTTTCGTCAGACCACAAAACTTTTTGCCACATGGCTATTGAATCTCCTGAGTGTTTTTTTGCATACTTCAAACAGGATTCAAGGTGAGCTTTCTTGAATAACGGCTTCCTTCTTGCCACCCTACCATACAGTCCAGATTTGTGGAGTGCTTGCGATATTGTTGTCACATGCACACTTTGTCCAGTCTTGGCCATAAAAAAGCCTTTAGCTCTTGCAAAGTTGCCATTGGCCTCTTGGTAGCTTCTCTGATCAGTCTCCTTCTTGCTCTGTCATCCAGTTTGGAGGAATGGCCCGATCTAGGCAGGGTCTTGGCGGTGCCATACACCTTCCACTTCTTAATAATCGTCTTGACCGTGCTCCAAGGGATATTCAAGGCCTTTGATATTTTTTTATACCCATCCCCTGATCTGTGCCTTTCAACACCTTTGTCCCAAAGTTATTTTGAAAACGCCTTGGTGCTCATGGTTGACTCTTTGCTTTGAAATGCACTACACAGCAGAGGGAACCTACAGGAACTGCTGAATTTATCCTGAAATCACGTGAATCATTACAATTTAACAAAGGCAGAGGCTACTTAACTTGGTGCGTGATTTTGAAGGCGATTGGTTACACCTGAGCTAATTAGGATTGCTATTAGAAGGAGGGTAGACACTTATCCAACCAAGCTATTTCAGTTTTTATTATTAAATAATTTTCTACAAATTTCTAGAATATTTTTTTTTCACTTGGACCTTGTGGGGTAGGATGTGTAGATAAATAATAATAAAAAAAATTTAATGCATTTTAATTCCTAGCTATAAGGCAACCAAAGGTGAACATTATGAAATGGGGTGTAGACTTTCTATAGGCGCTACAGGTTCAATATGTTTAATGTTCTTCATTTCATGAGCATTAAATTCACAACTGATATTTCGTTTTGTTCATGTGCTGAGGAGGTGTGTGTGGGGATATGTGAGTGGGTGGGCAGGTAATGTGGTACCTTTTAAATCATTTGAATTGACCTTATCTGCACCACATAGGATCAATTTTCTAACCTCCATTTCAACAGGCCCCTTTATCGTTGAGTTCAGCATCTTTTGTTCTTTGTTGGTTTTCTTTTGGGTTTTTTAAAATTGGTGATATTTTTGAAGTACCACTGTATAGCTTTAGAAATCTGAAATTGCTATGTCTGATTATCTTTACCAAAGAGGTCACGTCCAGGAGGATTTGATTAAAATAAAACTGCTAATGTCAGAATGAATTGTGGTTTTATTTGTATACTCCCTATACAGGCGAGTCTGGCTGTTCCCTGCTTAGCAATGTTTCCGTTTTCTATATTCTCCTCTTCAATTAATTTGAAGGAATCACAATGAGCCTGGTCTTCGTTAAACAATTAGCCCCATAACCAGGGCAACACCCTTGTAGGGACCATGTGAGCTGTGACTAAAAAAACACCCAGGTTTCAGATCCTTATTAAGATCAAATGGGGTTTTTGGGTATCTTACCACCTCCATAGCGAGTCTTCAGAAACTTTGCCAATCTAGGTTGGTGAAGTGATTACAGAGGCTTTATGCTCCCATGGTTCCTTCCTATCATCTGGTCTTGCGTACCCTTCTGATATAGAAACTCATGTGTACTTCTCATGAACAGCAGAAACAGCAGCTTCTCTTGAACAGCAGCTACTGCACTGGAACAAGTGTACTCACAGCTGTTTCATAACATTGTAACATTAATGCAGTGACTAACGTTAGTGAGATCCGGAGCTGTAAAACAAATCACCCACATAGTTTTTGTGTTGTCATGATGGGACATAAAACACAGCTGGGAAATGTATCCCCACTGTGTAATCATTGCAGACTAGAAAACAGAAATGTTGGACTGGATGCCTTTTTCTGCAGATATATTCCACTTCCCTACACCTTGGTGCTGGCTGCTGTTGTCTTGAACTTGTAGTCAGGAATCTCCCGTTTAAAAAAAAAAGAAAAAAAGTTTCCTAACTAAGAATGCATGTCCATTCACTCATAAACATTGAGACTCTCGTTCCCGTTCTTGTTACATCAAGCCTGGATTACTATAATGCTACCGGCAGGCCTCCAAAACAAAGCTCGAGTTCATCCAAAATTCAGTGCCAATTCATCACCAAGACATACATTTGTCAGCAGATTGCTGCTGTTCTATCAAGATCATGCTTTTGTCCCTCTTGTCTATTAAAAACCTCTGGATTCTTTGCTCCTGCTACTACTTTGTAATTAATTTATTCATAATATTCACAAGCATTAAAAACCTTTCTTTTCTTTTCAACAAGGAAAACAAAAACGTTTTGTAGACATTGTAAAATGTAAGGGCCGTGTGGCAGGACACAGGTCCTTCACATTAAAATATGTGTTTTTGTGGCTCAAGAGTAGGGGAACAGCCTGGAGTGGCCACCCCTATTAAGTTCAGTTGGATTGGTGAGGTGTCTCTCTCAGGTGGCCATTTGACTAGTTGATCGGCCAATCCAGGACTACATTCAAGTCAATCAATCAATCAATCAACTTCACCTTAAGAGACACCACACCAATCCAATTGAACTTAATTAACATGTGGCAATGAAAAAGGTGGTCATCTTGGCTCCAGGCTGTTGCCCTACTCTTGACCCGAGATGGCTGCCAGCCACAAAACATATATTTTAATGTGCAGGGCCTCTGCCCTGCCACAGGTGATAGTAATTTATGTTTAGGATTTTTTTGTAATCGGTGTCTCTCTGAAAAAAAACAGCAGAGCACTACATTACCACCTTGTCAATCCTAATCAATGCTAATATGAATCCATCTATGTCCAGTTTAGTGGTTAAAGTCCAAGGCTTTTAACCAGAAGGTCACCGGTTCAAATCTCATCTCTGCCACTGACTCACTCACTGTGTGACCCTGAGTCACTTAACCTCCATCCTGTGGATGAGATGTTAAATCAATGTCCTGTTGTAAGTGATTCTGCATATAATGCACAGTTCACAGCACACCTCTATAAAATGCTTTGTGGTGGAGGTCCACTATGAAAGGTGCTATATAAAGATTATTATTATTATTATTATTAACTCAGGTCACAGTTAAGACTGTGGCAGAGCAGAGCTCTGCCCTTTATAAATTGGCAGGGATGGGGTTAAATTCCCCTACCTGCCTGGGTTTATTGTGTTCAGGTGGCTGGGGTTGATTAGAGTAATTAAAGATCAATTAGCACCCAGCCACCTGACATAAAAGGAGGCCTCAGCTTCCCATTAGGGAGAGGGGGGAGCTGAGGAAGCAAGCTGCTGCTTTGCTGCTTTGCTGCTTTGCTGCTTTGCTGCTTTGCTGCTTTGCTGCTTTGCTGCTTTGCTGCTGGCATTGCCCAGCCTTTATTTTTATCAGTCTTGTTCTGTTTCTTTCTATTTGAGCTTTGTTTTGGGCCTTGTGCCCTTTTATTTTGTGTTTATTTATAATAAAAGTTATTTGTTTTGAACTGCAGTTTGTTGCTGGGCCTCTATCCACTCGCCAGCCTGTCACACAGACATAAAAGATCACAGGGGTAAAGAGAAGAATGTGTGTAACCTGACCCAAACATTTCACATGTACCAAGTTAGAAGGAAAGGATGAGCTGTACAAAGATGTGACATCCCTTGTCCAAAATCAGCTGTAAAATGGTGTGTTATATGCAGCACAAAGCTTAGAAAAGAGGTTAGTCTTATCAAGAAGTGACAAAAAAATGAGAAAATCAATATTATATATAACCCGAGCATGTGAGAATGTCAATGTGTGAGTATGTTGTCATTTTGAAAGATGGCTGTTGATCTAAAATGAAGCCCACAAAGATTCATAGCCTACCTTTCTATAAACCTAGACTTAAATAAGACACAATACATGATAAACTTCACACCCTATTCTTTCCGTGAATAGACCACATCCAACTTTCAGAGAGCAGGCCCAATTTGAGTTGTTTAACTGAAAGGTTTATGGCTTTTTAAAGTGTTCTTATTTTTCACTATAGCTTAAGCAAGTATTCAAGAGCATACCAGTATGTATTACAGTTAACTGTATTTTTTATGATGTCTTTTACAGGGAATAAATAAAGCTAACAATCTGTATTTACATTTGGTTTTAGCAAATACAGTACAATATTTATATTGCTATGAAATGGTTATTTAGTTAATTAGTTATTTAAAATCCAGTGTTTGTGATTGTGAGATTGAAGATATGCATTTCCAGCATAAACGTATATTTGTTTAGAATCACTAAGTCAATAAATCACTGTAACGTCATGACAGTGGCTGTCCAATATAGCCAGGCCAGCAATGGGTGATGCAGAGGTCAGTGGTTAATTGAATATATCCTGCCTGCACAAACATATGTTTTTTTTTTTAGTTATTAAGGGATGATTGCACAATAAGAAACAATGGCTACAATGCTAAATCTGGCTTTAGACTATAGAGATGACTAATACTCTGCAGATGGGGGGTGCATGCTTTAATACTATAATCTTTACATTTCTTACCATTAAACAAGAAATCAGAAATCATAGCAGTAAAAAAAACTCCAATGTTTATTAGAGTTGACTTCACTTGCTGGGATTTCTAATACAGTGTCTGGGATGTCCAATGGAAAGTCGCTGTATTAACCAAAATTAATTATGAATAAAGGAAAACAGTAAAGAATAACTTTCGTAATTTCAATGGGGGGATACTAAGCAAAGGGTGACAGAAGTTGAACAGAAGTGATATTAAGCAGATTTGATATAAATGGACAAAAAATATACCACTGCACCCAGCTAACTACATATTGTACCACCCAAAGTAAAGTCTTCGGCAATGTGTACAAGCTTTCCACTTCGGAAATAGCAGAGTGGACAATTTCTATCGATTTCGGTTTCGATATCTATCAGAAAAAAAAAAGATGCATGTGCACTTTCTCCTTTCACTGGAACAGTCACACTAGTTCCCCACCCACACCTGCAGGGGGACTTTCTCAATACAGCAGTGGTAGTGAATGGATCTTTTTACTCAGTAATTACAAAGGACTGTAACAACATACCACAATCAACAACCGCATTGGCGGGGGGGGGGTGTCTTGTTGAGAGATTAGATTTGGGACTGGAATAAGGGTATAAGGGTACAACCAGGGATGTTCGGTTGTTATAGTTAACGAGTAAATAACTTCAAATAACATTTTCTAGGTTTTTTTTTAAATTTTTTTTATATATATATATATATATATATATATATATATATATATATATATATATATATATATATATATATATATTTATTTATATTTTTTTTTTTTTTACTGTTCACGTTTACTGAATGGTTCTTATTGTAATTATTTAAATATCATGGTTTTTTTTTTTTTTTGGTTTTGTTTTTGTTTTTTATGTCTGCATTAAACTGCTTTAAAAGTAAGTTCAGGAGCTATTCTTTAATTCTAGTTGCCTGCCATGAAAACATATTACCTAGGCTAGATCAGCCAAAGTGAATGTATTGAAGTAAGAGCCAGCGCCATCTAGTGAACAGCCAATTTAGATATTAATCTATATAATTTGGATGAACAGTATCCTGTTGTAATTCTGGCAATACACTGCTTAGCACTAGAGGGTGCTGGTGCTTATTGATATAAAGATACTTCATCTGATCTAGCCTATGTTACATATACTATATTACCACCCTGGCTGCCCATGGTGGTATTGCACCCTACTGAGACTCTTATGGCAGGTGTTTTTTATTTGTCCAACCCCTGTAGATGTTGAATGTGATTCACTAACATACCATATGCATGCTATTCGAAAGATCGAGCATGTGACAACAACAAACTACATATAACGGTCATGGGTTTTGACATCATGTCTTGCTTTTTTATTTTTGAAGGAGTCACAAAGTATTAGTACAAGTTATCTAATGAAAAGAAAATTAATATGCACATTAAAAAGAGCCAGAAGAGACCAGTCCTATAAGGATATTATATACATAAGTAATGACAACCTATGGTTTAAGATACTCAGTCATCAAACTGTCTGAATGTACTGTTACATGTTAAAAAGAGAAAGATTTAAATAACAAATGCACGGTTGCATAAATATCAGAAATTATTGTATTCATTACTCATATATTTTGTTGTTTTCTGTGGCGTGGTGTCCTGCCCCTATGCATATTTTATGTTTACATGTATGTATGTAGAGGTGGACGAAATGTGGGTTATGTAGCACAGGTGATTTAAAATGTATAGTTGTATTTAGGTAAGGGGGTAGCACAATCACTTCATGTGCAGTATTAAATTTTTCCATTGACACTCGTGTCCCATGTGTGTGTGTGTGTGTGTGTGTGTGTGTGTGTGTGTGTGTGTGTGTGTGTGTGTGTGGAATAATGGAAGTTAAAATCTTCCCTGGAAAAACACGTGGAATTGTGGCTGGAGCTGTGAATTGAATAAGTGATTAAATAAGCCACAGGTGTATAAATAAGGGGATGACGGGTGTTAGAGGGGTTAGTGTGTTCAGAGGCAGAAAGGGACGCGAGTCGTGAGATAAAAATAAAAGCTAACAATACAAATAAATGATTGCTAGGCGTACAGGTTTTAAACCAGCAAGATACTTGTTTTATTTAGTGTTTGTTCCGTGTCTGTTTTGTTTGTTTGTTTTTGCCGTCGTGCCGTATATTTTGAGCAAGAGTTCTGTTTTGTTTAGACTTTTTATTTATTATTAAAATCTGCACACCAGCGCATTCATATCCCAGTGCTGTCTGTGTCTGTCTCGCTGGTCTGTTTTCAAATCAGACTTGTTCATTTCCATCAACAGCAGATTGAGATCAAATACATCCTCATTGTGACTCCGTCAATCCCAGTTACTATACAACTCTCACTTATGGTGGAGGTTACCTAAGACCGTCTAATGGACGCGAGAGTCTGGTTTTACGGACTGGTTTCAAAGGTAAACTATCCCCATTAGCAGCTGTGAATGAGTTTGAAAAGAATACACAGAAATATAGTTATCTTTGGTTGAAAGGACAAACAAAATGCAACAAGAACATTTTGTCTTTGTGCAATCTAGAAAATGATATACAGTGCCTATAGTAAGTATTCACCCCTCTTGGACGTTTTCAATTTGTTGTGTTACAACCTGAAATCTTGATGCATTTATGGGATTTTTTTCCTTTGATTTACACAACCTAGTCAACACTTTGAAGAGGCAAGAGATTTTTTATTGTGAAACAACAGTTCACGGAACGCCTGCAAAGGTGGAAGGGGAATGGAGTGCTTGTGGGACTTGGGCGACAGAGTGTTAGTGACAAAGCTGAACAGACAGGACAGGTTTCCTACTGCTTGAAGGTCTGCTAGTGGCTTGAGCAGTTGTGGAGAGTAGGGGACGGCATGGATAGAGGAAATCCCCCCCCACCCTGCTCCCCTCGGTGGAGGACCTATCCCGGCAGCTTGCCTGGTGGTAGGGAGTCCTGGCTACCTCAGGGGAACAGAAAGGTACCCGGATCTGGAAAAAAAAAGATCTAGACAGTTCCCATCCAAAGAACCGACCTCCATCCTGCGTGAGCCCCGAAGTGAGGACCAGGCACCCGCTGGATGCCTGTGGGACCTGGAGGAAAAGGGGAGAGGGTTAGGAGAAAGTCGTATAGATTAGAGCCTCGCTGAGGCTAAAGTGCACAAGCTGCGAAAGAATAGGTGTGGCCGGAGGTTCCCTCTGACCTACGAGGAACCTGGGTGGCGAAGCCAGGCCCGGCCGGGGAAGTGAGGCTCATTTCCCCCCAGAGGGAGCCCTGTGCAGACAATGCAGTAAAGGAAGAAAAGAAGAAGCGGAGGAGGGAGGAAGAGGACCAACACAAAACAAAAGACAAGAGCAGGAAATAGTGCACAGCTTAAATAGGGAAGAGAGAGAGATTGACAGATGGTACAGCCAGAGGGGATCCCCGGCGCTGCACAAACCCCACCCAGAAACTGGAGTTAGCACAATGCCAGTTATTGGGAGCAGCTGGAAGACAGTTGTTGAATCATCCCCCGTCTGAAAGCGTTTATACCAAAAATGCGGCCACCTCCCTTCCCCCAGACGAATATGATCAGAAAGGACAGGACGGCATGGTTTTGGGATAACTGGCTGAGAAAAAGAGAGAAGGAAAGCAGGTGAGGTCCTTCTATGGCATCCCACGAACTATGTCATAAGGCTACATTTAATGAAAAATATAAAAGCTGAAATGTCTTGGTTAGATAAGTATTTACCCCCCTGAGTCAATACTTGGTAGAACCACCTTTGGCAGCAATTACAGCTGTGAGTCTTTTGGGGTAAGTCTCTACCTGGATTGTGCAATATTCTCCATTCTTCTTGACAAAATTGTTCAAGCTCTGTCAAGACGGATGGGGATTGTTGGTGGACAGCAATCTTCAAGTCTTGCTACAGATTCTCAATCGGATTCAAGTACTGGCTTTGACTGGGCCACTCTAGGACATTCACTTTCTTGCTTTTAAGCCACTCCAGTGTCACTTTGGCTGTGTGCTTGGGGTCATTGTCCTGCTAAAAGGTGACTCTCTGTCCCAGTCTTAAGTCTTTTGCAGACTGAAGCAGGTTTTCCTCAAGGACTTGCCTGTATTTAGTTCCATCCATTTTGCCCTCTACCCTGACTAGCTTCCCAGTACCTGCTGATGAAAAGCATCCCCATAGCATGATGCTGCCACCACCATGCTTCACAGTAGGGATGGTGTTACCTGGGTGATGTGATGTTTTGGGTATGCGCCAGACATAACGTTTTGCATTTAGGCCAAATAGTTCAATTTTTGTTTCATCGGACTAGAATCTTTTGCCACATGCCTTTTTACAAATTCCAAGCAAGATTTTACATGGGCTTTTTTCAGAAATGGCTTCCTTCTTGCCACTCTTCCATACAAGCCAGTGTGGAGTACCTCAGCTATTGTGGACAGTTTCTCCCATCTCGGTCATGGAATATTGTAGCTCTTTTAGAGTTGTCATTGGCCTCTTGGTGGCTTCTCTGACCAATGCCCTTCTTACCCGGCTGTTCAGTTTGAGAGGATGGCCTGCTCTAAGCAGATTCTGGGTGGTGCCGTAAACCTTCCACTTCTTAATGATCGACTTGACTGTGCTCCAAGGGATATTCAATGCCTTTGAAATCTTTTTATACCCCTCCCCTGATCTGTGCCTTTCTACAACTTTATCCCGGAGTTGTTCTGAAAGCTCCTTGGTCTTCATGGTAGTATCTTTGCTTTGAATGCACTACCAACTGTGGGACCTTACAGAGACAGGTGTACTTAATCTGAAATTATGTGAACCACTTTTATTGCACACAGGTGGACTCCATTTAAATTATTGTGTGAATTCTGAAGGCAACTGTTTGCACATGAGCTAATTTAGGAGTGCCATAGCAAAGGGGGTAAATACTTACTGAAGACTTTTCAGGTTTTTATTTTTCATTGGTTTGTTTTTTCACACGCCCCACAACAAACTGTGGAAACGTCCAAGAGGGGTGAATACTTCATATAAGAATTGTATGTCATGATTTAGACATGTTTTTGGTTTTTAGTTAACTAAACCTATTTAAGATTACATTCTGAAATGTCGACATTTTACTTCATTTGTCATTTTTTGGCTCTTCTAAACAAAAAAGTTGAACAGATATGTTTTAAACACTTTGGCACTCGGGCAAGATTTATGGTAATCAAATAGAATTCATCTTGATTCAAGCCGAAGAGTAATATATGCAATTATTCCAGGATTGTGCATATATTACTGGGAAATTATGCCTGTGGTGTTTGCTAATAGGTTCCAATGGGGATGTGATTTATAATATACATTATCTTTCTAACTTTCTAACCAGTTAGTTTACTCAGTAGATTATATCACAACACACTACTGCTTTTAGTTGTGTATGAAATGGAACTAGCTTAAGTTACTATGGCAACCATGGAACTTACCCCATCAGAAGAGAGGAAGGTGAAATAGAAAATGCCTAGATTTATTCATGTATCCAAGAATTAAAAGTAAAAGGTCATTCAAGAGAGAGCAGAAAAAAAACATGAATGAGGATTATTTCCTACAAAGCATTGGTGTATAATAGCAGTGGTTTGTTTTTAAGTGTTGAGAACACAAAGATAAACATTACACATTCTCAGCTAATAGAATTCAGAATTTTATAGACTTAATAACAAATTATTGCCGAATTATTTCTAAACATTCACCAGTATAGGTGATTCTCATTACTGTATAACTCCTGTTTGGTATTCCATCAATGATGACCATTGTTTTTTTTACAGGTTTTCAATTGGTCATGTTGGTTAAAGAGACAGTAAAATACCAGTAAATATCATAACCAGCTATATGTTAATGAAATTACAGTGATTGGTGTCTTCAATTAAATCTAATGGCTGTAATTCTGTGTTTGTGTTTTTTATGTCAGCTGGATCTCCAATAAGAAACTGGCATATGTGTTATTCATTTCCTAATTGCGGAATTTTTTAGAACTGATGACTGGTTTTTACAGACTCCTGTAAGCTCTTTGACCCCCTAATGTTAGTTAAGGTATAAAGTTTAGTGCTAATCAGGGTCTGTGAGTCTCATATTCAACCAAAGCAGTCTTTACCGCTCTTGTAACAGCTTGTAATGATTTTACTGAGTCATTTTCATTGTATTATCTGTTAGTAACTATATGACCTGAGGTTTATGCCACCCACAATGCTAACAGAAAAAAAGCAGCTTCCTTCCATCTCAAGAATTTTAAACCAAATAATAAATAAAATAAAGTCTGCATCTCAATACTTTAAGGAATCTAAGAAATAGGTCCCACAGCTCCTGTCAACATCGACAACTGTGGATGGAAATCTGCCACTGAGGACAGTGTGCCCAACATACGTAAGCTGCCACGAAATGAAGTTCCTCGTATGAAAGCTCATTTCAATCTTGATCAATAACAATAACAGGGAGACAGGACGAGACCATCAGTCTCAATTATGAAGACAGTGTTTTCTCCCAGATTATCCACTCTGTCGTGTACTCCTCGGTTTCCAAAGGAGCCCCTGTCTCATACATCATTTTCTTACAAAGGTTGAAAGCCCCTAAGGGGGGGTCCTTCCTGCCTACTGTCCCTCCCCTTGATGTCTGTCCACCTTGACAGGGCCAGTTTTCAGCTACAAGGAGAATAATTAGCATACGAATGGAACTCCCCTTCGCAAATTAAGAAAAATGCTGTTCTGACACTCACATTTCACTACTGTCTCCTTTTCCAACATCAGCTCCTCTCTCTTACGTCAACCATAACTTCCCTTAATCAAGTTGACTGGGGTGAAGCACAGCAAAGTCCAGTGAAGCACAGTGAAATCACTGTTAAAACATTGTTAATGACTATGGTAAAGCATTGTACAAATAACCATAAATATGGGAACCTCTTGAAAAACAGCACTGTGCAAATATACAGTACCACAGCAAACTTTTCTAAGGGCTGAAACACTATGTTTAGTATTCAACCCAGTAGGTTTGCTCTTCTCTCACAAGTTGTTTTTCTTTCTTCATACAATCACCATTTTGAGGTAAAACTGTAGCAAACTCAAGTCAAGTGGATAAACCTTTCAATAAAATATATTTTTCACCTGCTGCTTTTTTTACTATTGAGTTATTTACTAATTCGCTTACTTTATTGTTATTATTACAGGCATGTAATGCAGCTCAAACAGGTTCCCTTACTAACCCACGTTAAAATGCACTAAAGAGAATCATATGAACTCTTGTAGGCATTTTTCATATGTAACCAAATGAACCCTAAAGTTTACAACATTAAAACAGACCCTCTAAGTGGTAAAGGCTGTAGTTTTAGGTCTGTCAGATATGTCTTGTGTGTGGATGAAGTTCAGATAGATAATGAATACCACTTTGGTCTATCTCTAAATCAAACTGAATATAATGATAACAGATAGTCTCCACCAACTATGCAGCTGTCTGTAGTCATGCTAAATGAAAAAAACAGAAAATTGCACAAAATATTTCCCTGCGCATGGAACAACTACTGCCATCCTTCCTAATTCAAAAGACTTTTTAAACCAAATTCCAGTCCAGAAGCTAAGCATGAAAGGCAGAGGGGAGCCACCACTTTGATAGATAGGATAATACTCCAGTTGTCAGGACTTGTTGCTGAAAACCTACAACCCATTCCTGGACAACACACTTTAGAGAAAATGAAACCCTCCAGATAGCTACCATTTTTCTTACCACCTGTGCAGCTGGGTCATTCATAAAAAAAAACATTTTTGGAATGTATAACTGTTTTTTATTTTAAACTTGCATCAAATGTAAACTTTGTTATCTTACATACATGCCAACAGTCCCTATATGGTCAGGACAGTCCTGATTTCCTAGCAAAAGTCCCGCGTCTCAATGCATAGGAAGAAAGTCTCGATATTTAACCATAGGAAAAAAAAAAGTATACTGCACAGTAGAGTTAGTGAAAACCCCACACTGTGCTCTTTGTGCGGCTGACACATCTGCTGATCCGGGAATCTATTATGTGATGAGTGTTTTTTGTATATGACAGTTTCCAAATGTTGGCGAGTATGATAGTTGTTCCAGTAGCTACTAAATACCTCATTCCACAGAAATTAGGTATTTAGTAGCTAATGGAACAACTATACAGTACATTAAGTGTGCCTCCCATATATGAAACAAGTTACAGATGTGGTACCACCCGAACATTGTCTCACACATCAGTAGGGTGATCTTGTGCTTCCATTGCCCCTCAGTACAAAACCACCACATTGCCAGTGAAGATCAGCTATAATAAAAGACGCAGAAAAACACAGGCTTGCTATATAATAATAGTAACTTTTTTCTGGAAATAGGCGTTGACCTGCTGGTCTACGGGGATAGACCCAGACTCCTCACATTTAACCACAGCAGCCAAATCCAGTAAATGTATCATTCTTCTCTTTTCTTGTAAGAATTTTTTTTCATTTTTTTTCTGAAATTACAGTATTTTAGAAAAATGAAGAAATGGCTGAATGCTTAAAAACTTTCAGAAGAAAAAAGGAAACACAGCTCAGGAAAATTCACTTCCTTCTCTATTCTTCCAGTTTACTGTAAAGAAAAATTAGCTGCGGTATATCAGGGTTAAAGCACGGTGACATGGTAGCAAAGAAATTGAGAAAGACTTCTCGTCAAACAGTTTTGATATGACTTGGAAGTGTTAGTAAACAAAAGCACTATAAATCACATTGGAAAATTACCATGGACAATTTGAAAAAGAAAAATAATTGTTCAAATTAACCATGGGACACTTATAAAAGGGGATGACCTGCCAGCTAATTATAGTATGTTTATGAAAAGTAGAACTTCACTTGACATTTATTTCAAAGGAATTAAGATTTCAAAACAAGTTGTTTAAAGCACTATTGAGGAAGAACAGGGGATACTATTATGATATAACCTGTGCTGCGTCACCTGCAATAACGAAACTTAACAATTATGCCACAATGTTCCTCAATCATGTTTGATTTGATGCTAAAACCCAATATTTCGGTGTCTGTTTACTTCATACTTACATAGTTTAACCTTCTGCACTTATCAGAAAGCAGAACCCGTTGACAGCTTGTTTACATTCTTCAATAGAAGTCCTCACCTGGGCACAAATCCAACCCAAACCATGTTTATAACAATGAAACATTTGACGCAATTTATGTGCAGCGCTGAGTCCTTCAACATGAGCTCATAAAATCTGTACTTTCTAAAACAGCACAGACAGAAGGAACCGTAAACTTTTAAATCTAAAGCGTTTGATAAATTAAATAATCATGCAGCATGACCTCCTGGTTACTTCATGAATAATTACACTTATCCAGCACAAACACAACTACTTACTAAAGCCGGCCAAGTGTAAATACTCCCTCGGTTACCAGGCACTGCTACTTGATTATTCCCTCTTTTTAAAGCTGATATTTCTAGAGCTGAAAAGCTAACATACTTTTTAATATGTAAAATATATATCGTTATTTATATGTATACAACAATAAACAAATCACTTGGCGGTGGTGATAGCCACAAGGAAGGCTGTCTTCACAGACAGGTACTTCAACTCTATGGAGTGTATGGGCTCAAACGGGGCCTTCGTGAGAGCCTCCATTACAATATTAAGGCTCCATTTGGGGAGAACAGTCCTCCTGGAAGGGCGTAATTGCCGAGCGCCTTTTTGAAATCGGGTAGCCAAGAAGTGCGCACCCGGAGACACCGAATCTACAGGGGCATGGCATGCAGAGATAGCCGCTAAATATACCTTCAAAGTGGAAGGTGACCTGCCAGCATGAAGCAGTTCTTGCAGAAACTGTAAGATGACTGGCATAGGGCAATACATTGGGTCATGGCTTCCAGCAAGACACCAAGCTTGGAAATACCTCCACTTACAGATGTACAAAGACCTGGTGGAGTGCCCTAACACTCTGCAACATACCAACACATCATCTTATACCTTATAGTTAACCCAGCGGTCCCTTTCAGGGGCCAGACCCATAGCCTGCCCGGTGTGTGGGCTGATCACATCTTGCATTGCCTCCGCCTGCTGGGTGGGCCTGGTTATTTTCTGCTGGTGTGCCCTGTAGGCAATGCCTTAGGTCACCAGAGGAGCCACGGGGACCAGAACTGTCCTGGTGACAGTCCGTATCTGAGGAGCTCACCAGCGGTTTGACCTGCCCCATGCAGAAGCACAGGGAGGAGCAAAGTGGCCACCTGCCGTGACGCCTCCTCCACAGCTGGCCTAATGGTATGTCAAAGAGCTGCCGACAGTCTGGCCATCAAGGACGCAGAACTCGCCTTAGTGGCTCTCTCCATCCTATTTTCCTTCACCCTGGGCTGAAAAGCCGCATAGATGCTGCATGCCAAGTCCCTCTCGAGGGTGGCATGTTGGACACCTAAGCACTGCGCATGTTTATCCTCCTGTGGGATATTTGCCTTGCAGGCCATACAGAGATGGAACCCCGACTTGCCTGACATGGGTCTGGTGTTCTGCATCGGCTGTGCACTGAACAATGCTTGCACTATGCTCAAGCACTGATTAATAGTGTGACGCCATGCTCTCAACCACTAGTGCTGTAGTGGAGGATACCGAGCACCACGTGCACCGTGTTCCGTGCAGCACCGTATACCCATGCACTAGTGTAGCAGTTGCACCAAGCACTGTGCACACCGAGTACCACAGCACTACGTGCACCGAGTACTGTGCAGCACCGTGTGCTCTTGCCCTAGCTCCAAACCAGTGGCCAAGCACCGTGAGCACCATGCACCATCTGCACCGCGTGCACCGTGCATACTGCATACAAAAAACCACTGTAGGATAGTGTAGATAAGGGAGAGCACACTGTTTGTTTACAAGGCCCAACTCACTGAGGTGGGCGGGCCTACTCAGCCGGTGAGATCTACTTGACAGCGGGGATGTGGCAAGGCCTAGCCCCGTGGAGGAAATACAATACAAGAAATACAATCGACTCGATTCGACTCGAGAAGCTCTTTTCTATCAACACTCTAAGCTCAACACAGAGGTCTTACTGTACCGTCTTGAGAAGGAAAAAGAGAAATGACTTCCTCAGGATGACAGTTTTATTCCCTCGGTGGATGGGGCCGAGTGCATCATCCCAGAAAGGGGCCTATCATCAGCTCTGGTATAGAGAGCTCAGCGATACCTACCCAATGGGCAGGCATATCCCATACATAATGTTTGTTGGTGGTCGTCTTCAAATTGAAAGGGCACAGGTATTACTGTCGGTGGTATACATAACCAACTACTAAAGCTTTAAGTGAGGGGGTCATGATAACCCTGTTTAATAAAGTACTAATGGACTGTGGTTGCCCTGTCTTCATCAAATGTTATACACCATACAGGTGAATACATTGCCAAGACAGAAAACACTTCAAAGCACCTGCAGAGTACATCTAGGTCTCCAGTGAAAATGGAAATGTAGCCGTCCCCACAACTACATGCTGTATCTCGAGTTATCTTGCCTGCAGTGGCTGAAATCACAGGCACAGCAATGCTTTGTGAGTGACTCAGTATCGAAATCCTTGGAGAGCAAGAACCTGTCAACTCTTATTACAATTGAAGTATTTCCTATATAATGCACAGTACAAAAATAATGTAACATTTTACTTCACAGGCTAAAAATAAGGCATGGAAATTGAGAGCTTCCTTTAACCTAAGGTATTACCAGACAGGTATCATGTTTTAAAATGAAAATACATTCATGCTATAACACGTTATTCTTTCAAAACTGCTCATATGAGACCTAAGGAAGAGCAAAATGGCCACCATTTCTGGAATTATTTTGTTGTTTTGTTGAGGTGGTAGTACTGTTTAAATCATTACAATAGACCTCATTCATTTATATAATTAAGATAGGATTAAAGATCAGAGTGAGCGCTTTGAAAGTGTGGGGTATTTGCTGTAATTACCTATTTAATTGCAAATGCTTCTTTAATTATCACATAAGATATGAAACGTTCAATAAGTGAGTACTTATGCTTTTGTAGCTAATTTGTAGAACATGTTTCATTGCATTTATGAAGAAGCAGCCTTTGATTATAAGAAGAACATAAGAAGAATGGTTACAAATGAGAGGAGGCCATTCGCCCCATCTTGCTCTTTTGGTTGTTAGTAGCTTATTGATCCCAGAATCTCATCAAGCAGCTTCTTGAAGGATCCCAGGGTGTCAGCTTCAACAACATTACTGGGGAGTTGGCTCCCTGGGAATTATGTTAGCTTTCAGACTACAGCAGTTTCAGCATGTGCTCCTATATAAATAATTAAGTTATTTTAAATAATAATAATAAAAAAAGTTATTTAAGATCAAGTAGATACAAAGACAGGAGAAATACACTGAAAATGTGCCCATATAATTAAAAATGCAAATGTGAAGTAAAGAGTATTAAGATTCAATAATAATGGAATGTGAATTAAAAAACTAGCTAACAAAATATAAATATAAAAGGACTCCACCAAGTTATATAAGTCATTATATAGGTCTCAAATGTGCAGTTGTGAAAGAAACACATGTTATACAAACATGTATTTACATTTTAAAACATGATCTGTGGAATGACACAAGATTAAAGAAATCTCTGTTTATAAGCCATACTTGCCTTGCACTTCCTGGGTAATTTCACCTCTAGCCTGAAATTGTCCCCAATCCCTACACTGGCTTCTTTCCTGCCATTAACTGATCATGCATTTACAAAGCAATAGGACAATATGTTTATGAATACCATTTAGAAACCCTATACAGTCTTATGAGAAGTTAGTATGAGGTCATGATTTGCTTTTATTTCAAAAATAACAGTGTGCAAGCATTTCTAGCTGTGTGACCCCTGTTCACCTGTCTGTCCATCAGTTGTTCTGCACAGAACATTTTCTAATAAGATTTCAAAAATCAGTAGCCAAACTGGATTAGTGCAACATTGAATACAATGACAAAATGCAAAACACACTGAATTCTTTATCATATATGAAATTCATGACACATAAAATGTTTAATGAATATTGTTCTTAATTGTTCTCTAGTTCTGGAAAATTGCTATCTTTCAGATGACAATTAGTGTACTTTATTTTTTCATAAATACAACTTAGAAAGAAAGAAAGCGGAACAAGCCCTTTATTCTTTGGCCTAGCCACAGAAATACATTTGCAATTGGTAAGTCTTGAAGCTGTTGGCTAAAGGCATGTTTATGAAGCAAGCTATAATAGTTTCCCCATTTGTAAATGGTTCGCAGAAGAAAGGAAACATTATTAGCTTGTTCAAAATGTGCATGACTTACATTGCACAGAAGTCAGATTCAGAGGCTTCATATTTTTTCAGAGCTCAGTCCAAGAAAGTCTTCAATAAGCTGAGAAATTCTTTTCACTTGTGAAATCAGCATGCAGCGCATTGTGACTTGATAATTGCTTATGACTCGCGATGAACGTCCCTATTGTTTGAGTGGATGTACGGTCTGCTCTGTTTTGGTATTGCTATTATTATTTGCATGCATTCCCTTTTCCCAATGTCCTTTCCATTCTCCATTCTAGCAAGAACAGTATTGAGCTTTTAAGGGACTGGAAAATAAAACAAACGCTATGTGTTAAAGTATGTTAACAATTTTAAAAAGTTATAAAAATTCATAAGTTGGCTGCTTGCTCTAGAAATGTCTGCATATTTCCCTGCCAAGATGAAATGCAAATATTTATTCTTTAGATCAAGTGATAGGCTTGCATGCTTTTGCTTATATATTTTCTTTTTTATGAATTAACCATTATTTTAGCTATCAGTTAATCGTCTAGTTTACACTGCCAACAATGTTTGGTATTATTCTATTATCTTTGAGGTTTGCTAGACTAAATATGTAATAATTCATCTAAGACAGGGGTACCTAAACTTTCTTGGCTTGCAGACCCCCATGACAGAGAACCCCCAGCCAATAATTCCAATGAATTGGTACATGCATATTGTTAAAGCATGCATTTGAAATGCAGTCAACATAGTAAGATTACCTTTAAAAAAAAACTCCCGGTGACACACGTTTCCCCGTTTCCAATGTCCCAGCAATGTTTAACGTCAGTCAATGTTAAACCTCTACATTTCCCACATACTAGTTTTTCTTTCACATTTTGTTTTCATACAAGGTGTTGCATATTTTAGTTGTCAGTTGGTTGGTTTGCTTTTATTTTTGAATTTCCAAAATGTATTCTTTTGCTGCAGTGGTGTCCAGCATAATTTCCCAATCTGCACAAATGGTTTCAAGTTTGTTGTACATTTTTTTCCAATAGATTAGCCGTCTGTGCTCTGTAAGAAAATAGACCATTTTGACTGCAAAGTTTGTATACAGTATATCCCTCAAAGCCTCTATGTCACTACATGAGGGAGTATTGGAATGATTTTTAGGGTTATAAGTGAAATGTCAAGGGTTATCCCTCTATCAACATTTCCATAATATTTCATTTCATACCTGTGTAATATCCTGTTATGTGTGTTTTGTATATTTCTGTAGCACTGCTTCTGCCTTGAGTATTATTTACCATGTCCTTTTTCGTCTACAGTTGCTGCTTATGAAAATATTCCTAAAATATTAATTTATGAAATGAGGAGCGGTGTAAGGAATAACCACAATGGATGTGCAATTGTACTTTCTGCCTCCCTCTGCAACTTTAGCAACTGTGACTTAGTAATGGGAAATCTTCAAAGTTGCAGAAGGGACAGAAATTACAACTGAATAGATTGTAAAATTGCATTATTTATTGTCCGATAAACCATGATCCAAACAGCAATAGAGAACAAGATTATACAGGTAAAAAAAGTAAATATTATAAAAATTGAGCAAAACAGAGATTAAAATGCAGATCACCTTTATTTTTTATTTTTGTTCTACTGATAACATTTGACAGGAAACACAGATGTTACAGAGCTGGGTCTTTATAGTCATAACTTGTTTTATATGAACTCATTTTAAAAAACGTATGGTGCCCTGCTTCTTGATTGGGTTGAAAATAAAAGAATATTTGGTCAGTGTGGTTTTGCTGATTCAGGGAGATAGGGGATTTCTATTAACGCTCTGTCACACCTAAAATAACGACGGTGTAACACACTGAACTACATCTCTCCGCTACTAGTTTGGCATTGCTGACTTTCCCTGCTTACATGTAGGGGAGTACCAGACCGCTTGCTTCCTTTTTCTCAAATATATGTTACTGTATTCCTGGAATGGACATTAATCTACAGGCCCCCACTATGCAGCTTTTATTTCGTAATGCAGGGCTAGGGTAACTATAACTTTTCTGCTTGTTGTAGATGCTGTGTATATAAGCACATTTGCAATATTTGGTTCACAAATTATTTTCGAGCTTAGGGGCATGGTAAATTTAGATTAAGATAGGAAATTACGACATATCAATATTATATCCTGATGTTCATCAAGTTTTTTTATGATTTTGATTTATGAGGACACTGAGTGCCCAGGCTTATATTACTATTTCACCTCGGCAGTGTCTTCAATCAATATGTCAATCAATATGAAAACCAGATATCATGATTTTTTTTTTTTTTTATGAAAACATGTGTTTGCTGCTTGTTTCTTTTCAAACTGCACATTTGTGGCCTACTTATATAATGAATGAATGTGCATGGCATATACATTTTATGTAATTATTTTATTACCTACAATTAATGAATAACGAATTACATTTTTACACTTTCTATTTTTTACATTCCCTTAACTGTCTTCGAAGGTGACTGAACTTGATTTTTCCTGCACTTCCCATTCCGTGGAATAGTGAATTTCCAAGGCTACCTGTAGCATTCCTTCAGTTTAACCCTCAGTGACGTTGCAGTAAAAATCCAAAACAAGATTCTGTCAGTGACATAATAAGTACAGTGTGGACTGGACTGTAAATTAGCTTACAATTCAAGGAATTCATGTTATAATAAAACTAAATACATGAGCGTGTTTAGGTATTACTCAAAAATTGCAGAGGATTAACTTTTGAAAAACATGGAAATTCACTAACAGGGCTAATGACATAACTGATTTGATTTTATATGATTTAATGCAAAACTAGAACCAAACGACTTAAGTGAAATAATTCTCATTTTGTAATGTTAAAGTTGAATTTTTCTCAATTATAAAACTAGGAATTAATTACAAACTGGAGAAAACACAATTATGTTGAGGTCCTAATCCTGCTTCACAGGAAGAGAGTTTTTAAAGTGTTTAAAGTGTTTTTAAAGCCTTGGTTTACTATAAACAAAGACACTATTAAAATGCTAAATTGACACTCATTTTACCTGACCTAGTTTTCCCGAATAGGTAATCGCCCACTCTTCAGATGTATGCAAATTATTTTAATAAACAAGCAGTCTTAAAAAGCCAATTAACATCGAATAGTAATTACAACAGAACATTGTTTTATTTGTTTTTCAGCTTGCCCGTTTGCTATTAGCGTTTTCAATGCGCCAGGTAGTGAAATGAGACATTACACTACAACTAATGCAGGTAAGCAAGGTAAACGGTATCACAGCCAGACACAGACAGTAAGACTAATGTAGACTATGTTTAAGCTATCCAGAGTTGTTTTCTCTTGTTTACAAGTTCTAAAAATACTATTAGGATATTACTATAATCCCCCCGAAGTAACACGGCATACTACGGCATTACCAACAGGGTTAGGAAAAATAAATATTACATGATATGCAACAGCAATAAACGAATACATACAATAAATTAATTGATTCTACTTGCATCTAAATTGTTTTTTTGTTTTTTTGTTTTTTTTTTGTTGGTGTTAGAAGCATGCAATTAAATTATTGTATTCCATTTGGAAAATGTTTCTTTGTATTTGCTTAAAATAACACACTATAATTTAGGTTCCTGTTATTGTGGTATTAAGTGAGGAATTTGAGAATGCTGGGTTATTATGAGAAGTGAGATATATTTTAAAGCTTATTTAGCAACCCTTTCAAATTTAATTTATATAGGACCCCTGTCCATTACACATCAGTTATGGACATATAGTTCTGTACAGTAGTCTTAGTCTGCATTATTCAATCGCATTGAGTTCCAAAAAGGAAAAAGTAATGACAGTTAAGTTTCCCAATTTCACAGCTCGTTCTGACACAGACTTAACCCATTCGTCATTTTCCATTTCCCTACGCAAACTTCTCCAAAATATATCTACTTCAACTTGTGAAATGTGATGTCATAAATAAATAGGTCAACAACCCCCTTGTCATGCCCTCGCGTGCTCTAGGAATAGTCATACATCATTATGGGTATTGTAGTTTTTTGAAAAATAAATCTTATCTATCACAAATCTACTTCGGCGCTTTTTTTCAAAGATGTGAAGACAGCAAAGACAACAAGTAACACCATATGTGTTCGGGAGAAAAATGTGCGAAAATGATTTGACGAGTCTGGGGAAATTATGTAATTATTGCGACTATATCTTTAAAGGAAAACTTCAAACCCCGGAATGCAACAGTGCACTTGCGCAGGCGCGCTCTGTACTCACAACAGTGGACGTGCGGTTGTTACAGTTACGTGAATGGGAGGGGGCCAACTGGGGTCTATTTGTTAAACGTAAAAACGTTTTTTAAAGTTATGGTTTATTGTTGATTTATATATTGAGAACGGATTACATTTTGGTTTCAACAGAGGCATATCTTTATAGGAGTTTATTATCTTTTTAACTGTGGAGTGTTTTTTTTAGTTTTCTTTTTTTTTTTTTTTTTTAGTATCACCAGCAGCAGCTGTGCGTGTGTGGCTGTGTGGCTGAAAGAGAACACCAATAATAATAATAATAATAATAATAATAATAATGCCACGGGAGAACATGGCCTCTCTGATCCAGAAAATTGCCAGGCAAGCCCGGAAAACTTTCAAAAACTGCGCTTCGCCCCCGATCGGAGAGAACAGCAAGGTTTTTTTGGAGAACCAGGCGAAACTCAGGAACCTCCTGCACGAAATCCGGGCGGAAGATCTCAACATTGCACCCAGGAAGCTCGACCCTTCTCCTATCTCTGTCCCTCACAACCCTCCCGTCACCTACATGCATATCTGCGAGACTGGTGCATTCAGCATGGGGGTCTTTCTGTTAAAAGGCGGGAGTTCAATCCCTTTACATGACCACCCCGAGATGAACGGCATGCTGAAGGTTCTCTACGGGAAAGTCAGCATCAGTTGCTTTGACAAGTTGGATAACCCGTCTGATGCCGCCAGTGAGGTGCAGTTTAACCCACCTGTGCTGCCCTATCAAAAGGACGCCCTGAGGAGGTCTATACTCCGGTCTGTCGGGGAATACACAGAGCACAGCGGGCCTTGCATCTTGACTCCCAAAAAAGACAACTTGCATCAGATTAATGCCGTGGACGGACCTGCTGCTTTTCTGGATATCTTGGCTCCCCCGTATGACCAGGATGACGGCAGAGACTGCCACTATTACAAAGTTCTGCAAAACGGAGACGAGAAATTGGAGGCAGGAGAGCAGAAAGAAATGTGGCTGCTAGAAATCCCGCAGCCCTCCGATTTTTGGTGTGGCGCAGAGCCTTATCCGGGCCCCCAAGTTACTCTCTAATTAAACGGGAAAGAAAGGGTTAATACAATACAAACTGTACTATATCAGAACATTCCAAACGGAGTTTAATAACAATTGCTGTAATACGAATTGATCTACTGGAGTAAAACGCGGATTCTCAGGATCTACCTATGTAAGATTGACTCGCTATGGTTTTATTACAGGAAAATTAATCGATATGCTTCAAGTATTACCCTGCATGGCAGTTTGTATTTTGTGAAAACTCCCTTTTCAAGCACCTACATGAAAGTTAAAAAGTATTAATTGTATCACGTTACTTGCTCGTTCTATTGTTAATAGTTAAACACCTAATACAGTACAGTGCTTTCCAAACCATTTACCACAGTTAACTTCGAAGTGTGAAATTACAAATCTTATAGCCTTAAGCTGCATTTAATTTATTGGTAGTCGATATTACCTTTTTTGTGTATCATTTATTAGTGTGAGCAACAACAATAAAGTCTGCACTCTATAGCCTAGCAGTCAATACATTTATTTGTATCGGGTTCTGGTTTTAAATTCCGTCATCTCCGTTTGAAATTGTTTCATAAAGTATTGTTTAAGTGCTGGGGAAAGAATTTCAAACATATTCTGTTGGTCAACCCTTTCAAACTAAGTAATCTTGTACCTGTGTCTTTACTATGCAGATCTCCGTGTTTTCCCCCCAACTATTTGGAGCCATTTTGATATTTCTTAAGGTTTCTTGATCTTTTAAAAAGTTTAAATTTAAGCCACATGAAAGGTTTGTATAACGCAAAGTTCAGTCAATTTATATGTGAACAACAAGCTGCTGAGTTCTGTACTTTTATATAGATTATTGCTCCCTGCCTCCTAGCACACGCCCCCTAACCTGAGAACCATAATGATGTTGCCTGCCAGTCCCCACTGTTTAATGGCAGAATTCATTGAAATATCCGAAAGCAGAATTTTGAAAACAAAACCTGCAACAAACAATATTTTGCAATGTGGAGTGAAAAAAATCATTTTAGAAAAGTGGGTTAAAGGAATTAAAAGGCTGGATTTAGAAAAGTTACAGTACATATCATAATGTGCAGGTGACATCAACACAATGCAGTGCAGGACTACATTCTAAGACTAAAATGCTCATTAATGAAGGGTAAAATTCAGTGACATTTAGTAGAACATGTATTTACATCAGCAATAAATAACATTTATCGATCACACTATGTAACACAATTTTTGTTCCTGGGTAGTAAGTGTTATTTCCTAATTGCTTATGCCTCAAAAGTATAGAAAATGGCTATTATTCCCCACAAACTTTGCTTTTGTGACCAGGACAGTGATATTTCAAAATATCACTATTTCCAATGGGAAAACAGGCAAATGTGTGTCTTTTCGTTCACATAAAGTCAGAAAAAAACAACATATGAATCCAAATTAACATGTATTTATACGAAAGTAATACAAAAATGACTACAAAAGATTTAGAAGTGAGTAGTTTTTCGAGATTTTTTCGGGATTTATGATTATACTGTATAATTTTTTGCAGTCTGTTCATCAAAACACATTGTTTCATCCCTAACCACAAGTGGGGATAATACATACTTTTCAGATTGGCTTTTCATATTCATGAGATGCTCATAATACACCCATCCCAAACTTCAATTGCGGCGCATATGAAGTCGCTCCAGACATTGCTCAAGCAGCATGTAGAAAATGGGTGGTGTATCACTTCAGACCCATCCTGCATATCATGCAGGTACCTGTCTCCCATTATACTGATGCGATTCGCTTTTTCTTTAGGGCGACTGGTACTGGCTTCAGACACTGACATTTGCCTTGTGTTGTGCACTTCAATTTGTTATAAAGGACTCAAATGTGTAGTTTTAAATAAAACACTTTTTTATAGACAATAGGTATTTTCATTTTTAAACATTGGTGTCTAGTACTATTCTAAGTAAAAAATCTCTGTTTGCAAGCCTTGCTTTCGGTTAATGTTGCACTTCCTTGGTCGTTTAACTGAGCGGGTGAAATTGTTCCCACTCCTTCAAGGTCTTCTTTCCTGTCATTAACCAACCTGCTGCTTCCCCTATTGACTGGCAGGCTATTCCACCCAGTAACATTGTTTGACCCAAAAAACACTGCTGAGGTGAAACAGTAATAGACTTCCTAAGAGTTAGGCAAGGAAACAGAACTTTCTTTAAACTCAATTGTCCCAGACATATTAGATCAAATATAAGTAGAGAAACGGCCAGTGCCTACTTCAGTGAAGTAAGAGATCCAGGTGAACTTGATATCAAGTTTTAAAATGAAAATCTTTTTATAACATGTTTCTATCAGAACAGCATACTTGAGACCTATTTAGTGAATTTAAATGCACTGCAGATAAGAGGTATTGAATTATTTGTTAGCTGCAACTACTTTAAGCAAGACAATTATTACTCAATTATTGGCTGATTATTTGAGACATGGGTTAAACTTTTTGAAATCTGTGTGCAAGAAACATCTTACCAGTTTAACACAGTAGTATAGTATGAGCCTTCATAATGCACAATTCAGAATTTAATGTAATTGCATCTAATCAGCAAAAATTAGAAAGCAGCTTTGTCGCTCTGATCATTTAAAGTCACCCACTGAAGTCAGTACAGATATTGCCTTTACATACTGTGCTCAGCTGGAACAAATGTGTCCGACCAGCTCACATAGAGATTTCCAAGCTGATATGGTTATTTTATTCTTATGAATGCATGCCCTCTGTTTGCTTTCAGTTGTATTGTTTTAGTGCCAGGAATTTATGGTAGGAAGGAATGCAGATATCAGACTTGCTTATTACAGTTAGTCTATACAGTTACCAGAGTTTGTCAAATTGTTATTTAATGGATTGAACACGTTTAAACTGGTTTGTGTTGTATGCATTTTCAAATTGTGGTCATTTGGTCACTGCCACATTTTAGCAGATTGTCATTATTATTATTATTATTATTATTATTATTATTATTATTATTATTATTATTATTAGTAGTAGTAGTAGTAGTAGTAGTATTAATATTAGTATTAGTATTATTAATTAGTTTGTGGTTGAAACAAGTGAAGGCTCTGTTTCCAGCTAGGATCACCTGCTAAATAACATTGTTGTGTCTTCAAGGAGACAGCCATAGCTGTTGGTAGTAGGCTTTATTTTCATAGTTTCAGCGCTTTCAGTTTAATGATACACCGGACCCTTATTTTGAAGTGAAAACATACAACAAGCAAGAAGGTACTCAATATTTTAAGTGCTCCACTTTAACTTCCAAAATGAACCAAACTACCCAGAGATTGCACTAAAGCCCTCAACCGCTAGTTTTATATTTTATTTTATAAAACTATTTTTTTTTGCTTCAGAACTTCAAAATATTTCTCATAGTGTTCAAATTATAGTCACTTTCACATGGTAAATATCATACCCGGTTAACAGAAATGGTTGTTAGATTGCTTGTGTTTTAATGTCACATACTTGTATGCATTACATAAGTCATTATTTTTAGTACATGCAACATAAGTTGTGCCATTTGAGACAAAGTATATGTATATGCCAGTTGTATCAAGAAATATTGCAATGTGTGTGTAATTCAAGAAGGTAATTTTCTGTATTAAAAGGACAGGAGGAGACTATTAATATTATTACGTTAGGGGATATAGCAGATATACTCATATGACAATTCTTAATGTCACACTTATGTTTCTGACCAGATATCCAACTGTTTTGCTGCCGGTTATAAAGACTATTTGTGCTTCTGCAAGGGAACAGCTACATGCAAGTGAAGTGCAGGATTAACAAATGTAACCCTAATAACAAACTCATACTATATTACAATGCTTTATTCAAGTTGTATGCAGCAATATCTAGGCTTTTAGAAACACAGTGACCTATAGTGATGCTATAATTTTATTGCTCATCATTTCTTTCCTCTGCTTGCCAAATTTAATTGTCTGTGATTTGTTTCCCGCAACAGCTGCATAGTCACTAATGTGACTTTCTAAGTACCATGTTGTGTAGGAAGTATATTTCTAAATGGCTGGGAATTTGGTTTCCTTCTAAATTCTGACTTTAACTTTGGTCTTCAGTTCAATGCCCTGCAAGTGGTCGTGGTTTTCTCTTTTCCAAGTCTGTTAAAATGTGCAAGTACTATTCGTCTGGTATTGCAGACAGTTGTATTTGTTAACCTTCTGCTGCCCTTCAACACATCATGGTTGCTATATTCAGTGTGTCCTTTTGTTCTGGGGTATATGTGGTGATAATTTTGGAGAATTGTTTTTTTTAGAACCCATATTAGTTCTGAGTATAGGATTGTAAAATCTATATATTTTTTTTTACCAATCATTAGTAATTGTACATTATCACTGGTCCCCCGTTTTCTTCTGTAGATTGCTTGACTCCTAACTTTGTTTTTTTTTTTTTTAAATTCAATTTGGAATATGCACTCTTGAAACTACACCATTAGCCCTGTGAAGAATGGTCTATTCTTTAAATGTCACCCAGGTTTCCCTGGATTCCCTGGCAGCATCACTGGAGTGTGGTTTGAATCACACTCTCCAAGTGGCCATTCTTGACTGAGGATCCAGTGGAAACACTGCACTAGCCTTTACCTCAGACTCCTGGCACATCAGGCTGCCTGCCTCCAGAGTTCAGTAGCTTCTTAACATCCACTGGTATGATTGACTTCACTTTGAGAACAGTGGTTGTATTACAATGCCAAAACACACCATCTTTATAATGATTCTAAATAGATAGTTCAAAAGATAAGAACATAAGAAAGTTTACAAGAGGAGGCCATTTGGCCCATCTTGCTCATTTTGTTGTTAGTAGCTTATTGATCCCAGAATCTCATCAAGCAGCTTCTTGAAGGATCTCAGGGTGTCAGCTTCAACATTACCTCACAATCCAGACCCTCACAATTCTCTGTGTAAAAAAGTACCTCCTATTTTCTGTTCTGAATGCCCCTTTGTCTAATCTCCATTTGTGACCCCTGGTCCTGGTTTCTTTTCTTAGGTCGAAAAGGTCCCTTGGGTCAACGTTGTCAATACCTTTTAGAATTTTGAATGCTTGAATCAGTTCGCAGCGTAGTTTTCTTTGTTCAAGACTGAATAGATTCAATTCTTTTAGCCTGCCTGCATGTGACATGCCTTTTAAATTTATTTGTAATCTTCAGGTATAGAACCCCTTATATTCTTTTGTTAACTTTGGGTTCAGCAACAAATCCCATGGTTGAACCTCAAAAATCTCTTGTTTTTTTTCCAAAAAGTATCTATGCTTCTGTTCGAATTCTTGAATAAATTAATCAGCCCTTCCAGACAGTATCTGTTCAGATAACAGGACACTGAATAAAAAGGTGAAGAGATATGGTCTTGGTGTATTTTTTATGTGGGTGGCGGTTTGCAATGCATTACCGAAATGTACTTGGAAAGTTTGATGTTATTTTGAAAAGTTTTCTAAACCACTGTGCTGTTGAGCTACTTTGGGGGACATGGTTCTTACGTGGGAGTATTAGGCTGTATTTTTGTTTCTACAGTGAGCTAAACCTGGACAGTTCACATATGACATGAAATTAAAAATCACCTTCCCTTAAACTAATGGAACGCTAATAGCCCAAAATATTGGAGGTGCTCCCTTTTTTTCACCGCTATACATTAGTCTATAATTTTCTTGGTTTCCTAAGTTATGGTGTTATCTCAAGTCTTGTAAATATTAAGGCCATACCATACACTGCTGCATAGCGCATAGTTTCTCCCTATTTACACACAGCATGATTGTAAATAGACACATACGCTAGAGCATTAACATATCAAAACGGAAGGTATTAAGTTTCTTTTACACAAAGTTCATCATTAAAAGTAAAAGCCACTGTTACCCCTAAAATCTGAATATGGGAATACCACCTGTGGTATATTTCCCCATGATTAAGACCAACACCAACATTATTTCTGTAGGTCTTATAACGCTATTGTGTGAAATTATGTCTTTTTTATTTTATTTTATTTTAGACATACGCTAATATGTTGTACAAGTAGTGTACAGATTTCTTAAATATGTACACCTTGGAGTAGACTGTATAGGCTATCACTATAGAAGCCAGTGTATGGAATATCACATATCTTTATTATTATTAGCTAACTCATACAGTGCATAAAGACTTCATTGTGTTTTTATTAGTCATTTTGTTAACTATATTGTACTGGTCAGTTTAACTCCCCCGCTCCGTGTATTTCACTGAAACATTTAATATAAAATAACGTTAACGTTAACTTTGGAAGGAGCGCATGCTTACCGAACATAACCCCCGCATAAAAAAAAAAAAAAAAAAAAAAAAAAAAAAAAAAACTACTGGATTCTAACTGTTTGCAACTCAAAATACCAAAACATGTATTGAATGTGGAGGCAGAGCACTTGTTCTTTCCTTGGTCTTTCAGAAATGGAATTTGAACGAATGAGTCATGAGATTAATTGATAGGCTTCAGTATTGCTTTTCTTTGGGAAATCCCCAATAGCACACAGCTTTTGCGTCTGTAGACTGTTCTTGTTTTCCGTCCCTTCTCTTCTTTACATGGCGTAATAACAATGCATATAAAAAACAAAGTGTTGTTCAGAATGATGTATTTATTTATTTATTTTAAACTGACAAGAAAACAACACATATCATAAGAGGACAGCTGACTACTGGCCATCGTTCTTTTTTTCTGTTTTGTTTTGTTTTACCAAATACAGCATTTTCAGTCGTATTAAACAGTCAGCGCAAACAAACGTCAGGTCGGTCTGACTTATAAAGTATGTTTACATTCTCTGCCTTCCGTCTTTAATACAAATGTAACACTTTTTTTTAAAAGAATAAGACACAAAACAAATGCGTACAAAAATATATAATTCTAAAAAAAAAAGACGATATTAAATCGTTTGGTTAATTATACAGCTTGGTTGAAAACGTACTTGACACTGTTCGCTACACAAGAAGCGGACAATTATCAGCGCGTCAGAAAACAAAGCGGCACCGCGCAGAAGCGGAACAATCAACAAGCATGTTAACATCAACACATAGATTGGACTTTTTTTTTTTTTTTTTTTCAAATAACTTAGTACATTGTAGACACAATTATTGCAAATATATCTTTTTTTTATATTAGCTTTTATTTTGTACCCTCAATATTACAATCAGTGCTGATAAATTGGAAAGCCAGTTTATCACAGTATAATAGCAAAATAGTTTTTGTTCTGGTTAAGAAAACACTAAAAAGGTCCAAAGTAGAAATTTGCATTTCTTTTCACCTATTTTTAATTGAAAAATAAAACATCAAGCAAACCTCCCAATCTTTCAAGTAAAAAAAAAAAAAAACTTAAGCAACATAATGAAAGTGCATATCAGTCAATTATGTCTGCTTTGAAACTTCAGTAAGATTATGAATGTGTGCAGACAAAGTGCATATGTTACGCATATACAGCAGTGATATGTTGATAGTTCGTTCCAGCTCAAAGTGTATATGATCTGAAAAGGGCAACATTTCAACTTGGGAAAATCTCTTGAAAACCATTCAAGTACTTTTGGTTTTAGTATATGTTCTATTATTATTATTATTATTATTATTATTATTATTATTATTATTATTATTATTATTATTATTTATAATACTTTCTGATAGTGTTTACAATACGAGGGATGTGTTTATATTGTCCTAGGAGGACACATATTGTTGCCTGTAGCGCAAATATTACCGCTAGATGTGCTAATACTGACATGTCTGTCAGTGTTTGAAACTACTGAGATCGTTGACGCTGCCGAGGAAGATTTTCTTTCCTTTTGCCTGAGGTGAATTTTTGTGTGCCTCTTTCTTTCGTCACTCCTCGCGAATTTCCTGCCGCAGAAATCGCAGGCGAACGGTTTCTCTCCTGTGTGGGTACGGATATGGGTGGTGAGGTGGTCGCTTCGGCTGAAGTTCCTCATACAGATCCGGCACTGAAATGGTTTGTGACCGGTGTGAATTCGGATGTGCCTGGTGAGCTCATCAGAACGGGAGAACCTCCTGTCGCATCCCTCTGCCGGGCACGGGTAGGGACGTTCGTGCACAGGGGTCTTGCTCGGGCGGTTAGGGTACTTCCTCGGACGCAGGATGGGTCTCAGAGGTAAATTCTGGGGGCTGTAAGCAATGGGTAGCCTGGGCCCATCAATAGCTGGGCCCCCCAGTGTAAAATTCCGAATAGTGTTGAGGGGAGTGAGCGGTGGCGGCACTCTCATAGACTCCAGTGGGCAGGGGAATGGCTTGCGGTCAGGTACAGAATGGATATCCCGTTGGCACTGTGGCTGGAACAGGCTGGAATAGTCCGGGATAATGTTGAACATGTGAGCGCTGTCCGTGGACGGTTTTGGTGAAGAGTAACATGGCGGGGGGTAGGATATGTGGCAGGTAGATGAGGACAGAAAGGACGATGGGTCTTGGTAGACGTCCCCACAGCCAGAGTAAGGAGGGGGAGGCGAATAGATGTGCTCCATTTCAGGCTGGTTCTGAGCCATCGTGCAGCTCAAGGTGCTGGAGTAGGGGTTAGGAGAGATGGAGGAGGCTGGTGATGAAGATGACGAGGGCGGCTGAGTCAGGATCCCGGCGCTCACAATGTTAATGACGCTTTCTGAGTTCCAGTTGGCACCTGGGTACTGAGAATCAATCGAGAACTTGCCCATGTAGGTGAAGGTCTGATTGCGAGGTGAAGGCTGCGTGAAACTGCTGGAGTAAGAAGACAAGTCAAGAGATCTTCTATCTGTGCTCATGTCAACGTTGATCATACCATCTGTAAACACATAATGACAAAAATAATTTTGTTCAGTTATTGCACTTTTTCTTTTTAGTGATACACCTCAGAGGCGGCAACCGCAGCGCATCCATATACGCGCAAACCATCTACAAAGCAAAACATACGCGCAAAACATACAGTCTTCTTGTAGGACAAATATTATATTATTGTAACGGTTGTAAACATATCCTACGCGTGCAAGACCAGAGCATTTTTATGATATATATATATATATATATATATATATATATATATATATATATATATATATATATATATATATATATATATAATCTCCAGTCTGTGATTATAATGGCAGTAGTCTATAGACATCGGTGTATACACTGTTGGCAACATGGCATTTATGTGCTATGCTAATTATAAATATATTGTATAAAGCTGTAACTAATACGCACAGAACTAATTGTCTAACGCTGCACACACTTTTAAAACTAATAATACACTTCCAGTAGTCTAGTGTACAACACGGTACTGAATAAAACACTTGTTGACACTGATATCAAAATGCAATCTGTTTTACATGCACAACCAATAGCTTTCCTACCAAACTCAGAGATACCTTATCCTTATATTATTACACAGATTGAAAGTGTACACAGGCAATGCTTACCTCCTGGCACTCCGCTAACGTGGTCGAAATGTCCTACTAAATCAGCATTAGGAAAGATTGCAACCGATGCTGGCAAAGTCGTGGCGATGTCATCTACTGTGTAGATGCTTTCAGGTAACTGGTTCACAAAACCACCAAGAGTTATTGGAGTTTTTTCCACAGTTTTGGCTGTCATCGTTTAGCACGTGTAAGCTTTTCACAAGTTTATAGTGAGCGAGCAAATACAAATAAAGTGATTTATTTTATATGTACCGCCTTATCTTTCTTCACTCCGCAAGAAGCCCGTTATATTAGATTAGGTGTCATAGAGATAAACCAATTCTAGCAAAGCGCAATTGAGGCTGTAGTGTGAAGATGCTTCCAACTGCAGATCTGTTTAATCAATGGCAAATCTCAGTGGCTGTGTGAGTCGTACAGTACTATGTATTTATGGAGAGCCTTTGAATGCCCTTGACGTCACTTACCAAATAAGGATTGAATAGATAAAAGAAGGTTGGGTTGGGGCGGGCTCCTGATAGCTTTGTGACGACACCAAAAGAATACTATTCAATGGAGAATCCCCGAGTCAGAGCTTGCTGTAATACGCTAGTTAAAAATCCGACGTCAAACCTGATTTTTTATCACGTCGTCAACAGGTTTTAGAAGTGTATTCAACTAAACAGTCTCATATATTTGAACTACCTTTATTTCTGAATGTTTCGTTCGATAACATAAATTATTAGTTTTTTTACTATGAGGAATTCCGGTTAGCTGCAAAATCCATACATGGTATTATCCGGTAGGTAAAGGTACGACCTACTTGTCCATATTTAGAACCCATTCCGGAAAAATATAGCCGCAAAACTGCTGTCTTCTAGTCAGAAGCTGTAACCACAATCTCATTCACGGAACTGAAATAGAGGTGGAAAGTGTGCTATTTCAATGTGCCTGTGTTGTTTTTTTTTTTTTTGGAAAGTAGAGATTCTATTTATACAATACAGAAGCGGAAATTATGTTAGTTCTCCATTGATACAAATGTGAAATAATCTAATTCCATCTTCATTTTAATCCTTTTAATATCAAAGAGTCTCAAATGATTTTTTTTTTCTTAAAACCACGAAACAAACGGCAGCAGCTTTCACTGTTTACTACTGCATCAGCAGTAGGGCGATTACACTTACAAAGACACAATTAAATACATCATTTAAATCACCGTCCAACTGTATATATTTTTAAACAGACCTTGCTTTAGAAAACTGCCTATATGCATGTATACGTTTATGAGTACACTAAATTCACTTGTGTTGGTATTTGGTGGATTTATTTATTTTGTATTTATTTACGACTTCTATAAAAATACAAATACATATGTGTTTTTATAGCTTAAAACATGTACGCAAACTCACAACCTGATTCACATTGTAGTTATGTATTCCTGATAATGTATGTTGTAATTTGCTTAATCTAAAAATATAGAATATGAAAAGCCCGTTGTATTCTGTACTTTCATTTTTATCTCATACACTAGCCATCTAGCGGTTACACATGGAACTGCAAGCTACATAGTTAATTAGTCTTTTAAAAGCACTTTTCACAATAATTCATATTTTGTAAGACAAAAAGCATATTTCCTATATATTCGTTATTCATTACCATTTTTACAATTCTTTCAGACAAGCAGATATTTAATTAAACCCACAACAGTTTTCAATTTATAGTAGTGGGAATGTCAAACATTGCAAAATGAAAATGATACTTTTTTTAATACACCTTGCTATAAATAGTTATTATGAGACTATAGATATATATATATATATATATATATATATATATATATATATATATATATATATATATATGCTTTATTACATTATATACACATTGTTACAAAACCAGGAAATCTTACCATCAAGAAGCTACATAAACAGAATGGGAAGCGACCCAGAGTGTGTGTAGAAAGGATGCTTAATAAGAAAGAGCCATCTTTGGGCATTTTTAAGTAAAAATTTCCTCGTGGGCTGAGAAACTTCAGTGTTAATAAAGCAAAAGAAAGAAAGAAAGAAAGGGGAAAGGGGTGTAAGAAGGGCGGAATATTATTCCATCCTTGGGTACAGCTTATGTAAATAATAGGCATCATTAAACACTATCAGTTTGAATAGTTAAGGCCGCTGTTGATGCTGTTTCATGTTTTGTTGTGCGTTTTATGTTATCTGAGGAAAAGAACGGCAGTTTGGTAAAAGACAGTGTAAACTCTATTAAGCCACTTATTTTACTTTAAAATGTAACGTTTTAAAAACAATGACGACATTAACTAAGTATTTAATAATAAAAAAAAAAAACAGTAACCTGTGTTGTTGTTGTTATTATTATTATTATTATTATTATTATTATTATTATTATTATTATTATTATTATTATTATAGTTTAAAACATGTATTTTATTTCGTTTTGAGTTTTTAACTTTAGCTACACATAGGTAAGCTACTCTTACCGCATTATATTACGTTAATAACCCACATTAAACCTTGTTATTATAAATACGCCCTTGATGTCTGTTGTAATTGGCACATTTTCCAAATTGCTTTTCGCGAAGATAGACGACTTTACGCCAAGAAGAATGTAAAGCGACCCTGCCCAATACTGATTGGCAGCTTTCGAGTTGCTACATCTACCTTACCTGCAGTAATCGATCCTGTTGGTGTAAAAGTAAGCGCGCATTGTTTTAATATAGTTACATGTATAGAGTGTCTCGTTTAACAAAAAAGTACACATCATGATTAGACTGTTTTGTGCTCAGAAATACTTTCCCTCTGTTATCAACACTTGCGGCGCGTGTACTTGTCCCGGCATGTAACTGTGTTTTTTGTTTTATTTTTTAGTATGGGATTTGATGATGCAAGAAATTCTGCAAAGCTACTTTTACTACAACAGGGTGAGTAATGTCTGTCGACACACATTAAGACAATGCGAAGAAAAAAAACAAAAACCCCAGTAAGAAAGAAGTCTTCGAGTCATCATCATGCCCACGGAAAAATAAAATCAGTTGGGCGTTCTGATTTTACTAACTAAATCCAATTTATTTGTTGTGCTGTTTTGTTTGTTTGTTTATCTGTTGGCGTTTGATACATACTTTATTGGTATGTGTTAATATTTATCCGGTTCAACCCTTCATTTATGTAGCATTATTTTTTGAAAGTTCAATAAAACAAATAATTATTTGCAATTACTATCTTGTCTTTTCACTGCTCTGCATGAATTATGATTTACACCAGAAATAAATAGCAACTCAAAACCAGAATGTATTCTTTTAACTGTCACAACAAAAATGTGATTACATTTTGGATTAGATTATATAATTAAATTTGTGTGCTGCACCACAACGTAATATTAAGAATAACACCAATGAATATATCCTACAAAGTTTTGGTTGTTTTCCACACTCGTTTTCAGGCGCGGCATTCCTTCTTTCCCAATCCCACCCACACGTTTTGGTTTCTGCCAGCTCAACCCGATTTGTGTCAGGTTTAGCACTTATTTCTTTCAAAGAGGCTTTTGCTGTAAAAACTACTCTCTCCCAAAGTAGAAACAATATCATTGAAAGAGTCCAAAACTAAGGCACAAAACCCAGTTCCTAACTTTGTATATTCTGTGAATATATACCTAACCGCAAGCAAGTCCTTTATATTGTAGCTCGATGTTCGTTTTTTAAACTGCGCGAAAGAGTTCAGGTAGTATAAGTGTGTGCACAGCATTTGTGTGAGTAAAGCACCGTTCTGTGTATGTCTTATTGAATATCTGAATATGTATATGGTTTATTTGTAACTGCAATCACTGAATCATACAATCGTCAATATAGTGTACAAAATTGTTTTAAAAACACAAGCAAATAAAATTATTTTATTGAAACCTCAGCAACATGGAATTCATAAGTGAGACAGTTAAATAAAAGCGATTGTTTGTGTGCATTGTATACAGTGGATTCAATAGCATGCTGTCTCAGCACTGGTTTGCTAGGTGGGTGGAGCCACAGGGGGTAAGTAGTGGGACCTCATCTTTAAACCCTTCTTTAACATAACCTATACACTGAAGTGAGGTTTTCAAAATAGACAACGCTATGGACATTCACATAATGCATAAATACTTTTTAAAATAATACCTTTATGACAAAGAATGCTTCAAAGTCTGAAAAACGAAGCCATTAGCAAGCTACAGGGAAACGATACAGGCAATTTTATAGTTGAGAGGTGTGATTATTTTAGTTTTTGTTAAAAGTTTTTTGTTAAATATTTTCAAAGTACACAGAGCTAACAAAATAATTCAGGTTAATCTTGCCTAATATGTATTTTCATCACTACATAGATTTCAAATTTTCCATTGTAAAAAACTCACACATTATAATAAACCTGTACTGATACTTACGAATAAAACATTTGACATTTGATTTAGCATCATTTTGGTGTCATTTGTTTCTTATTTGTTATTTCCTTTATGGAAAACAAAAGCCCTAACTGAACCACGAGCACTACCGGCAATGAAAACACAATTGATTTGAAACAAATAATACACTATGGTCCTGATACAGTAGCATACTGGTGAGGTCATGGTGACATAGTATTGCCATAGATTACCGATGTTCATTGATTCACACCATTGTAATGCTCTGTAAATGTTTCCACTGTGGTAGCAGTCCACCAACACCATTGCAGTGGATTTAGAACAAATTTAAAACTAGTGTGTCCCACAACACGCATGTTCATTTTGACACAACAATAGTGTCTAACCTAATGGTTAGCTTACATACAGTAGATTCAACAGTTTGTGTGTTTCCATAAGATGTTGGTCCAATAAAAGGTAACAACTTCAATGTTGCTTCTACTTTTTCATCTCTGGACCAGTACAGCTGATGTAACACTTTTCCAAATTGGGTTTAATTTACACCAATAACATTTTATAGGAAATACCTGTGAATCGAACAAATGAAATGAGTTTGGAGGTTTCAGCTTAGCCTCCATTACACACCCCAAGACCACCACACAACTGTCTCTGCTTAAGAGAACTGAATGGCAGGTTCCTGAGGGCAATATGCCTGAGTACCTGCATCCTTACATAAGCACTAAATTCAACAACTTAGAAGTGTCTCAATTCAAGATTTGTTTTGGCCGCTATACATGCGTCCCATGAATCAATCATCTCAGGCATAATTATTCATAATTAACATTGATTGTCTCTGTGTTTCATTCAGGTGCGAAATGTCTTTAAGCAAAGAGGAACCCCATCAGATAATTTTTATGTGTGGTGCAGATGGTCGACCGGGAACGGCCCAGCTTAACAGAGAACACCTTAACTGGCATTGCCTATGATGTCTGATTTATGGGATGTCCTTAATGACAATGACACACATTCCCATTGGGTATGTAGAAAGACTTGACTGGAACCCAACAGATTTGTCATTTTGATGGATTGCCTCTTAAGCTATGGATGATCATGGCTTACCATTACTTTGTTTAAGGATATCCTTGCTAACTAAATACATTAGAAAGTGTACTCTCTCTTCTCAGACACTCCCCAAGCCCAGCCAGTGGAGCTAGCTGATATATTATTAGGCTTCCAAGCTGGCTTGGGAAGCCTATTGTTATGTATATTTTTTAAATACAATTTATTTATTATTATGTGTTTTTTATTGTCGTTTTTCTTCCCAAAACTTCAAACTGCTCCTGTTTACTTGGCAGGTATCATCCTGTGTTGATTACAGTTCAAATTCTAAGAAATTGGGATCCTGTTTCAGTTTGCAAACCGTTTAACCAACTAACTCTTATCTTGGTAGCATCATCCTGGGGACAATGGAATTCAAACAGGGAAAAAATTGGGTTCTTTTCTACAAGATGGCCACCAGATCTACATTTTCTTCTTAAATTTAAAATCGCTTCAGTTGAAAATTTTTTTATTTGATTAACTCCAAAGTTGACAAGCATCACCCCTGTGTCAATACAGTTGACTTTTTCAAAAATGGTGTTTGTGCATAAACCAATATGGCCATCTGAGGCATTTCTTTAAAAAAAACTTTCAAACTCTTCAGTCAAATATAAAACTAGCTTATAACTAGCTTATAACGTATAACTTACAAAGTGCAGATAGGTTAAAGGTTACTATGGAACACATATAGGAAACCATATGTGCTCTATCCAAAATGACTGCCTGCGACCTTTGACCTCTCCTTAAGTTAAAATGTAAAACTAGCTTATAACTCCTTACAGTGTGTAGATAGGGTCATGGTTACTATGTGTTTAAAGTTGTAAAGCATCGTGAGATAATGAACTAATGCAGTATTTTGAATTGAAACTGCTCCAGAAAACTGATCTGTTGCTGACACTTGTGCTGAAGTGCTACAGCTTGACCACTGTACCCTCCCTCCCCCAGCTTTGTGTGGCACCACTCCCTGTATATTCTCCTTGGATCAGACAGAGGGCAGCAGACCAGCTTGCAGGAAAGCATGCTTCTCATGAATTGTCATCCTTGCAACATCCGACTCACCCCTTTCCCGATTATTTTGTCCTTCTTACTGGTGGGTTGTAGTCCTTCAGGTACTATGATAAAGAAACATAAGTTTAATGTACAGTATAGAATAGTAAACTTATCAAGCAGGTTTGAAGAGGGGAGGAAGCTTGTGTCCTTATAGCTAATATACATGTGGGTATGATATTTCTTCCAAGTACCTGCATGTCTTTTATAGCATTATGACAATCCTCTTCACGGAGTGTCTGTAGTCTTGCCTAATTGTGATGAAACAGAGTATTGAAATGTGCCTCAAGACTACTGCTCCCAAATTTACAATTTTTACAAGAGATATTGGCAAGCCTATATTCATGTTCACTAATCCTTCTAAAACACAAAAGACAGTATGCCTTTTTTTGTTTTACTGTGTAACACTCCACATAATTATTGTGTTAATTATTGAATTGATTAAAATACCATCCAACACATTCTGTTAATTACTCCATGAAGTAGTAAACAAAGGAAACTCAGTATGCCCCAGTATTTTATATAAAGCATGTTCTTTCAGACGCTGTTTTGGTGAATAAAATCAAGTTGGATATTCCTGAAGCTGTTCTGGACTACTGACAATTTCACTAATAGCTGTTTAGTGAATATCAAAGTTTAATTTATTGAGAAAAACTTTGAAAAGCATCTCGAGTAAAAGCTTTGTGAATAGAGCTCTATTTATATATATATATATATATATATATATATATATATATATATATATATATATATATATATATATATATATATATATATATATATTATATATATATATATATTATATATATATATATATTATATATATATATATATATATATATATATATATATAATATATATCTAATATATATATAGATATTGTCTGACTATCCAAATATAGAAAAAATATATATTCTTACAAAAAACAATGTCCATGTATACTCAAACAGTGTATCAAACAGATTTGTGCAACAGTTTTGAAACACATCTTAGGGTTTATTTTAAGATTTCAGATTTACCATGTGGTTTGAAGTGATATTAAAGGGATCATTTTATATCATCACGTGCGTATTCTGTAGATTCTCGGTTGTTGTTGTCTTGGATTGTGAATCGATACCTCAAGGCTGCTTGTGGGGAAGTAAGGTGGGGAAGGTTATTAGCATTGTGCTGGATACTGAAGCCCGCAGATGGAGCACTGTTCACTGAAGCCTATGTAACCCACCACCCTTCTTCACAATCAGCCTTATGGAGTCATTTGTAACATGACTCATTAAGGACATTGTGAAAAAAATAATACAAATGTGTTACATTGACATCACAAAATAATTTATCCCAGGAACTCAACATATCACATCGTTTTATCAAAGGACCTACACCTAACAAATTTAAATTTTCATTTTTTTCCATGTCCTCAATGGGCCATCGTACTTTTCAGAAACAATTTGATATTAAGAAGGAATGACTACCTTAAATACTCATTATTGAACATTAATAGCCAGTGGGGTTTGTTTGCTCATTCACAAACAACATCAATCCCTTTGGGTCCATAGCAAGATGGGCAACTTCACATGAGTGGGATTCAAACCACACTTGCATGACTTACCCTGTGTACTCCAAACGACACTGCTTTGATCAGGTAATCTACTGGGGACACTGTCTTCCCATTGTTTTTTGCTGTTATTATAACTAGATCCTCCATAAGTTACATAACAGCTGTATATTTTCAATAATAATAGTAATAATAATAATAGTCCAATGTGGGTATTTAGTTTAATTAATTTGTGTAAAGGATCACTAGAATACTCACCTACATATTAATGATTTCTATGAGGTCCTACTTCCCAAACTCGGCAGCTAAAACACATCTGTAGCTTTTAATCTGGGTTGACAACAAGCATGTATTCATGTCATCACTTTTTACAGTCACTTCAGTTCTTTCACACAATGAATGCCACTGTCTTCCAAATACAGCATCGCTCTTTGATCGACAGTAAAGACGGTTACACAGAGCGTCTTGCAGCATTAGATTATGGATTTTGTAAAGGTGTCGGCACCCAGCCAAATAAAGCAAAATAAAAAGCAACCTTGACAGAGCAAAGGACTCCAGAACACACAAATTGTCTCTCATTGTCTGTACTGAAGCTCAACAATTTATATAGACTGTAGAGTGCTATCAAAACAGTTTGAACTGCGACTCTTGACAGGATACATATGGAGGAAGTGGCATAACAGTAAGAACTCTATCATGTACTGCTGTTATCGCTTTAAGAGCTACTTAAACTGTATGCCCATTGAATATTGATATTGGCCCTTTAAGGTCTGTGGGAGCTCCTCGTAGTTGGCAGATAATGGGCATGCCCCTGGAGAGGAGACCTGACCCTGAATGTGTTTTGTATCTTTTCACCTTGCAAATAAACTCTTTAATTTGCACTGTGTTTGTGAGTGACTGTTTAATGAGCTAGCTGAACAAGGGATGATTTACAGTAGTTCCTGATGTGATATATCCATCTGAAATGTTTTTGTATCATGTGATTGAATCCTTTACCATGTCAAGGCAACAGCTAAATCTGAAGCCATTTTTTTATTGAGATGTGTAATGAATATTGCCTTATCTGTACTACCTGTATACTTCAGCCACTAGCTGTAGCCTTTGGGCAATGTGATTTTAATAGCTTTTTTACATCTCCCTTATTACTACTCCAATATTTCTCATTGTTTTCTCTAAATCTGAATTTGCTTGTCTGAAGAATCCTAAATACCATCACAATGTGACAATATGAACTTTCAACTCTGCCTGCCCAACCTACTCGGTATCTACTATATATAAATCTAGAGGATTTGGGTCTGGTAGAGTAGAAAGGTTGCATTGTCGCAAGATTTCAATGGAATCGGCTTTTGAGATCAGCTTTTCAGTCCCGGCACTTTCTCCAGCCATGTGCAAAGCAAAATCAAAGCAAGGTTACAGCAGATTTAGAGAAACAGCCTAATAACTCAATATTGTAACACCAGAACCCAGAACCGTTCAGAATGATTCTAGATACCATATAATACAAAGGGAAATTAAATCATAATTCTAGATACAAAATGATTAATAAAATGGTTCAACAAGCAGCTATTTTCTTTTTTAAAACACTTGTTTTGAACTCTTAACTATAAAACTCATTAATGGTTTTGTTTTCTGTTCACAAAAAATAAAAAGGTGTACAACACACTTTAGAGTAAAGATCTTGATGAATTTGGTCGCTACTATTTAGTAGGGACTTCCAAAGACCTGGGCGCCTCATTTACATGTCTCTCACAGCCATTTGGGAAAGAAGCCTACCAGCCTGTCAGCTTCAGTCTCATTTCTTACCCTTAATAGTACAAGTGAGAATAAATATTACCACTGTTTATGTGACATCCACCTGACAGAACAGCATTGGTCCTGTTAATTAAAAGTTTGTGTCAGGCGCTGATAATGGGAAAATCCCTTTACACAATGTCACAGGACCTGAGCACTCATAATGAGGCCGATTTAATGAGCCCGGTACCTTACAAGCAATATTAATTGCAAATCTGTCACATAAGATACTGCGTTTAGATAAAAAAAAAAAAAGTGACCTGTAAAGCTATTGAATTATTATCTAATTTCTTGCAAATTGGTTGGCTACAATAGGTTCAACACGACTGTTCATCTTTTGAAAGGGGAATGCATCACTGAGAATATATCAAGATATATCTTTGCCTATTCATTTGTGTGTAAAGACAGAAAAAAGGAAATGTAGTCTAATTTTAACGTTTAACTACATTGCCTACCCTATATGATTCATTCTTTTGGAAGGTACTTTTCATTCCTAAGTGAAATTGGAATGTCTTTAGTAGTTAATGCATTGAGCTAGTTAATGAGACCCACAGTCAAATCATTTCCTATAAATATATATTATGTCCAAAGCAATGCAAATATTGCATTCAGTATTCAAATAACAGTTTGCTCTGAATGAATCAAATATTTGAAATTTTCAAGCATTTTTGTTTTTTGCATCCTCCTCTGCAAATGACAGAAGGAAATCGTTTGAGATGCCCTTGTCTTTTGTTGCACGCCCACCAACTCAAAAATGTTTGCACGCTGTGCAAAAGTGGCCTCCCTTGGCAGATGTGCTTCTTTCAGCAAACGCTTATTGGATACAGCGTAGCAGCAGTCCCTACTGGGAATTCCTTTTTCTGCCAGTAATATGCATTCTGCACAGCACACCCACATGAGTTAGGCCACTATAAAGAGCATCTTTTTGTCCACATGTTCTCAGTGTCACGTTAGGCCAACTGACCGTTCCTCATGGCAATTAATCAAATGACCTTCTTCCTTTGATCAGGTAGAAAATCGAAACTGCCCTAAAAAAAGTCTCTGTGATCCCGGCGAAATGAAATTAAATTACATTTCAAAACGGGGAGGGTAGAGGTACGTTTACTGTGTTGACATTAACAATTAATGGAAGTAGAGCTATGTGTGGATAGCATGATCGATGTCCTAGCCGAACATTTATCATCTTAATTGTCTTACAACACACAGATTACTTTATGGTAAAACTCTGTTTAGGGGGCATAAATACATTTTTAGTTCATAACAAATTATACATTGTTCCATAGTCCAATTTGTATGTTCTTGTGCATACTTTAGCCTTTTCAAAACGGAGAGGGAGAAGGTACGATTGAACAGTGGGAGGCATTCTTACTGCAGTCCTTTAATCCTGATTTAAAGTTCTCACTAGAAGTTTTAAACTAATAATGTATGAATAATGTTGATATATATATATATATATATATATATATATATATATATATATATATATATATATATATATATTATGTAAACATACTGAATATATAACATTGGAATGGAGGATACAAAAATGCATATTTATTATATGATTTTTAACATGTAACTAAAATAAGCAGACAATAGCACATCAATGAAATACTTAGATTTAACACACAATTAAGTATTTAATTAATTAAGTAACAGCACAAGTCAGGTTATGAAGTATAACAATCACTGTTTGGTTGAAATTCTTAAGGACCCTATGGAAAATGTTCAAAAGTGCTTACTTGAATTTGTAAGGATAGAACAGGGTGAATATTCCAATTTATGAGGATTTTATATTTTGAATTTGGACCAAGAGAACTGTACAAAGCAATAACCCTATTGCATGTCAATAAAACAATTTCTCCTAAAACTACCACTGGTCATATATAGACATGAAGACTTTTGGTCAAAAAATGTGAGTTTAGAACTACATAAGTTTCTCTCAGCTACATAAATGAAATAGAAGCATCTTTCTAATTTAATAAGGCTTAGACTGGTCAGCTGAACCCTCAGGACACAGAAGAAAGACCTTCAATGACAAACAGAAAGCTCATAGCTTTCAGGTTTCAAACCCACGTATGACAGGAGAGCATAATGCCGCCTGTCAGAAGTCCACCTACAAGCTAGCTTCAGACTATAGAACTCAGGATATGGACATTAGGTGCTTCCTAAGGCATGTTAGTTCACACGGCTCCATGGCTATTGTTACTGCAGTTTTTAAATTAAGTAAGCTCTAAACGCCGCTTTTTTAAAAAAAATCAAAAATATATATTCCCTTCTGAGATAGACTTTAGAAACTCTTTTTGCAGAGTTGGGAATTACAACAATACTTCTGTAGTTGGGTTATGATCAAGTAAGAAAACCAATTACTTTATGTTTTAGTAAAAAGAAGGAATTATTATCTTTCAATAAAAGGAAGTTAAACAGTTGTCCCAGGACAATTATATTAGCTTTATTACTAGTGGTCTGTGTCCATAGTAATATCTTATTCTGCAGTTGAAAGATAGTTTTGTAAATAATTCATGCAAATTACAATATATATATATATATATATATATATATATATATATTATATATATATATATATATATATATATATATATGCATGACATAAGACATCCAATGTATGATCATAACACTCATATCAAAATAGTAGAAAAGTTCTATAAACTGGGTATAAATAGTCCAACATTGTAACTTTTTGTTGTCATGTAAATCTGTGATTATCTTATGTAGTGAATACCTAGAATATACTGCCTACACATTTCTGCACATATTTTGCTTGTATATGTAGGCCACTTTTTTCTTGGCAAATTTTGTTTATTAATTCCTTTTTCATGTCGGTACAATATATTTTTAACATGATGGTAACTAAGTATAAAAATAAGAAGTATATATTTAAAACAAACATGCAATTTCTGCAACGAGTTGTAAGTGAAATACAACAAACTTGACAGCATACTTACATTGTGACTGAGAGAGCTCTGGAGATGATTTCACTGGATCATTTCCAGGTAATTTCCGTCTCAGGGAACCTTAAAGGAGTGATACCAGGAAAAGATGCTCCAGGGATAGCAGATGAAGCTGATCTGATACTCATCTAATGGCAAAGCAATCTGATGATCTATATTGAGTGTTTTGAGAGGAGTGCTGTGTGACGGGTCTGCTGGTGAGTCAAGAGGGCTGCTCTCTCTTCTCTCAAGGTCTTGACATTGAAATTGTCATGGTAATTCTCATGAGTGAAAGGCCAACAGTCCTCTGGTAGAAAGCATACTTTGATAGGAATAGCTGTAGGTGTTCATGTCACTCACCATGCACTGTGAATCTGTGCACTGAAGCCCCTCAATGATTCATTAGATTTGAATTAAGCTACCAAACCTCAAAACTTGGGTGTAGATTCCAAGGCAGGCCTTCATTTCAACAATCCACAAATGATAGCTTCCTATATGTTTCTGTTATATGTTATAGATGAACACATCAAATATTAATTGTTAAGGGGCTCCCAAGTGACACATCCGGTAAAGGCGCTCCATGTGGAGCACAAGGTGCGCCTTTTATGCTGGAGGTCGCTGGTTCAAGTCCAAGCTATTCTACTGCCAACTGTGAACGAGAGCTTCCAAGGGGCAGCGCACAATTGGCAGAGCATTGCCCAGGTGGGGAGAGCTTAGGTCAAGGGTATCCTCAGCTCACTGCGCACCAGTGACCACCTATGGACTGGCCGGGTGCCTGCGAGCTTGCCTGTAAGCTCCCCAGAGCTGTGTTGTCATCCGACAGTGTAGCTCTGAGGTGGCTGTATGGTGGGCTTGCAGAGTTTAAAGAAGCAGTCAGCTGACAGCACACACTTCGGAGGACAGCATGGGTTCGTCTTCGCCGCTCCCCAGTCAGTTTTTCACTTTGACATTATGGACTTTTTTGTGTTGCTCAGTGGCAAAAACTCCTCATTAAATCCATTTTGATTCGATGTTGTAACACAATAAAATGAATGTGGAAAAGTCCAAGGGGGGGTGAATACTTTTGCGAGTCACTCTATTTACACATGTCCATACAAACAAGCTGAAGCCACAGTTTATGTTCAAATATATCACAGTGGTCTAAACTATTAAATGTAAAATATATATACTTATAGCTATTTTTGAATGTGTCAATTTCCTACTTACTTTGAGACATGCTGTAAAATGAGCGTAAATCATTGCAAATCAGTGTAATTCATTGTAAATAATTTGAAATAACTGTTTATTGCAAACTACACATTTTATTAAATCCTACATTACGCACCAAAATTGTTTAAATTTACAATTTTTATGTCCTAGTTAGATAATACAAACCTTTAAACACTTCATTAAAGCTAACTGGACTATTCATTTTATTTATGTCTATAGTTAAACTATGGTAATACTGTATATCACAGCCATGTGTAAAGAACATATTCCAGAAAGAATATTATATATTACACGGAAAAAAAATACATACTAACTGCATCTGAATGTATTTTTTTTTTAAATCAGTACATTCATTCACATATATGTATTTGTAGTTATTTTGCACACAGTGATGGGGGATATCCTCAAAGCAAATTATTTATTTGTTTGGCTCTAGGACTTTAATTAATGCTCCAGTTATGTATTTAACGTCTGGGAACAACATGTTTTTCCTTTTAGACAATTTTTTTTTTTAATTAGCGGAAAAGCTCAGTAAGTAGCTCCACATTAAGAATGAATAAAGAAAGTGTGACAGATAGGAGGTTTGATATGCAGAAACATGATCAGTTTTGAAGTGGGTGAATAGAGATCATATTTTTTGGAGTATCGTATTTTGATTAAAGTTACAATATGTGCCTCCAACAAAGCAATTACATAATCAAATGAACAGACTCATGAGAGAACAGGCGCAATAACGCTGATGAGCAACATGCTGAGCGCCTAAATGAAATGGAGAAAAGAAACCAAAGCTTTGTAACATTTTCAAAGAATTTGATACTGACCCCAAAAGTGTTCATTCACTCCCCCTAAAATATCTTAGATATTAGGAAGTCAGTTCATGATGAAAGGATTTAAAGCAATGAATCTTTATTTTTGGTTAGAGACTTCCGTTCTTGTCTGTGAGTATTGGAGCAGGGGCCAAATGGCACTTATGGTGAAGCTATCAAAGGAGAAAAATTTTATAAATTCCATTTTCTTCCCATAGTGGCTGAAATGCAATGATGTCACATCCCTTAAATTCTTCATTAAACACTTAATTCCTTCTAGTTGGAATTGCTTAAAGTAAGAGTAAGTAGCTTAAAATACAATTGGAACGGCTATGTTACATCTTCATTACTGTTTTATAGTGCTTTGGATCCACCTGGCTTTGGATTTGCTTTGTGTTACCCTGATAATCCTAAAGTGCTGGGAATGAACAGTATTCCTCATTGTATTCAAATCATGTGACCAATCAGATTTAAATAAAAATGATAAGAACTAAATTTTGGAGTAACAGAACCCAGAAACTATGGGTTATTGCAAATACCATAAAATGAAAGAGGAATGTAAAAAAAATAAATCAATTAAAATGATATAAGGCAATCTGCTCTTTGAAAAACAAGCTGAATTGATTGAAAAGCCAGTTCCATCATAGCCTCCGTCTTTGCTTCCTGTCTTGTTTTGAATCACTAATGCCTGGCTGTAGGTGAGCGTTAAAAATAAATATTGTATTCTGATTGGTTGCCATGGGGCTTGAACCTCCGATTAGTTGAACTACTCTTAAAGAGTATGTAGCGGCGTTCAGAAAAATATAGCGTTATACAGCCCCACATGTTTCTACAACTGTTTAAATAACGTAATTTTTTACACTTATAAGTCTGTTTCAAAGCTCTTTTCAAAATGTGCGCTCCAGTGCATTGGGATTTGAAAGCTGTCCTCTAAATCACTGCAGGAATAGTGATAAAGAAAAAAAACATAACAAGTCATCTGGCTTTTCTGTTCCATACCATATCATGGATTGTTATTGCTGTGTCACCTGTTTGACAATGTGGGCAATAATCCTTACAAGATCAGTGCACTAGAGTGGACTTTTTGAAAAGAGCTTTGAAACAGAATTTAAACAGTTTTAGCAACACGTGGGGATGCAGCAGGCTGGCAAGTGGAAAGAGGCCCAGAGACAGACTGCGGTTCAAAAAAACCTAATTTTATTATTAAAAAAACACAAAAATAAAGTGCACAATGGCAAAACAAAGATCTTTAGACACAAATAAAGCAAAACTTACAAATAAAATAAGGTTTCCAGGCTGGGCAACCAAACACAAACACAAACACAAACACAAACACAAACACAAACACAAACACAAACACAAACACAAACACAAACACAAACACAAACACAAACACAAACACAAACACAAACACAAACACAAATCTGCTTCCTCAACTCCCTCCTCCCAAATAAGAAGCAGAGGCCTCCTTTTATGTCAGGTGGCTGGGCGCTGATTGATCATTAATTAAACTAATCATCTAATCAACCCCAGCCACCTGAACAAAATGAACCTAGGCAGGTAGGGGAATTTAACCCCATCCCTGCCAATTTCTAAAGGGCAGAGCTATGCTCTGCCACAGGGCAGCTTACAGGCAAGCCTGCAGGTGCCCTGCCAGTTCACAGGGGTAACTGGTGTGCAGTGAGCTGAGAACACACTGGCTGACCTAAGCCCCCCAGGCGGTGATCGGACAATTGTGTGCTGTCCCATCCATGGTCCACAATGGAATAGGGTGCAATCCATGTGGAGCGCCCTTATCGGAGGCACCACCTGGGAGCCTGTGACGGGGAACTGCCCCATCTATATGAATATGTTTGGAACTGGCAGGAAGGGGGTTAAATTTCTCCATGCCAGAAAAACATGTGAGAATGTGGCTGGAGCCCTAATTGAATGATTATTGATTAATTGGGCTCCAGCCACAGGGGATAAAAGCCAGGGGAGAGGCCCTGGCTAGAGGGGTGTTTTCTGTTTGGGAGTTTGCTTTGTGTTGGAGAGTTTTGTGTTTTAGAAGAAAGGAGTGTCTTGTTTTAAAAGTCTTGGAACCTGACAGTTTATTTTGTAAGTTAATTTTGATTATTTGTGTTTGAACCTCTTTCTGTTGGCCCTTGTGCCTGTTTATTTGATTATTTTATTTAATAAAAAACTTTAGTTTTTGACTTAACATTGTCTCTGAGCCTCAGCCCTCTGTCATCCTGTCACACTTGGTGTGAGAAATGGGATAGCACTACCTAGAGGCTCAGAGCAGTATTTCTTTTTTGGATTTTTGGGGGAATTTTTGACCCAGTGAGCTTGTTCCTGTGGTGCACCTGGTGCAGGAAGGAAGACCACCAGTGGAGGTCCTGTCTGGATGGGCCATTAGCTGACTGGTGTGGGCACTGTGAGCTGGATGGCCACAGCTGGGCAGGATGCCCCCACAACCAGGAGCAGCTACCAACCCTTTCCTTGGCAGCCACCCCACCAACACTGCCTTCACCACCACCACGGGAGATCTGGGAGTGGTTGGTGCTCACCGGAGTGGACCTCTTCCACGACCTTCCCGTCGCCATCAACACGCTGTGGCATCGAGATGGGGAGAGGTGGGAGAGAGAGCATCACCCGGGGTCCCTCCAGGAAATATTCATCATGGTCCTGGCATACCTGGCGATAGACATGGGGGAGATCCCCCACCTTGAAGAAATGGGGGAGCCGCCGCTGCCGTCGCCCAGAGAGGGGGAGCCTGAACGTCCACAGCCCGAGAGGGAGGCGCCCGAGCTGGAGGAGTTGGTGCGTCCACGGCCCAAGAAGGGGAAGCCCACAGGCCCAGAGCTGAAGGGATCTGCAGGGAAAGAATACAGGCTGTTCCCACCACCACCAGCAGAGGAGGATTACCTGCTGGTCCTGCAGAACCCTACGACGGACTTCGATGGTGACTCAAAGGAGACGTGGTATCAGAACCCTACCTGCCACAGTCTCAGGGATGCACTGCCTGTCCGCTCCCACCCACGCACCACCATGGGAAGAAGCCCCTTCTGGTTGTCCCACCCCTGCCAGCAGGGCGTAGTACCTGCTGGTTGCTTTTCTGGTCCCACCGCCATAGTCTTGGGAAGACTGCCTGCTGCTCCCACCCCCACCAGCAGGGGAAGAGTACCTGCTGGTGCTTCCACCGCCAGGAGAGGGAGAACAGCGGGCGCTGCCTCTCCCTCCTCCACCATCACCAGCAGAGGGGGAACAGCCGGAGCTGCCTCTCCCTCCTCCACCACCACCAGCAGAGGGGGAACAGCCGGAGCTGCCTCTCCCTCCTCCACCACCACCAGCAGAGGGGGAACAGCCGGAGCTGCCTCTCCCTCCTCCACCACCACCAGCAGAGGGGGAACAGCCGGAGCTGCCTCTCCCTCCACCACCACCAGCAGAGGGGGAACAGCCGGAGCTGCCTCTCCCTCCACCGCCAGCAGCGGATGCTGGAGGTCACTCCCAGCCTCTGTACTGGTTGCTGAGGGGAGTGCAGAGACAAGCTGCCCGGCGGCTAAGAGGCACAGCACCGCCCGGGGATGCCTGCACAGCACTGCCCGGGGATGCTGGTCCGCCATTGCCTGGGGTGGCCTGCCTTCCCGTATCGCCTAGGGTGGCCTGCCTGCCCACATCACCTAGAGAAACTCTGTGTGCTTTCTCCTGGGATCGCTGCTGGTCCACTGTCGCTTGGGGTCACTGTTGGCCTGCCTTCACCCAGGGGGAAGGTGCTGCCTTCCTGAGAGTTGGAGAGGATGGAGCTACCGGAGGGTCCAGCATTGCCAGCGCCGCCAGGGGGTCCAGCGCCGCCAGAGGGTCCAACATCGCCAGCATCGTCAGAGGGTTCAGCGTCGCCAGGAGGTCCAGAGGGAGCCGGGCTGCCGTTCCCGCCTCCGCCACCAGAGGGAGCCTGGTCACGAGGGTTCTGTCCCGCTGGGAGGACACCAGATGGGGGGGGAAAAAGATATTCCACCTTGGCCGCCCCCATGGACCACGGACGTCTCCCCATCCCAGGACCGGACAAAGAACTTTGGGACTTGAGGGGGGAGGTGGCCCTTGGGGCCATGTGTGCTTGGCACAAGGGGAGGATATGTGACTGGGAACTGCCTCGTCTATATGAATGTTTGGAACTGGCAGGGAGGGGGTTAAATTTCTCCATGCCAGAAAAACATGTGAGAATGTGGCTGGAGCTCTAACTGAATGATTATTGATTAATTGGGCTCCAGCCACAGGGGATAAAAGCCAGGGGAGAGGTCTTGGCTGGAGGTGTGTCTTCTGTTTGGGAGTTTGCTTTGTGTTTTGTGTTTTAGAAGAAAGGAGTGCCTTGTTTTAAAAGACTTGGAACCTGACAGTTTATTTTGTAAGTTAATTTTGATTATTTGTTTGAACCTCTTTCTGTTGGCCCTTGTGCCTGTTTTGATTTATTTTATTTAATAAAAAACTTTAGTTTTTGACGTAACATTGTCTCTGAGCCTCAGCCCTCTGTCATCCTGTCACAGAGCCCCTTCCCAATTATTTTTTAATACCATACATCTCTGGATTTTACAATACTTCCAGATAATTTACCATGCTTTTGCTATGCTTAATTATACTTTTCTGTAACTATTGAAATCCAATATGAAGAGCATGGTTAAAGATAATTTGGCTTTCCACTAACTCTGCTTTAAAGTATTAGTTACTTTGGTCATGCCAATATTGTGTAAGTAATATTGTTGTTACCAGCAGGGCTGTCTGTTTAATTGACAGCTGATAACGGGTGCACACAGGGATTCTGTTTCCGAAGCTTTCTTCTTCACTGTACAACTTTAAGATCTACTAATTGTATTAAACTGGTTGTTCTCAGTGTATCAACAGTCACTCATTTCAGTTTGTAGCAGCCAATGACTGGAATGAGTTTCAATAAAAGTAAAAAATAGAACGATTCATATGATTAAGACTTACAGGGCCAGGATTCTAATTTTTGTCACACTCATTTTTGTTTGCAAGATTTCTCTGCATTCATCTTATTAGTATTTCCCTAGTATATACAGGCATATGTTTTTGCAAAGTGGGTACAGCTTGTATTATCAGAAGTAGTCTAATAGCATAGATGAAGCCATGAAGGAAATACAAACTAGACTGAAATGAATCCTCTGTGAACGGGAATAAAGAAGCACTCCAGCTGTTATCTAAAACATTAGGTGGCTAATACCCAGTTTTAGAAACGTAGTAAAAGAAATGTCAGATATCATTAGGAATATCTTACCAGGTCAACGATCAGGTGCTGAGAACCATAAGGAGATGTGATATTGCACTGCTAATGTCAACCAACTCTCATCCTGCCATTTCACATGCAGAGGCAAATGTACAGAGCAGCGCAGTGACGTGTGTGTCTTTGATAAATAAATATCCTTTATGAATTGAACTGTGGTCTCCTGAAGTTAAGTCATTTTAGACACTATATTTCAGTGTCATAGATCAAGAAATGAAGATGGCTTCCATTTTAGGATCCGGTAGAAACAATCCATAATGCATTAAATATGTCTGATTTTCCCAAGAATATTAGACAGTATGAATCATTAATGATAACACTGTTTTTACTATGTGTTATTGGGTGTTCCAAAGCGTATTTGTTTTTCAGATGTCAGTGGCCAGCACGGAGTGACGTCACTGTAACAGCTTTTCCCAGCTTCAAATTCAGAGCTTCAGTTCGGCACATCACCCTCTGTGTGTGTGTCTTCCATCGCTCGTGGATTATTTTTGAGTTACCTACACAGAACCAGCCTGTATCCTCTTTCTAAATTAGTTTATAACGTAGCATGACACTTTTTACTAATAATACGTCAGGAAGCGCTATTGTATTAAAGTGTAGTTCCTTGTTAAAATCAGCAGAGTGCATTTATTGATGATATACCTGTAGGTGAGTTGATATTACAAACTGGACTTTTTATACAGCTCTAATCATTTGTTTGTTACTCTGTAGTTCTGCTTAAATAAATGATGCAGTTACTAGTAGAGTTGTATCTTGGATGTAACATTACCCACTCCAACCACTCCAGCATCAACAGTCCTCAATTGCATCTCACTTATAGTTATATGTCAGCTAAATTATGCACCCCTCCAAAGATAAGAGGTATTATAATATAGAAGAGTAAATAACACTTTAGTGAACTATATGGTTGTAAATGACTGTGCTTGACCTACTGTAGCCTAAATTGTGTTCAGTGATACATTCCGTAAGTGATATGGTTTGCATTAGATGGAGTCAGAACTGCAATATGAGACTTCACAACGCACCAGAACCAAGCCTTTTATGTACAGTTGTGTCGTGTTAAGTTTGGGTAATGGAACATTGTGAATTTCTCAGGTTTTTGTTTTAGTGTACTTTATTTTAGTCTTTGGCGAATTTCTCTCCATCTGAGAATTTGAAATCTAGAAGTCATTGTTGTTTCTGTTTTGGAAAATAATTGGTTAGGAAAAACTAACATCGTAGTATTACTGGAAAATATAACTTCACCATGTGTGTGTCTATATATATATATTATAATCCAGTTTTCAATGTTCTTTCAGTGTTGTTGTTTTTTCCCTGAAATAGCCAGCAATGCCACTTCACCTGGTTAAGAAATGTGTGTTAAGTAAAAATGTATTTACGCTGTTTATTTCTAAAGAGCCTTTTCAAAGAGACAAGATAATGGATGTACAATAATTGACAAACCCTTAACAGCTGCTGTTCTCTTGTGAAGGCACCTGTCTTTTGCATCATATGAATCCTATAACTTCCTCTTAAGGATGAAAGCAAAATATCAAAGTGCATCTGCAACAGGAAAAAATACACCATGAATGGTAAGCTTTAAGAAATAATGATGCAAACAAGAATTAAAGAAACAAGCCAGAAATAAGCAGGTCCCTGGTTAAAAAGTTCTGCCATAAAGAAAGAAAGAAACTAAAAGCAGAGTGAATTATATTTTATTATACAACAGTGTAAATGACTTTCCCCGCTTCTATAGGAAAGTCTATCCTATCACACAGGTTTCTGTTTTTTTTTCCCTCTTACTCTTAACCAGTCCTAATTAGGTTAACACTTAATTATATGTCAACAGTCTGGCAATTCAAAAGATGGTCGGATACAAATGGATAGGTAACCTCAGCATGGAAAAATAAAAGGAATGTCAGAATATGACAGCGGGTGTGAACCATGAGCCATTTTGTAAAGGCCAGGCCATTTTAAACAATGTGTGTTTCTGTAGACAACAGCACACTGCACATGCACTACAGGCACACAGATACATAGGACAACAGAGCATGCAGTCCAGTGCATCACAACTTGTATCTCAGAAAGGGTTCAAAACTGTTCTATCACAACAACAGCATGTCTTGCTTGCGACCTCCAAGATCAAATTATAGTTAAATATATGCCAAATTATATGGCAAATGCATAGTATAGTCATGAGAAAACAAGAGAAAACTGCAAAAAAAATACAGTGCACAAATAC